>NC_133020.1:20422348-20725378 GCF_048564905.1 Vicugna pacos
TCTGGGGAGGGCACAGGCCCAGAGAAGGACTGTGATGCCTTCGACAGGAAACCCTCCAGATGAACCAAACCTGCCAGCACCTTCTGGAATAGCTGTGATACCAAAGCCTGGAATCCCCAAGGAGCCGAGGGGAGAGAGAATGACTTACTCTCTTGGGGCCCATGGGGGTGGGGAGCATTTGTTACAGCGAGTGAAGTCCGGGCACCCTCTGCAAGGGGACAGCCAGGAAGGACACAGCCGCCCTCCTCCAGGGTTTCCATTGTGAGCGTCCGGCGTGGATGATGGGGGTCAGAGAGGTCAGGGAGGTGCTGGCAGGGAGGTTTCCTGGGAGGACACCAGGGAGGGTGTCCAGGGCAGCGGGGTGTAGGCGTGAACAGGAAGGCACCGTGTGGGCCCCGTGGGCCCTGGCCGAGGGGAGGGGAGATGGGGGAAGCTGAACTCTCCTTCCTTCCGGATGCCAAAGCATCTTGCTCATCTGTTCACTTTCCAGGTGAGAGAACGCAGAGGCCCGGAGAAGCCGTGCGCCTAAGGTTATTCCGAGCGAGCGCTGCGGGCAGAGGTGGTGGGGCGCTGACTGCCAGTTCCGGGCTCTCCCGCCGCCTCAGGCAGCCTTTTCTAGCCTCTGCTTTGACTCAGCACAGAGTCAAAGTGTTCTCACGCTGGCCCTCTCTCCCCTGCAGCCCCTCCCCAGTACCTCCTGGGACCCCAAGGGCATTGGCTCCCCTGGCTCCGCCTTTATTACAGACCATCTAAGATCGCTTTATTGATTCAGGTGAGGGAGAGCAAGAAGTGTTTTAGGAAAGGCTGAAAAATCTTGAGATGCAAGGCATTTTGTTAGCTTTTGTCTGGAAAATGCCTAGTTTCTTTGTCCCAAAAGAGCTTTAAGAAAGGCTGGCAGAGTCTGGGATAATCTAGTCCAATTGGTTAGGCCCTCTGGGGGAATCTTCCAGCCTGAGGAGTTCTCCAGCCTTCAAAACACTCCCGGCTGGGTCTCCAGGAATTGTTCTAACCGTTGCACAAATGGGAAGGCAGACCCCACCCCGCACTGCCCACCATCATCCACACTAAGCCTCGCGGGTGGGGCCTGATGTCACGCGGGCACAACCGAAGCCTTCTAAGACGCTCATTCTGCTGCCGCCCACGTTCTGCTTCTGACTTTCTCGAATGGGTGCCCCAACCCAGGGAAGACTCTTGTGACCAGCATCTCCCATATGTTAGCAGGGACCCTAAATTTCTCCAGGCTAGTGGACTGCCATTCAAGGAATCCGTTTCCGCAGCTGGGATTGGAGCCCAGGACAGCTGAGGTCACCAGAATCTCTCTCCAGATGTGCAAGGAAGGGGCTTAAAAGAAGCTATGCATGTCACAGAGTGAACCCTGTTCACACGATTCCTGTCCGCGTGCCAGGCTGCCTGAAATCAGACCCACCAGGGAAGGCAGCTTTATGATGTGAGGTCAGCCTGGCAAACCTGGAAACACAGGCAGCCTGTGTCTTGGGAAGAGTGATGCTCTGGGCGCTGGAGCACTGGACTCCCAGTTCTGTAAGAGACTGTGGATTGAAAGAGATGGTCCTTCAAGCTACGACAGCCTGGGGTGAGGATTTGAACTTCTTTGCTTGGACCACTTTTATATAGAAGGAGTGAGGAGGGGGAAACAGAGGCAGGGAGCATTCTGTTCATGCTTAGCAACCAAATAGAGGTTCTGAGCACTCAGGCCTCCACCGCTCCCTGACAAAGTGCCCAAAGCACAAATTTACACAAATGCCCACCTAGGGCACCCCCCAGCCTGTGGTGGGTACCGCCAGGGGGCCTACCTGTAGGTGGTGAACCCACACAGATTCCTCAGAGGCTGTGGACCCCATGACTTGGTGACTTCCAAGACCACAGGCCTTCATGTGTTGTTGCTCCAGTGGATGGGGAAAGGGGGGAGGGGGGAGGGGGCCTCAAGGAAGTCAGTCCATCTTCACTCCCCTCCCAAAAGACCCTGGGTGTTAGTCTGGAGGGCTGGGAAAGGCCATGCAGAATGGCGAAAAACCCTATTTTTTCTATTTTGTGAAGGTTGACAGGAAGGCGAACCCTTGCACTTAGGAATTCTCCACGCTGTTTTTGGGGGATTCCTGTGGGACCCCACGCTACAGGGTTTCGGCTCAGAATACAAAACCACCTTCGCCATCGCCATGTATCGAGGACTGCTGTGTTCCAGGCGCTGTGCTAGGTGCTTGGCGAGCTTTATTTATTCCTCACGGCAGCCTTGCAGAGGCATTGCGAGGATGCCTGTTTTGCAGATGAGGAAACAGACCTCAGGAGGTTACACAACTTGCCCAAGGTCACATCAGAAGCAGTGGAAACAGGATTCTAACCCAGGGCTTCCTTCCCTGCTCTTTGGCCTCTGGCGCACAACCTTAAATGTTGCCATGTTAGTGACCGCAGCCCTAGGTTTCCATGGCCACCTTCTATCACATGACTCTGGAGAAGTCTCAGGAAGGAAGAAGTCCAATACTTTTCTTCAGACGCCCGGGAGGGCACAGTCTCTCAGTCCCTGTGCTCATAGATAAGCAAAGACAGAGTTGGTTCCACTGGCCAGAAAGCCTGGAACCTCAGGGCTGGTGGGCCTTGGAGGTCTGGCCCCGGCACTGGAATCCAAGCTCACAGGATGTCCAAGCCAGAGGAGACGAGTCAGCTCCCCTCAGGTGACAGGTGCGGACACTCACTCAGGAGGAGGACACAGACTACCCAAAGCCACAGAGCTAGTTAGAGCAGCATGTGTGCATGTGTGTGTGTGTGTGAGAGAGAGAGAGTGTGCACTTGCTGGAGATGGCAGTGGGGTGTTCCTGACTCCCAGACCCTAGGGAGGAGCTCAGGTGAGAAGGCCTTGGAGCCTTGGTCTATATCCAGAGGAGTGGCCCACAAAAAAAGGCTATTTAAATTGTTTGTTTTGTCTTAATACAAGGCGTGTATTTGGTGACCCTAAGAAGTGTCAGTAGGAGAGTGGAGGACAAGACACAGAAGAGAAGGAAGCCAATGCAGAGTCATTAATGATCAGGCCACTGCTTTGGGCAATCAGGGCTCAGTCCCACTGGGCACCTCGGAGATGGCGTGGAATGTGTCTCAGAGTTGTTCTGCCCAAGAGACGAGGAAGCTGGGGCATTTGTCCAGCAGCCCATCATCACTGGTTAAATTCTGCTGCCGTGGGGCATCAGCTCCTCAGCACCCTCCAGCAGCAAAGAAGGCAAAGACCTATTTTTAAAGGTGTGTGTAGCCCCGAGTAGCTACCAGTTCTCTAGAGTCTTGAAAACCTTGAGGGTGAGGAAGCCTTGGCATCAGTCCCAGAAATAGTCTAGAGCAGAGATGGGCGAGACCGAATGCTGCCCCCGGAGGCAGGTTGTGCCAGGAGAGGGAAAGGGCTGTTTCTGCACGCCCTGTGGGAAGGGTGGCCATGTCCTACTGCAAGAAGAGTTGAAGCGAGATCTCAAAGAGAACTTCCTGGGATACCAGGGAAAAATCCCCACATGCCTAGAGCTCATCCAACTATAGAGCGTGATTGGTGGCCACAGGAAAAATGATAGAGCAGAGAATTACGCAGTAGCAAGGAGTCTGAGTCTCCTTGTTGCTAGGCCTGGCCAACGAGCTTTTCTTTATCTGGTGGCGGTGGCACGGGGGGTTCTGGGAGGGAAGATGGAGGTTGTGTAAAGAAAGGATTCTTCACCCCACCCTTGGTTATTCTAGTACCAGGAGGCTCCAAAGTTGGGTGGAAGCAAGAGGAAGGGATTCCTTTTCTGGCACGACTTGGAGCATCTTACATGGGGCAAAGCCTTGGAAGAAATAAGTCCTCAGGTTGCCCTCCAGCCAGAGCCACCCCACCTCCCTGGGCTCTTGCTCCCCCTCTGTGAAAAAGGGAGATTGGAAGTATGGACTAGATGAGCCTAGGGTCTCTGTCCAGTGCAGAGGCCATCCTGGTGGCCCATGGGTTCTCTTCCATTCATCCTCCCACAGGTTTTCGTGAGCCCTCGGCGTGTGCTCAGCACTAGCTGGGGAGAAGAGAATCACAAAGAACACAAGCTCTGGCCTCTAGGGGGAGGGGAGAGGGAGGGGGAAGTAGCCCCCGGGCAGCCTGCGTGCTGTCTTGGACGAGGCAGGTGGCTCAGACTGCTGGTGGCTCCACTGGAAGAGAGGAGGGGCTGGGGAAGACCAGATGCTTCCTAAACCCAGCAGGGCAAGAACCCTCCTCTTCACAGACCTGGCCCTCAAAAGCTGGGGTCCACCCGCCTGGAGGGGCTTTATGCCCAAGCCAGGACTGTAAGCATTGCCCCTTCCCCCAGCCTCATTTGGCCAGTCTAAAGATGGAGCTGGTTCAGTGAAGGTCAGCTTCCTCGCAGCTACGTAAGCCAAAGTCTAGAAAGCCAGCTCACTGATCATTACGATAATTAACACATGTACAGCATGGACCACGAGCCAGGCACTGCTTTAGGAGCTTTAACGAACTCAGCCTTCCAACATCCCTGTGAGGTAGATACTATTATTATTCCCATTTTATAGATGGGGAAACAGGAAAAGTGAGGTGAAGTAACCTGCTCAGGGCTCCAGAGCTAATAAAAGGCAGGACCCAGACTGGAACCCAGGTAGGCTACCCTTAACCACCTGCCAGAATGCTTCTAAGCAGGTTCACGAGCTCAGCCCGCGCCAGCCACCCCCTCCCTCTGCCCTGTGGGTGCCCTCCCCAAGTTCAGGCCCCCCTCCTCCTGGGGCTCTTCCCTGCCAAGACGCCCCTCCCTAGTGGAGACTGCAGGAGCCGCGCCACAGCCCCTCCACGGGTGAGGCTCATCGCTGCCAGAGGGCCCCAGCCCCCCTCCCCCGCACCCACATGCACTCCGTCCCGCCAACCGAGCACCGTTGCCTTTCGTTCACAGTGACGGCTCCTGCGCCCAAGCCGGTGGGGGCACGGAGGACTCCGTGGCGGCGGCGGCGGCGGCGGCCGGCAGACCCAGTGCCCACGCCTCGAAGGCTCAAGCCCAGGAGCTGCAGGAGGAGGAGGAGCGGCGGGGGGCGGGGGGCGCCTCCCCGCGGGCCGGCCCCCACCGCGCGGCCTCCCCCGGCCGGCAGCAGCCTGCCCTGGCGACGGCGCTCTGCTCCCGCGCCCCTGCCGCCTCCGATTACGAACTCTCCCTTGACCTAAAGAATAAACAGGTACCCAGGGCCTCCCAGGGGGGCGGGAAGGGTGGTGAAGGGCCCTGCCTCGGGCGCTGTCCAGGGTACCAGGGATGCCCCGTCGGGGCTGGCTCTGCTGCAGCGTCACCTCTCTGCCGCGGCTCTCCCCAGCTGAGGAAAGTGACCTGCCCTTCCCTGCAGCCCAGTTCCTCAGGCAGCCAGCCTTCACATGGCAGGGATCACCCTTGCGACGCCAGGCCCATAGGCAGTGTGTCCAGGGGCTCTCCTCTTACCACTGCTCACGCCCCTCCAGGCAGGGGAAGCCCCCACCCCTCGCTCAGAAGAGATGGCCCAGTGAAGGGGCAAGCCCCGTGCCTAGGCACACACAGGCTCAGATGAGCTTTGAAGACCGTGGTCTCCTGCAGGTAGACTGAGGATCCCCAAGATTAACCCAGACTGGGGGAGTCCAGAGCGCCCCCATTGGAGAACAAATTTCATTGAAGGGCTCTGGGCCTCCATCTTCCACTCTGTGAAGCAGGAGGAGAAAGTAGGCAGTCACGGGGTCCCCACTGAACCCCCTAAAATAATAATGACATGGTTTGTTTTGGTCGAAAATTAAGAGATCTAAAGGAAGATCTTTGTGTGTGTGTGTGTGTGTGTGTGTGTGGGCAGTGATGGGGGACAGGGCGCTGGAGAGGTGAGCGGTGCTGAGAGAGAGGCTTCATGATTTAACGTCGTTGAGAAAGAGCATTGAACGTGGAGATGTAGGGGTGGGATCTATTCCTTGTTCCTGTCCCAGTTACTCTGTGACTTTGGGAATGCCCGTTAAGCACTCTGGGCATTGGTTTCCTCATCAGCAAAATTGGGAATTAGTCCTTAAATCATCTCTGAGGTCCTTCTAGCTCTAAAATGTGTAGGTCCTAAAGAACGATTCTTTAACCCAACGGACTCTGAGTTTTGGAAGTGAAGCTAGCAGAAAAGTCACGAAGCCTCCATCAACTCCAACCAAACTCGTTTCTTTCAGTATAGATGCCATGCTATTTCCCTGGGCCTCGGGCCAGCTGCAGTGGTGCCCCAGGCTTTCAGTAAAGTATTTGACAAAATCTCCCATGATACCTATGTGGACAAGGTAGGAAGTGGCTTAGAGGACAATATAGTCAGATGGGTTGTTCTCAGACAGAATTATCGAGCAAAACCAAAAAACCACTGGTTTTTCTATCAGTGCCATTTCCAGGGGTGCTCTCCTGGGTGCTGTCCTTGGTCCTGCCCAGTTTAACTATTTTGGGAAGGGACTGCTTTCTGATGACACACAGTTGAAAAGGAACAGCTGATACCTTGCTGATAGAATCCAGGACTTTAAAAAAAAAACTCATTAGGTCAGAAAGGTGGTTTAAATGAAAAAAGTCAAATGAAAGAAGAAAAAATCTGAAGTTCTGCTCTTAGCTTTGAAACTGCCACAGCACTACTCTAAGATGAGCAGGGTGGGTCCTGGGAGAGAGGCCTCAGGGCATCAGTTGACTATAAACTCAAGATGAATCAAGAGCCAGGGAAGCCTCTGCCAAAGCAGTGGGCCCAGCAGCCTTCACAGAAGGGTAGGTAAAACCCCCAGTGTCGGGGGGGCAGCTGTCCGGAGCCCCACGCAGGTTACTGGCCAGGCTGCCTGGCTCACAGGGCTTCACCTAAAAGGTAAATAGAGAGTCCTGAGGTTCTGAGGTTCTCCTAAGAAGGGAAACAGATCATCTGGGGTCATCTGGCAAATCTGTAGACAGGAAAACAAGCTTTAAACATGGAAGAGCTGGCATGTGAATGGCTGGCTTAGGCTATTTTCTATCCTTCCAGGTAGAAAGAGTGGTGCTGATGCATGAAAGTTGTAGGAGAGGAAGGTTGTTTTTTAGCTCCATTAACAATTAGAACTGTTAAAAATGCGGCACGCCCTGCTAGTGAGGTGGGGAAGGCCCGTGCTGGGACTGGGAGACAGTCCGTCTGGAGCAGCACGGTGTGACGTGGGCGGTCCGCTGGCCCAGATGGCAGCATCCTTTCACTCCCACTTGGCTGTGCTCCTTGAGGACAGAGACCATCTCCTACTCATCTGTGCACCCATCCCCCAGCGTCCAGTAGAGTGTCTCACACAGAGTAAGAGCTCATCGAGTGAATATTTTTTGAATAACTTTGATGTGCAAAGTAATGAGGAAGTGGGGTACCAAAAAATGGTTCCTACCTGCCCCCAAAGAGATTACAGTTCAGTGTAAGGAGTATCCAGTTAGTAACACCAAAGGTACCTTGTGCTTGACGCGGGGGTTGGGGCATGTACAGTCGTGCGGGGGTCTGATGGGCACCGTGGACCTTTCCATAGTGGGCATAATTCTAGTAGATGGGTTTGCACGTCAGGCCAGCAGGAGCGGGGCAGGAAAGATGAGGGCTGGCAGGGGTGTGGCAGGGCCCTTGTGCCCTGGGTAATTGCCCACCTCCCCTGGCTCACATGGCTCTCTAGGCCAAGCACAGGCTGCGGGTGGGAGGATGAGGGCAAAAAGGAATTTGGGGCTGGAGCTGAGTGACTGAGAACACGGCACACATTTATAAGAGACGGAGCTCCACAACTCTTCTGCAGATACACCATGTGACCTTAGGCGAGTTGCTTAACTTCTCTGGGCCTCTGTTGCCTCACATAGCTCTTTGGGACTTGAGGCATACTGTTCCCTCTGCTTCTGTTGCTAATATGCTTGCTCCCCTCCACACTCCTTTACTTGTCCTTGTTCGCTCCCCTTCTTGCTTTAGGACTTGCTTCCCTGCTCCTTCCTCCTCCCCCGCAGTCTTCCTTGGCCTCCCCAGGCTCTGTTGGGTGCCCTTCTCAGTGGCCCCGTGGCATCCTGGGGCTCCCTGATGTATCCCTTCAGCAGTGGATCACCACACCTGTTTACTTGGCTCCTCCTTGAAGGCAGGGCACAAGACTGATTCATCATTACCTGCTCGGCACAGTGCCTAGTGTGAGAAGATGCTCAAAGGATGAAAAGGGGGCAATAACCACTCAGTGACCTGAAGGGGATGAGCATGAAGCCTGGGCCAGAACCTGACCTATTTCAGGTTTCTTTGGGATCTAGGATTTAGCATCCTGCCCCTGGGATCCTCACCAGCCACACACACCCTGTGGTCCTTGGACTGCAGGGAATCTTGGACAATCACCATCTCCCCAGCCCACCAAGCTGCCAGGCCTGCTCCACAGCCTGTCCACAATCCTGGGTGTTTTCTGTGGCTCCTCTCTCTGCCCTGTGTCTGATCCACCCCAACCCCCTGACGCTCCCTCTTAGCTACTTCCCAAGCCCTACTCTCTCCTGCCACCCACGCCGTCCCTGCCCCTGCCCAGTGTGGGGAAGCCTCCTACAGACGCTCTGCTGCGAGCTGTGCCTCCTCCAGCCCGGTCCCCACGCAGCAGCTGCGTCCTCCTTATGAAGAGGCCATCGGGTCATGCGGCCCCCTGTGTGGAAGGGTCTGGGGCTCTTGTGTGTGGGGGACAAGGACTCTTCAGGCAGTCGAGACAGGCCCCACAGTCCACGATTTTAGCCTAGTGCCGTCCGCTGTCTGCTGCCATTATGGTGAAGGGGTAAGTTCCACGGAAGCGGTGCGCTGGGCACTGTGGGATCATGAACAGGCAAGCAGCCCGACCAGGGTTCAAAGCAGGCTTCCTGGAGCAGCTCCACCTGAGGGAGCATCTGTCTCAGGGAGCAGCTGAGCCATGGTACTCCCCCTCCGGGTCCTGCTATGTTGAGCACTTTTTGTTTCAGACAGTGGGCAGGGAGGTAAGCACACAGAGAAGACGAGGGGGCCACAGTCCTGCCTGGTGCAGGCCACCCTGCGCTTCTCCCAAGCTCCTCTCCTGTCCCCAGACTCTGCTCCGGAGCCTCACATAAGGTTCCCCTTGTCAAGGTCCGCAGACTCCCGTGTCCTGCTTTAATGTGCTCAGCTGAGACCTCCTGGATCAGAGGAAATCCCTGCTCACATGTGACGCCCCCAACCCAGGCCTCAGCACCGTGGCCCCGTCTCCCAGCCGCCCTGTCAGGCTCAGCCACACGGGACCTGGAGGAGAGAGCTTGTTCTAATTACCATGGAAGCTTGTTAGCAAGACAGCGCCCCCAGGCCCCTCCACTGCCTCAGCAGGATTCACGGGGCTTCGGGAGGGGTGGACGGGCAGAGAGGGGGCCCAGAGACCCTGCCCTCGCTGGGGCATCCTCCGTCCCAAGAGCATGGCTCTCAGGTTTCTGACCGGCCCTGGGAAGAACCGGGGCAGGGTGGTGAGAGAGCCTGGCTGGGCGGATGGAGCTGACCTGGGGCACCGCTGAGCCCCCAGGCCTTGTGAGAATGGGGGGAGGATTGCACATGGAAGTGGGGGTGGGGGCAGCATCTGGAGCTGGGTTTCATGTCCCCCGGGACAGAGGAGAGAGTTCAGTTTCGTTCACATCCACGAATTCAGATTAAGCCCCACCTGTGGAAGTGGCTCCACACTGGGCACCAGCGATGCAGAAGCAGATACCACCACCCTGCCTGTGAGGCACACTCTGTGGTGCTGAGCGGCACTGAGGGTGGGCTGCCTAGGAGGGGAAGGAAGCGGCGGGGGCGCTGAGGCCAGGGGTGCGGAGGGCACGAGGCTGGGAGACACCTTGTTATACGCTGGGAACAAATAGTGAAGAGCCCACAGCTGAATTCAGACACCATCGTGAGCAGTGGCTCTGGGCCAGGCTCTGGGCTGAGGCTGGCGATGATGAAGACATATCCGGGGCCTCCAATAACTCCCGCTCTAAAGGAGTCTGGGGGAGGGGAAAATGAGTTAGATAAAAACCGCCAAGATTGATGGGAAAACTGGGCGTCAAAGAGAAGTATGAAAACCCTTTCCGGGGGGCCCAGGGCAGGGGGACCCATCTGGCTGGGGGACTGAGAGGCTCCGTGGAGGAGACACATCTGAGGCAGTCTTGAAGGGAGGAGAAATGTTTTATGCGGAGGAGAGGACTTGAGAGTGGAAGCTGAGGGTGGGGAGGACGTCACAGGCTGAGGTGACAGCTGAGCAAGACCTAGGAAGGTCTGGAACTGGTGGAAAGACGCCAATGCCAGGGTGGGGGCTGGAAATGCAAGTGGAACAGGCCAGAGGATGAAGTAAACTTCCCAGGGAGGCCGGAGGGGGTGAACCCATCGGCCCTGGGAGGGGAAGTTATGGTCAGGTTAGGAAGATTTGATTTCTTCAGTAAACATTCACTGAAGGTCTGTGTGCTGGGCATGCTTCAAGCACCAGGGATAAGCACTGAGCATGGCAGGCAGAGTCTGCCTTCATGGGGCTTACAGTCAAGTGGAGGACTTGATGGAACAGATTCAAGAAGTTAAAATCTCTTCTTTCCTTGGGTGAAGCACGGACCCTGGCTGGTAGACATCTCCTAGGTTATCTCAGCCAGCTTTCTGCCTCCAAGCAGGGTGACATCACGCCAGGCAGCGGACCCTTTACTATTCTGGAAACATTTCAGGCAGTGGGATTTCATACCTTCCCTCTGGGCCCAGCAGCATCTCATAACCTGAAGCACAGCTCTTGCACCTGGGGGTTCCCTAGACCTCTGAATAGGCCAGGGCGGAAGGAGATGTGGATTCCCGCCTGGGGGCATCTCAGGCGCCTGCGCCAGCTCTTAGCTTAGGGATGACCCTGTGTGAGTGGAGTGTTCGGCTGGGAACAGGACATCATTTCCAGGCCCACGGACACTTTCACACTTCCCAAGCATCCCCAAGGACTGATGGAACCCATGGTGCTACCATTTTGTCCATCCCCTTAGCACAGGCTTTGTCTGCTATTCAAATCCAGACATCCCTAGGGAGGGGCGAGGCTAAGTGTCATCGGTCACTTTCACCTGGGGTGGGGATGTCTCTCTAGTCCTTTCCTGAGCGGTTTCTGATAAGGGAGAAAAAGTGAGCTTAGTAACCCAAGGAGGAGAACGGACCACAGATGGGGTAGGGGGGTGCAGGGGATGAAGAGAGGGGATGGAGGGCCTTGGAGCCAGACTGGCTGGGGCCAGAAGTCTTCCTGGGTTCAGATCCGCCCAGAGGAGGCAGCACGCCCTCCTCCCACCAGCCAGCCCCACCAAGCCCTGCCCCAGTTGTAACAGCGCCCATTGTTGAGAACAGAGGTGACTGGCATTGCACGGTAGCCTGGGGGGACTCCCAATACTGACACATCCACCCATCATCCATCTGTCTTTATTAAACTCACCTGTGTTGAGTTGTACCATGTTCCAGCCCTTGGCCTGGGGGCTAGGGACGCAGAGATGATCACATCCCAACCCCAACCCTTGTGATGCTCCCAGGAACAGGAAACTACCCCAAGGCAGTGACGTGAATGCTGGCAAAGAAATGAGGTGAACAGGAGTAGCAGCGATTTTTTTTTTAGCCTTTCTATTTAATTTTCAATTTTCTATTCTTTTACAATATACACAAAAGTACAAAGAACAGTGTAATAAAAGCCCATTTAACCATCACGCAGGTCCAACAAGTTTTACTGATATTGTTTCATCTAACCCTTCCGCAGCGATATCTGAATACCGCCCACGACTCCGCTGTCCCCTGCCCCCGGCATCACCAACCCCAGAATCCAACCCTACGTCCCACACCGCTAGGATTCTTGGCAACGACCTGGCATCTCAGGCCTTGGCAAGCTAGGGTTTGCAAACGTGAGCCCCTCAGGGCCCTCCGGCTGTGCATTCCCGGGCCCCGCCGAAGCTTAGCCAGGTCACCCCTGGTCGCCAGCCACCGCCACCGTCTTTCGCGAACACCGCCGCACCCCTTCCCTAACTGCACTCCTGCTCCTCTCTGTCCTCGCTGCAGATTGAAATGCTAGAACACAAGTACGGGGGCCACCTGGTGTCCCGGCGCGCCGCTTGCACCATCCAAACCGCCTTCCGCCAGTACCAGCTCAGCAAGAACTTCGAGAAGATCCGCAACTCGCTCCTGGAGAGCCGCCTGCCACGGCGCATCTCCCTGCGCAAGGTGCGCGCGCCCACCGCCGAGAGCCTGGCGGCCGAGCGGGCGCTCCTGGAGGGCTGCGGCCTCGCGGGGCTGCCGCTGGTGCGCTCGCCCTCCCTGCCGCCCACCTTCGCGGGCACGCTCACCGAGCTGGAGGACTCCTTCACCGAGCAGGTGCAGTCCCTGGCCAAGTCCATCGACGACGCCCTCAGCACCTGGAGCCTCAAGACCATGTGCTCCCTGCAGGAGAGCGGCGCCTACCAGCTCCACCAAGCCCTGCGCGCAGGCGCGGGGACGCCAGGCCTGGAGGCCGAGGCGCGGGAGCCCGAGGGCGCCCACCCCGGGGCAGGGGCTGAGCCCGCCGAGCCTGCCGGCCCGCCCCAGGGCCACGGCAGCACGCTCATGATGGCTTTCCGGGACGTCACCGTGCAGATCGCCAGCCAGAACATCTCCGTCTCCTCCTCCACCGCCCTGTCGGTGGCCAACTGCCTGGGCGCGCAGACGGCCGCGGCCCCGGCAGAGTCCGCGGCAGGCACGGCGGAGCAGGGCGGGCCCGGGGGCCAGGAGGCCCCAGAGGCCCCCAGCGCCGGCCAGGGGCACGCGCCCGCCGAGGATGCGAGCGCAGAAGCCGGAGTTGGGGGAGCCCAGCGCGCCAGCCCGCCCGGGGCTGCGGGGCCAGCGGCGGAGGAGGACGAGGAGGCGGCCGAGGAGGTGGGGAAAGGGGCCGAGGCCGAGGCCGCCGACAACTCGGAGCAGCTGAGCAGCAGCAGCACGTCCACCAGATCCGCCAAGTCGGGCTCAGAAGCGTCGGCTTCGGCCTCCAAGGAGGCCCTGCAGGCCATGGTCCTGAGCCTGCCCCGCTACCACTGCGAGAACCCGGCCAGCTGCAGGTCCCCCACGCTCTCAACCGACACCCTGCGCAAGCGTCTGTACCGCATCGGCCTCAACCTCTTCAACATGTGAGTCCCCAGGGGGAGGCGGGGCCGGGCACCTGTCCTTGCAGCGGAGCAGTGCCGGTAACCGAGCGGGTCGTCCCAGTGCCCTCCTAGTGTCCACTGTGGCCTCTGCTCCAGCCTGCTGCTTGAGGGACTGTGTAGGAACACACGTTTTATTTGTAATTGCTACGAACTTATTTTAAGGATTAGGGACAAAACGCAGCACACCGGTGCTTCAACCACTGGGAGATGAAGCGAGGCTTTGAGAAGCAGGAGAAATTTAAAGAAACCCTGGCTTCAGTGAGTAATAGTACAGGTAGTAAAAGCATTGCGCAGAAGTCGTTCAGGTAGGACACGAAGGCAGGGAAACAGCATCATCCCATGGGGTTTACGACACACAGAGAAGAGACAATGGGCAAAGGAGAAAAGGAGGCGAGGGTGGGGCGAGCAGAGACCCAGCGTGAGGAACACAGGTGGAGAGCGGGAGACAGATTAGAGGCATCAGGGAGCGGCGAGGGGAGACAAGGAGGCGGGTACGAGGCAGGCAGAGGTGGCGCACAAGAGAACAGGGCATGGGAGCAGAGACGTGAGCGGCCACCACAGCTCAGGGCACCCGGCCAGACTTTTCCTTGCAGCCAGGAGGTACACATACAGCGGGTGGCAAACCGAGCCAACACGCAGGCCCCTCCTGTGGGAATGTCGAGTACCCGAGGCATTCATCTCCACCCTCCACCACCTCTTCCTTTACAGCCCTGAGCTGGGAATCACAGCACCCCTCCCGCTTAATCAGTGAGGACTGAGCGGAAACCACTCATATGTGTGTTCATTTATTCATTTAACCGATTTTTGGAGTGCCGGCACCTAACCACATAGATGAGCGAGACACGTTCCCTGGTCTCAAGAAGCTTATATGCCAACTCACCTGCTCCTAGCTCAGCGGACATAAAACATTTGCAAACTTGCTAACAATATCTAGAGATAGTGTTATTATGGCATTTTACAGAAAAGGGAACAGGCTCACGCAAGGAAGGTGAGTTGCGTGCGTGCTGTGAAACAGTTATTCAGTAAGTGGCAGAGCCGGGGGAAGGCAGATCTGATTCCCTAATCCCTTGCTCGCTCTTCTGTGTCAGGCTGCGACCCCGTGAGCGCAGCCCCAGCCTCACTTCTGCAGGTGCACACAGACACTTGGATTCCATAAGACACAGTGGTTCCCAAATTATGTGTACTGAAGGGCCAGTTTGGGTTTTCACCCAATATGTTGTGGGCTGATACGATGGTAAAATATGACAAAAAGGAAGGGCCAGAAAAAGTCGCATGCTTGGTTGTCCTGAAAATGTCAAAGTGCTATAAAAGGGTCTAAAGGCTTACTTACCCTCTATTTCTGTACTTACGTCCTTCTGGGCCAGTCAGATCTAGCTCGGGGAGCAGCGTGGGTCTGCCACCAAGCTGGGAGCTCATCTGCCTTAAGACAAAGCACCCACGCCCACACCCACACCCACACCCACGTATAGAGACGCAAGCCTGTGAAAGTAAACCCTGAGAGCAGGATTCTTGGGTCCACCACGGGCCGGACCGGGGAGAAGGATGCGGTGGGATAGCTCCCCTCCATTTCCCAGTCCCCCTGCCCTCTGGGTCCCAGTGTGGGTGCTGAGACAGCAGGATACTGGTGGGAGGAAGAGCCTTCTTGGCAGGGCTTGGGGACCTCAGGGTCCGATCCAGTGGGACTGAGGCAGAAAGACAGAAGGGACATCTCTCCACTCGCTATGGAATCCACTTTGGCCAGACCTCCTCAGCCCTGCACCCTCTTCACTCCCGTGTGGGAAGGTTCTGGAGAGCCTGGGGAGAGGGGCTTCGGAAGGGGAAGGGGAGACCCTCCGCAGTGGAAGGAATGCTGGCATTCCCTGGGAATTCTTCCCAAGGACCTCCAGGCACTTTTGTGTGTTTCCTGGGCTGTAAGAAAGAAGGGAAGGGAGTCATGGGCGGCCTCACTCTCTAATCCTTCTCCCCACCCCACCCCAGAAACCCGGACAAGGGCATCCAGTTCCTGATCTCGCGAGGCTTCATCCCCGACACCCCCATTGGAGTGGCCCACTTCCTGCTCCAGCGCAAGGGCCTCAGCCGCCAGATGATCGGAGAGTTCCTGGGCAACAGCAAGAAGCAGTTCAACCGCGACGTGCTGGAGTGAGTGCCCCCCTCCGCCCCGCCCCGCCCGGCCCGGCCCAACAGCTGCGGAAGGACGGGGCCTCCCAGTCTCGCGGTCCCAGAAGCCCCCTGCTATGTGGGTGCCCTGAAGGGAGGCCTGGAGGAAATGACAGACGAAGAGAAAGATCAAGTTTTGTCTGTCTCCTGTTTTCCCTCCATCTGGTTCATCTCTCTGGCTTTGCTTGCCCCCTTTCCATCGGTGGGGGAGAGTGGAGGTACTGTGCCCCATGGCTTCATTCCTTCTGACCGCCCCACACCCCCTGCTTTGTCTCTCTGCTCTGGGGCAGGGGTGAGGCTTCACTCACAGGCCCTGACTGTGCTGCGTGTTCTCATCCGCCTTCCCGGCCCCATGTGGCCTGGCCCTGGAATTCTCACCTGCTAGGCTCCCACTGACCCACAGTGCTGTGAACACAGGGCTTTTCTCTAGCCCAGGTTGTGCTGAGCAGCACAATGAAAGCTAATTGCCATCCTCCCTGGGAGGCGGAGTGTGTGGGCTGGAGACTCAGACCTGCCGCTGCAGCCCTGCAGGGAGCGTGGCTGGGCTGGGGGCTGGGCTGACAGTGGTGGCTGGACCAGGCTTGGATGAGGAGGCCTTGTGGCAGGCAGGAGAGGTGGCTTGACCTGAGAGGCCCGGCTCAGACACCTGCTCTGCTCCTAACATGCTCTGGAGCTTTTGCAAGTCACTTCCACTCTAGGCCTTGGCTTCCTCACCTGTAAAGTGAGAGGGCTGGGCTGTGTGATTTCAAAGGCCCTTCCCACTCCTGTGCATCTGTCATCTTTCCCAGTCCTTAGTGCACCATGGCATCATGCAGGATCATTTGCCCTAAGCATGCTTTCCCATGTAGCCAGGGCCGCCCATAGAGGCTTGCAGGCTGGGCAGTGGTGGGGAGCCAGCGTCCACGAGAGAACAGAGGGCCATTCACCGCTCATTCAACAACTATTGAGTGTCTACCGTTTGCTGGGAACGGGGCTGAGCTGGGCATCCTGTCTGTGGACGTGTGTGGAATGGGGGGAGTAACAGGCCTGGCCTCAGGGAAGTTATAGACCCAGGTGTCAATGAGGAGAGAGGAGGGGAGGAGCAGGAAAGAGAGGTGAGGGGCCAAGGAGTCTTGAGTGGGCACCGTGGGCTTAGGGAGGGGGAGTGCAGAGCCTCGCCTCGCCTCTGCCCCGTGAACGCCTCGGTCCCTCGTGCTTTGTTCTGCAGGCCCTGGCACACTCAGCCTGCACGGGGTAGCTCCAGAGAGAGGAGCCCCCACCCCCCACGTCCGCAGGGTGCTGGCTGCCTGGCTGGTCGATTGCCAAATGCGAGGAGAAGATGGAGACGCGGAAGAGGCGGACACTAGCAGGGCAGCCAGACACTGGGCGGGCTGGCATCTCCCTGCCACTCAAGCCAGCTCCCTGGGAACCTTTCAGGATCCACTGCCTCTTCCTTACTCCCACTAGAGAAAACACACAATGACAGTCCCCAGTGCCATTTGTCCAGGCCTGGAAGGCTTCACTGGGATTCTGCATGGCACCCCCACCCCCGCCAGTGACATTCAGCCTGTCGCATCCATTCTGTACAAAGCTATTTGCTGGATAAAAGGACATAAATCACCCATCCCCTTGGAGACTGAGACAGCCCAAGCCACACACTCTCCAAGACGCAGCCAGACAGGAAGGGGAGAGGCGGAAAGCCTCGGGGAGGGGAAAGGCTGGGCCCCCGCTCCTGGGCCTGTGGGGGACGAAGAGAGGAGGGGCCAAGCAGAATCTGCCCTGGCCGCTGACCCGTGTCTGAGCATCGCAGATGCAGTGACATTTGCCTCCAGACTCAGGCCCTCGGTGCTCTGCGAGGCCAACCTCCCCGTCCCTTTGTGTCAATGTTCCATGGAAGACCCAGTCCAGGAAGGAGCGTCTCCAACCAGCCTTCATCAAATAGTAATAGAAGGCGTTCTGAACGTGGAGGGCCATGTCTGTTCCAGTGTTTACTTGGGAAGGTGGTTTCTTTTTTTCTCTAGGAGAAACCAGTCTCAGTTTCCTCATTTGTCAGAAGGGGATAATAGAACCAGTCAAATGAATTAAATTTTTTAAATGCATGTAAATTGCTTAACTCAGTGCCTGGTGCTTACTTAGGAAGTTCTTTTCAAAATGTCAGCTATTTCTAGCGTTACTTTCCCACGTAAAATCACAGGGCATTAGACACCCCCCACCTCCCACCCCACCCCCAACACAGGAGCCCTCAGACCCCTCAGGGCTGGTGTGAGTTCACTCCCCAGACCACAGGAGCCACTGGGGAAGCGGGGGAGCTCACTGGGAAGTCCTCTCTGGTGCTGAGGAGGGAGGGCCAGACAGCAGCCGGATTGGGATCGGGACCCCCTGGGGCTGGAGGCGTCCCCGTCTCAGGCTTCACATGGCTGGGAAATTTGGCTTCGCTCTATTTCCTTTCTGAAATGCTCGCTTCAGCAGGTTTGCAGGCCGGCGGATGGGGGAAGTTCCGGGCTGGCGGCGGGCAGCCTCTCCCGGCCGGCCGGCCGGGCCATCCCCTCCGACGTGAGCCGCACGCGGGGAGGGCGTCGTGTCTGTCCTTTCCCCGGAAGTGCAGGCAGGGCAGCGTCGGGGCCGGGCGGCCAGAAGGAAGTTTCCGGGCGTTCCTTCTCTCACCGTGTCGGCTCCGTTCTGTGTGAGGCATTAGAGTTTGACGTGGTAGTCAGATTTCATTATTTCCTTTCCGTGGAAATGTGCTGGCCAGCGTGTAACAGATTTGTTCTTCTGAGGAGACGTTCAGAAATGAAGACAGGTTGTCTGTCAGGCTCAACAGGCTGGAAGGCTGTGGCCTTTCATTGCTAGGAAGGAGTGATTTGAGAACATCCGGCCCATTGTCCGTGTGTGGCTTCAGAAGGGCTGCCTTATTCCTGAGGAGCTCTGCGGGGGGGGGGGGAGCAGGGGGTGCCCGGGCCAACCCTGCCAGGGCTGGACAAGGGGAGAGAGGCCGGGGCAGGCGGGGGTAGGAGGCTCTGGGGGTTATCTCCACTGTTCTGAAAACCTGACACTGCACCCAGAGGAATGGAAGGGGGGGGGCTCTTGTAAAAGCGGCGTCTTTGGGTTTTATAGCCTTGACCCCTCACCTCTACACACACACACACACACACACACACACACACACACACACACACACACGACTCTCCTTCACAGTAAAGAATCATTGGTATTTAAGCATCACTTACTCGCATATGTGGAAGTCTTGGGACTCCAAGCATGGAGTGAATAGCCCAGAGTTCAGACTCCCTTTGGCTTGGTCACATGTGTCTGTAAACTGGGCTTTGACACAAAAATGAACACACCTGACACTCTCTCTGTTCCGGAGTACTCAGGTCCTAGCCCTGAAGGGCTGTCTCTCAGTCCTGCGTGATGTTCAGGGCTGGCGGAGACCAGCCGCTCTGGGAAGTGAGACTCCTCGGAGAGGCTTTCTCGGGCTCCTCGGGAGGGCCGTCTGGGGGCGAGCAGCCGGGAGGCCAAGTGGCTCACGCAGCTCAAGTCGCGCTGCGCCCGGCGGGCCCAGTTCCAGGACCCTCCGTGCGGAGCCTCGTGCCCTCTTGCGCGCAGCGCTGGGAGGTGTGGGAGTCCGCACCAGCGAGGGGGCCGAGCAGCGGCCGGCCGGGTCGCCTGGCCGCAGTCACAGAGCTGACCGAGGGCTGAGCTCTGCAGCCTGCAGAATGGCCTACAATGGGGCCCTCCGCCCGGCACTCCCCCAAACCCGGTCTCTTGCATCACCTGACAGATGTGTGGTCCCAGTGCCTTCGCAGGGCTTGTCAGACTCCAGCTGTGAAGCGTGGGGCTGACAGACGCCCCGGGTGGTCGGCTAGTCCAGCCCTCTTGTTTCACTCAGGACGGGAGTTGAGGCCCCGAGAGAAGAAATGGCTGGTACCCTGGCCAGTGGAAGAGCCACTGAACGGAATCAGGGGCTCTCCCACTCCTGACTCAGCTTCCCTGGCTGGGCCTGAGCCTCTCGTCAGAGAAGAAAACAGAGCTGGGAAACTGGTCCATAAATGGCTGGTCTGAGCTGACTCAGGCCCCTCCCTCTGGTAGACGCCTGTCTCCATCTGCCTTCTTACGCACGGTTGATGGTCCGATGACGGTTTCAGTCAGAGCTGACTGGCGATGAGGGACAGGGTCTTCATTCTATTGCTGGAGGGAACTTCAGGTCCACTTATTCACTGGGCACATCAGCTCCGCTTGGGTCCCTAGCGAGAATGCTCATTTCATAAGCTCTGTTATATCCCGAGAGCTTTACGCACATTGTCTCTCCCACCCCCGCCTGCCCACTGGCTGGTACAGATGTCAGCTCCGTTCTAGAGGCAGAGAAAGTGAGGCCCGGAGAGGCTGCATGACTGGAACTGCACAGCCAAGTGGTGGAGATAAGATTCAGCCCAAAGGTGCCTGGCACCGAAGGCCTGACTTCTTCCCATCCCACCCCTGTCATTGGCACCAAGCGTGGGTCTCCAAGTGAAGCCCCCAGAACAGCAGTGGCACCTGGGAACTCGTCAGCAACTTTGATTCGCAGACTCCACCCCAGGCCCCGGAATCAGAGACTCTGGGATGCATCCAGCAATGTGCATGTGCATCAGCCTGCCTGGTGATTTGTTTGAGAACCACGGGTGAACAGGGGTACCACCTGGCCCAGCGACAGGATAACGGCCTCGCCATCCACATTGACTCCTGGCAGTTTCAACATGTGTCTGGCAGCCACCCCTTCTGAAGACCTCAAACAAGATTTTCTTTGTCCCTGTGTGGTCACCAGGGACACTGACAGGTCCCCCTCCTGCTCTGTTTCCTTGGCCACGTTGTTCTTTTCCAGAAAACCTTGACCTAAGGCACGTCATGAGTTCCAGCTAACAAAAATAACTCTCTGGCGGATGGGGCTATTTTTAATTGAATTGTATCAGACAAGAACTGCAGAAGTAACACCCGGGTTCCTCCAGCTCATGGCAGTGGGCGGTTTCGTTTCCCATCCTCACCCTGAAACCTGGAAACCTGGTCTCCGCCTGGAGCAAAGTCCCACGTGGGCAGCACAGACACCTCTTCCCAGCCGTGGCCTGAGCCTCAACCTTCCAGATCTTTGCTGTCTCTCCTGGCCAATTAAATTTGTCTTTACCTATTTTCAGCTCCAGACTAGTTCCTTTGTCTGCCAGACACTGTCTTGCTCTTGTTAAAAGAAAAAACGTCGAGATGACGAAATTCCTTTTGATCACAGTTGTGTACGACGCCTCATTTCCCCGCAACGCAGACTGATTCCACGTGTGGGTTGGTATTAACAAGCAATTTCACGGAAGATTGTGCCTATTTATACAGATGCAGGGAATATCTGGGCTCACACTTCCCCAGCCCTTGTGAGGGGCTTGCCACAGCCCCACAGAAGCCCACGGGAGAGAGGGGGCACGCCACAGTGATTCCCCCTGCATCAGCTGCATCTCCCGGGGCAGGTCCATGTGGGTCCTTGGAAGAAGCCTGATCAAGGCCAGTTTGCCGGGCCCTCATTGCTCACTGGTCTGCCTGTGCTGCTGAAGGAAGTGGGGGTGCACGTGGTCTGGAGTCCACAGGATCTCTCCCCTGCAGCCGTGTCCTGGGGTCAGCTCCAGGTGGTCTGGGCCAACCCGGCAGAGCTTCCAAAGGTGCCGGCCCCGGGCCTCCCTCGCCAGCAGACCGCGTGCTCACGGGCCTGTTCATCCTCACAGTGGGTCTGTCACTCACTCACCCATCCCCCCGGGAACGTTAACTGAGTTCATGTATACGCTAGGGATGCAGAGATTGACTCTGGGAGTCAGAGAGCATATGGCCTGGTGGGAGGACAGACAGGTGCACTCATGGCATGGGAGATACCACCGTGGAGGTCCAGGAAGACTCCCAGAGAGATAGAAAGCTACCCAGAGACCTGGACGTGGCGGCGGGGGGTGGGGGGTGGCAGGAAGAAGGAACAGTAGGTTCAGATGTGGGGAGGTTGGAAAGCTTGGCTTCCGGAGGGGAGCCGGGTCACGGCAGGGGCAAGAGGGGCTGGAAGCCACCAGGGCCATGCTTCCTGGGGAACTCAGATTTCTTATGAGGGGTGTGGGAAGCCCTTAAAAAAATATAAGCAGAGGAGTGAGTGACAGGACCAAATGGGCGTCCTCAAAGCATTGCTCTAGAAGATGGCTTGGAGGCAGGGAGGCCAGTTCGGGGGGTATTGCTGTCACAGCTGTGGTGCGATGATGAGGCCTCACCCTCAGCAGTGGCCGTGGGGAGAGCGGAGGTGGCTGGAGCCCAGAGGCAGAGGGAGGCGCAGGGCCTGGTGGCCGGTGTGGGCGGAGGCGGAACAGAGGTGGCCCTTCGCAGCGAACAGCCTCCCGGGCTGCTGAGAACTCAGTGCGCTCAGCCTTTGCGCGTGACTGTGACTTTGCGTCAGGCCCACTGGAGTAATGGGTGCAGAGTCTACCCAAACCACGTGTGCGTACTTTCAGTTTGAGGGGAGAGAAGTTGGGTATGGGACACTTCATCTGAAAAATTCCTCCAAGTAGACATTATCAAATACTTACTCAGAGCAAGTTAAAATATTAAATACCTGGTAAAACGTAAAATTTGTGCACCCTGACTTCCCTGCAAACCAGCGTGAGCTGTGGTCTTGTGAAAGTCGCCCAGTGACGGGCGTCCGCACTCAGCCACCCTCCCCGGCACTTGGTCACACCGTTATTTAACGTGGCCTTTTATAAACAGTGTGGACCCACGCCACCCCCCCAGATCCACTAGTTAGTGACTAATGATGAAATAAGAGGCAAACTCTTTGCAAGAGATAAACACTTAGGAGTTGTCACCTGCGGTGGCCTTCAGAGCCATCGGAGTGGATAAGGCCCCCTAAGGAGAGGCTGTGGACAGGGGAAGGGACCGGTGGCCCGCCCTAAGTTAGAGTCAGGTGGAGGAGGACGAGGAGGAGGGCCTGCAATGGAGGAGGGGTGCCCCCAGAGGGAAGTGTCAACCCAGAGGAGGGCGATGGGACAGGAGCAAGGGAGATGCTGCCAAGAGGCTGGTGGGATGAGATGGAAGCTGGTGCCTTGAACTTGGCAACGTGGCGGCCGGCAGTGGTCTTGACTGGGGACGTATTAATGGAATGCCGGGGTGGATGCTTGGCTGGACCAGGTTGAAAAGTGAATGGGATTGAGGATGTGGAGATGGCATGAGGAGTTCTAGAAGTCTGGCTCCAAAGACAGCAGAGTAAAGAGCCAGTGAGGAGAGAGCAAAGAAGGGTCAAGGCTGGGCTCTAATTTGTAAATAGAAAAGGCAAGGCTTTGGGTGCTAAAGACCGTGATTGAGTAGATACTGAATTAATATGAAGGAACATCTCAAACGTCATGTGTCCAAAACTGAAGTCTCGATCTCTCCTCCAGCATATGTGTCCACCCGTCAAGGACCCATCTCAAAAACTAGTGCCACCAGGCCCCAGGAGCTCCAGCCTGAGCTCTGAGACCCTTCGCTGACTCCTTTTCCTCATCACCGCCCACATTCCTGCCGTCACCTCGTCCATCAGTTCCTCCTCTCGGATGTATCTCAGGTTGTCCCTTCAGTTGGTCTCCAACTTAGCCTGAGGCCCATCCTCTCGAGCTTGGACCTCTACAGGTGCCTCCTAACTAGGCCCCCTGCCTCACCCTTGCTCCCTGCCCTTCCTTTTTCATTCATCCTCCCCCACACCCAGAGAAATCTCCTTAAAACAAACTGGGTCACATCACTCCTCTGACCACACCCTTCTACTGTTTCCCACTGCATTCAGGAGAAAGCCCTCACTCTCTGCATCCATTGTAGCCTTGCTGGCCCTTTCTGGTCCTTGGACGTTCTTTCCTACCACAGGGCCTTGGCATGTGCTCTTCCCAAACCCCCTTCTGCTCCTCCCCGTCCCTTGGTCAGCCCCTACTCATCTTTCAGGTCTCTGCTCAAATGTCACATCCCCAAGAGGCATTTCTGGACACACCGATATAAAGTATGTCTCCTTCATCCTCTCACGAAACCCTGTCCTTTCCTTACACAGGACTTGTCACAATGATAAGGAAGTAATTACTTTTAGCTCTGCATTTAGTGTCTGCCTCTCTCACTGGGACAGGATCTGTGTTTGTGTTGTTTGCCACTTACTCGAGGTCCTGAGCACAGTGCCATGTGCACAGGAGGCACTCAGTGCAGGGAGGGAGGAGGAGAGAAGGGCGAGCAAGCTGCTGGGGGCCAGAGAAAGCTTCAGGAAGCAGAAGGTGGGGCAGGGATCTGGTCCCCTGCTGTGGGCTCTGTGGCCAGGCCAGCTCAGAAACTGCAGGGTGTCCACAGGCGTCTGTGACTGCTGCCAGCGAAGTGGCCCCTTACCTGGGACTGTGTGATGTGTGCGCGTGCCCCGTCTTGGCCCCGTACAGGTCCCCCCAGGGACCTGGCTGAGGAGAGACACGTTAGCACCAGCCCTGGAGAGGGCGTGTGCCATGAATGCGACATGTGCAGCCCCCCGAGGGGCCAGCTCTCTTGTGAGCTTCAGTTTCCTCGTATAATAAAAAATAACAGGATAATGGTTAATATCGCACAGGACTGAGAAGATGAAGTCATTGTGCACTTAGCGAAGCCCTGAGACCAACACGCAGTAAAGGAGAGTGCAGATGGGGTGCCCCACTGGTGTTAGCACCCCCGCTGAAGTGGGGAGGGTCTTCCTAGCTGTGGGAGCACCGGGCAAGCCCCTTTGTGGTCTCAGTTTTGCCTTCTGTAAAATGGGGAGTAACACATACACCAGAAACAACCCCCAGAAGCGTGTGACTCTTTCACCTTAGAGATGATGAGAGGAGAGCGGTTTGCTGGCTGTGCTGTTGCGGCAGCAGGAGGGATCTGCAGAACCATCAGACAGTCGGCTCCCAGCAGGATTCCAGGGTGACAAAGAAGAAGGGAGGGGAGATTTTAAGTGTGAGCAGATTCTGAAACATAGAGGGGAATGGGGGAGGGAGGGAAGCGTAGAGACAGATGGACAAGGTCAGGCGCAGGCTGGCACTCACTTACGAAGGAACAGAAAAGCATGCTGTGGGAAGGGGCGAGGACTGCGGGTGATTCCAGGGTGGTGGAGCCCACCCTGCGGTGAAGGTCCCCTGGGGCACAGCCTCAGCCCAGCCCCCTGCTCCAGGAGGCACAGGCCCCACTGGGAGGACGCCCCAGGAGGAGTGGAGGAGCAGCCTGTCACCCTGAGCTGTACCCCAAAGCCAGCCCCAAATGATGCTGTCATGTCCCACTGTCCGGGAACATCCGCAGAGCCTGGAGCTGACTGTGGGCCCTCTCTGCTCCTGGGTCCTCCTCAGAGAATGTCAAGGTGGGTGTTGCTGGGGGCCCGAGAGGTCACCTGGCCCAACCCCCAGCTCTACAGAGAGGGAGCCATTTGTCTCCTTGGGGCAGGCGGTAGCCTTTCCACCTCTCAACACAGCTTCTGAGGGGTTTGCAGAAACCCTCTAAGCTCTGCCAACCTCGGAGCACCTGCCCATCAAACACCGATGCCCGTGGAAGGCAGGACATACGTACGTGTGTGTGTGTTGCAGGGGTAGGGGCTGCCTCCGTCTCTGCCTCCATCCCGCTCTCCCATCCTCACCACCCCCACCACAAAAGCAGCCCCCGAGAGCAGTGGGGACACACATGCTCCGTGAGCTGCTGGACTCACATTTTAAAAGCCTCCACGTGGGCTGAACTCCGCCCCCAGCCCACCCCAACCTTACACTGGGCCCAGCTGCACCAGAGGAGCGTTTGAGGGATGCTGGTCCCCAGGTCCCTCCACCAAGCCGCCTGGTTGGTAGAGCTGGGGCAGGGCCCAGGGCTCTGCGTTTTAACCAGCTGCCTTGCGGCGGGCTCCTCTGGGATATGGGGTGTAGCCGCTCCAGCCCGCAGCCCCAGTGTCCACCCCCGCAGGCCTCCCCACCCCAGCTGTGAATGAATGATCACGCTTCTGGCTCGGGGCTGGCGTTTCCACCTGGCTGAGTCTCCCGTCCTGGTCCTGGATTCTTGGGCTCCAGGCTCATTACTGGAGCTTTTAGCTGCAGCCCCGAGTGGTGAGCGGCCACGTCACCTGAGTGGAGGGCTGGAAAGTAGGCCGCTGTGCTTGGCTGGGCGCATCCGCCCTCCCCCAGCCGCCACGCAGTCGCCTTCTGCCACCTCACCCAGTGCCCAGGCCTCCGGCGCCCACCCCCTCATTGGGTCAGCCCCGCGCCAGAGCATGAGGGAGACGGTCCCTGGACAGACTCTGGGAGGGACTCGGATGAAGGACACAGGGCGCCAGGACCACAGGGCTCAGGGTCAGGCAGGGGCCAGGTAGTGGGTGGGATAGACGGACTGACAGGGCCAAGCCCTGGGCAGCAGCTGGACACCGGACCAGGGGGCTCAGGGCCATTCTAGGGTCCTCCTGGGCGCCAGATCTCTGTGCCAGGGCTGGCCGGGCTAGGGCGCACTGCCTCCCCCTTGGCCTTGTGAGAACTGGGGGAGGTCTCTAGGATGAGAGGCCGCCCAGGGGCCGCTCTGCGCGCAGGCCCACCAGCCCAGCCTGCCGTGACTCCTCCCCCTCCTCTCTCCTGCCTTCTGTCTGCTTGCCCTCTCTCTCCTCTTTCTGTTTCTCTTGTTCTGTCTCTCTCCCCGTGTCTCTCACTGTCTCTGTGTCTCTGTCTCTCTCTCCTTGCCTCCCCGGCTCTGGCTCCCAGCCCTCTTGCTCCCTGGCCGCCCCGGTCTGCCTCCTCCCAGTAGCATCACCGTCCGGCTCAATCATGCTGGGCTGGGCTGGGGGCACAGGTGTGGGCCCCATGGCGCTGCTGTCAGAGCCCCCCTTCCCTTCACCTGGGCGCGGCTCAGGGAGGAGGGGCAACAGCTGCTGGGAAGTGAGAGTGGCCTCTCCCCTGGCCGGGCCTGTTGTCCATCTCAGATGCCAGACGCGGCCAGTTCTCATTGTTGGACCAGATCTTTATCTCCACTCCTACCCTCTCCGCACCCACCCCAGGCTGACAGCCTGAGAGAAGGCTGGGTTTGACCAAGCCGAGCGTGGCTCCCAGACTGCAGGTGGCCATCTGCCCTGCCCGTGGGGAGGAAGAAGCAAGCCCCTCCCTCCCTGCCCTGCCCTTGCCAGGCGGCCTTGTGAGGCCTGCTTTCCCTTGATCCCTCGAGAGCAGTGGAGGAGGCACAGCCACTGACCACCAGGCCCCTGACTACCACCACGGGGCTCCTTGCTTTCTCCTAGAATCTGACCATGGAGCCAGGATCACCGAGCGGGAGGGGCCTGCTCAGGGCGCGTGCCTCCACTCGCCCACCACTGGCTCGCGTCTCCTGAGTCCCGGGCGTGCTGGGCACTGAGCCGCACTCCGCAGGCGGGGCAGGTGGGCAGCGGTTGCAGGCTGTGACTCTGGTGGCACGCGCCGAGGGCTGTAGGAGCAGAAAGAGGGCAGTGCGTGGTGGGCGGGGGGGACCAGGAGGGAGGAGAGTGCACAGCCCGTGGGTGCGGAAAGGGAGACGTCAGCTCCACGTGTGAGCCTCTGCGGCCCTCAGGGTTTGTCAGGCCTGCTGCTTCTCAGGGACTCAGATTCCTGTCTCGCTGCTCACGGCCCTGGGGACACTGGTCACTAGACCCCAGAAAGGGAGGGCCCAGGAGCAGGCCGAGCCAGGGGAGTGAGACTGCCTGGTGAGGGTGCTTGGCACGTGTCCCCCTCCATGCACTGAACGGGGACATTCAGAGGCAAACTCTCCAGGGTCAGAGGTGGCATTTCAGAGGTGGAACGGTCCTTGGGGAATAGGACTCTGACCCTCCTTTCTCAGAAGAAGAAACTGAGGTTCCAAGAGGTGAGTCTGAAGTCACAAAACTTCAGTGGTTGGCCCAGGCCCAGAATCTGGCCACATTTGTCACACTGTCCCCCCACATGAAGCCGACTTGTCACTTACCTAAGAGCGGGCTTTCCTTGGCTGCAGACCCTCAGACCTGGGAGGGACGGCATAAGAGGAGACTCCCAAATGGTGGCTGGAAGCCAGGGAGAGAGCTGGGCCTCGACAGGCCTTCGAGAGGACAGAGGAGAAACTGTGTTTGTTCACCATTTAAGCCTCTGACTCTGTACTCTGTGGGGTTGAGAGGAAAGGCCTTGGGGTTTGGAGGCGGGAGGTGGACAGCCAGCTGCTGCTGGGCCCCAGCTTCTCTGCTGGGGGAGGGAGACCCTTAGCCCACTCTCACAGGGCTGTGTGTCAGGTGAGGGGATGGGTAAGGAGGGCCCCTGGGCTACGGGAGAGCCTGGGGGGTGGTAAGTCCCCTCCCAGTTGGTCACAGGGACCAGGTCCCTCCTCCCCACCAGGGCGAGGGTTTCCAGCGAGCGGGTGGGCTGTGCCTCCCTCTTCAGCTCTAGTGGGCGAGGAGGCCCACCCCCTCACGACCCCCTCCCCTCCTGCCCTCAGCTGCGTGGTGGATGAGATGGACTTCTCTGCCATGGAGCTGGACGAAGCTCTGCGGAAGTTCCAGGCGCACATCCGCGTGCAGGGCGAGGCCCAGAAGGTGGAGCGGCTCATAGAGGCCTTCAGGTGGGACCCCTTCCCCAGCCCCACCCCTGTCACACATGCCTAGGCATGGGGGAGGGTGGGGTGGGGGGAGCAGGGCTGCTGGGAGCCTGGGGGACAGGAGGGGCTGGGGAGGCAGGAGGGAAGGAAAGAAGAGGGGCAGAACCCTCGGGCTCTCTAAGCGGGAGGGAGCAGCACCAGGCCTCCAGGTGACCTGCTGGCACCTCACTTGTCCCCTCGGCCAACACAGCTTTCCCGAGCATCTGTGTGAGGCTGACACCTGGGGGTGGGGGTGTTGGGGGGTCCATGGGTGTGTGACACTTGCCTCGTCCCTTGGTGGGGACGCGGATCAGGGTACCAGGCAGACAGCGATCAACGGATTGAGACAGAGCCTCCCTGGGCCAGAGCCCTGGGAGAACCAGACTCCCCGGATGCCCCGCACTGCTGGAGCTCAGGGCGGGTGGGGCCCCGCGTCACCCACACCACGTCCCCCCGCAGCCAGCGCTACTGCATGTGCAACCCCGAGGAGGTGCAGCAGTTCCACAACCCCGACACCATCTTCATCCTGGCCTTCGCCGTCATCCTGCTCAACACCGACATGTACAGCCCCAACATCAAGCCCGACCGGAAGATGCTGCTGGAGGACTTCATCCGCAACCTGCGGGGTAGGGGGCGGGCTTCCTCCGCAACCTGCGGCGTAGGGGCGGGCGCTGGGGTTCTCCCTGGGAGATTGTGGACGGCCACCCTGATGGCCAAGGGCACTGGGTGCTGCTCTCTGGGCCTGGTCACCGTAGCAGCCCGGGGAAGTGGTCTGCATGCCAGGCATCCGTGGAGTCTCCAGGAGCCACTGCCACAGCCCGACAGCCAGTAGCAAGGGCCCTTGGCTGATGTCCCTTGTCCTCTGCAGAATGTCCTCCCCTGGGGGACCTCCAGGCCCCTGGCAGCATGGCTGGTGCCTGCGCAGCACTGGCCCCTCCGACTCCATGACTTAGGAGAGGAGAGCCATGACTTTAGGTCTTGGGTCTGGTTGGGTCGGCCTTGGGTAACTTTCTGGCATTTATTCACCAGCCAGGTCCTCTCCTAACTCATGTGTCGATTCAGGTTTCCTGGATGTCATCGCTTCCTTGTTTTCAGTTTACTTCCAGAGGAAAGGTAAACTGGAGGCAAACTCTTCAGGAGTCTGCAAGTCTGGACATGTCTTTTTCAGTCTTCACTCCTGACTGAGTTTGGCTGGAGCAGAGTTCCCGGTTGGAAACACTGAACTCAGAATCTTGCAGGCGTCGCTCTGTTGTCTTTTAGCTGTCGGTGCTGACCGCCGGCGTATTTGGCGTTTTCACTCTCTCTGAACTTTTTAGGTTCTTCCGTTTGTCCTTTGTGCTCGGAACTTGCTGCGTGATGTGCTTGTTATGGTTCTTTTTTCATCCGTTGTGCTGGGTCAGTCTAGGAACACGCGTGCTCCTGTTGTGGGAACTCTTCTTAAATATTGTACTTGATCATTTTCCGTCCGCATTTTCTCTGACCTCACTCTCGGGGCTCCTGTTATCCAGATGTTAGACCTCCTAGTCTGAGCCTCTGATCTTTATAGCTTGCTCTCTGCCACCTGTGTCTTCTTGTGGGACTTTCTCAAAGATGTGCTTCAGTTTTACCTTTCAAGTTTCCAGCTAAGTCTTTCACTTCTGCTGGCATAGTTTTCACTTTCAGGAACTCTGTTTTGGCTCTCTGAATGTCTCTTTCTTACAGCATTTTGTTCCTGCTTTGTAGCTGCAATATCCCCTTAGCTATCTCTGAAGATGCGAACAGCGCGCTTCCACCTGTTTGTTTTTTTTCAGCTTCTCCCTCCACGCCGCTATTTCTCCTAAGTCCCTTTCCCCGCTTTCCCCGTGCTTTCAGGGTTAGACTTTCCGTGGATGGCTGGTGAGGCTTGGTTGTCCGTTGATACTTAAGCGTGAGCCACTGAACGGCTGATTAAAGCTCTGAGTGTGTGTGGGGCGGCGGGCTGGTGGGCGTTCTCATGGAGGGAGGCCCGGCTGCAGTATCTTTAGGTATTTCCTCCTGAGCTGGTTGATCCCTCAAAGGAGAAATGTCCAATCTGCTGCCCAGAGGGTACGAGTCTGGCTGCCAACATTCTGAGATCTTTGTGGGGAAAGGGGTTGAGGGGGCCTCCTGATATGTAGACATCAACTCCATCCCTTAGTTTTCGGCACAGACTCCCACGTGGGCTGGGCTCAGGTTCCCCAGCCCAGGGCTCCTGGCTCACCTCTTCTGGAGGATGCACCCTCCGTCAGAAGGCTGGGTGCGGGCGAGAGGATAGAGGTGTCTAACCGCTTTCTAAAGGGATTTTCAACTGACTTCCCTGTTTCCAGCCCACCTTCATCTCCACCTCCAGGGGTTCCACCAACTCCAGAGCCCTTTGGTGGTTCTGAGCCTTCTAACCTCCCTCCGGCTTCCGCTTCTGCTTTCTCAGACTTGCTGGTCCACAGGCTTACTCACCCACTTTCTGGCCCCCTGGTGCCACTGCCTCTTCCCCTGTCACTGCTTTAAAAAAAAAATCCTTCTTCCAGGGCATTCAGAAGGAGCAGAGGTGGGCAATCTGCCACCTCTACCCAAAAGCCTGTGTGTTCAGTCCCTGCCCTGCTCCTTCTGGCCCCAGCCTGGCTTCTTCCAGGCCCCCAGGTGCCGAGTGGCTCCTGTGCCCGACCGTCAGCACCAAGCTCAGACGTGGAGGAGACAGGGTCGAGACAGAGAGTCGCTCACAGAAGGTGTACTATCCCCCAGCCCTTAGGAAAACTCTTTGGGAGCAGTTGCCCAAGATGTTTTATTTTTAATTTTTCCCTCTTAAAAAAAAAAGAGAGAAGTGTATAATCATTCAAGAAAGACGTAGAAAGAAGACTTTTTTAAAAACTGCCTCTGTGCCTACCTCCTGGGGAAAGTTGTTTTCACATTGGTATGCTTCCTGTGACTCTTCTTTGTCACCGGAGTCTGGTCGTTGCTGTGAGTGGGCACCGCCACCACGGGGCCGCCCTGCTCGCCTTCGCTTAATGTGTCACCCCCCCACCGGTGCTCCCAGTCCGGGAGGATCTTGTCACCATTCAGCAAGTGATCACGGGGCTCCACGCTCCCTGCAGGAAGGGAGTGGGGAGCCTGAGAAGACAGGACACTACGGGGTGGAGGGGCAGGGGTGGGGCAGGGGACTGTTAAGACTAGAACAGGAGTTCTAGAACTAGGGCAGGAGTGAAGGCAGGAACAGGAGGCAGGAGGCCTGGGAGATGGGAGTGGGGGCTCTGGGTCTGGGACGGCAGGAGGCGAGGCCGGGGGTGTGCGCTGGGCAGTGTTATGGTAGCTCGGGTGCCTGGCTAAGGAGTTTGTCCCTAATTTAGCGGGTATGGAGAGCCAGCCATTGAAGGCTTTGGAGCAGGGTCAGGGCAGAATCAAGGCCGCCCTCTCTGGCTGCCGGCCCCTGACACCCCTCCCCTTCCCACTCCACGTGCACAGGTGTGGACGATGGCGCCGACATCCCCAGGGAGCTGGTGGTCGGCATCTACGAGAGGATTCAGCAGAAGGAGCTCAGGTCCAACGAGGACCACGTCACGTACGTCACCAAGGTGGAGAAGTCCATTGTGGGCATGAAGACAGTAAGTGCCCACCAGGGGGCAGCGCTCACCCCAGAAGTGGGGAGAGGGGTGGCTTCCCCTCCCTGAGGCCCCGAGGCCCGCCCCCGCCCCCATCTCCATCTCTGTCCCTTTCTTTCTTCCTGGCATCCCCCTCCCTTTTCAGGAACACTCCCCCCTTACTTGCTCACTTCCCGTTACTGAGTGCCTGCTGTGTGCCGGGCTCTGCACCCTCTTCCTTCCACTTGCCTGGTTTCCTCATTGTCTCGCTACCAGCTCCTGCAGCAGGAGAGACTGCAGTCGGACATTGGGAAAGACTGTCCAGTGCTCTAGGGTGGAAGCACCTTGATGGCCAGACAGGGAGGTTTGGGCTGGGCTGGGTCCTGGGCTTCCTGGATGGTCCTCCTGAGCAGAAGGCAGGGAACAGGCTGAAGCAGGCTCTGGCCTGGGGGGTCCCAGACCACTGGGGGGGCCCTGAGTTGTGGCCTGGGTGGCAGTTTGCAGGATGTTCTGAGTCTGCAGTGGGTTTTAAGGGAACGTTCTCCATGGGTCACTGCTCTGTTCCTGTGTCCACAGAGGCATTTTATATCATAAATATAAGGGTTCTGCTCTCCAGCTCCTCCTCCCCAAACTGCCAGCTCAGGGCGCAGTTCGGGGGCCTCGCCTGCGGCTGGACCCCTCCGCCCAGGCGTGGGGGGTGGCCTCTTCTGCCCAGGGCCTGTAGTGCTGAGGCCATAGCCTCTGTCAGGTTTGCAGATGCCCCCGGATCAGGTTGTGTCACTGGAGCAGACTTGCGGGGTCCCTGTGACCCCTCCCTCTTGCACACTGGGCTTAGGGGTGCAGCAGAGAAGAGGGCCGCGACCCGTCCTGTGGGCAGCAGCCCAGGATGTGGGGATGCCCTTGGAGGGAAGAGGGTTCACAGTGACCGGATGTGAACAGTCCAAGGCTCTTCTCAGTTTCCTCTCACATCCTCACTTCCTCCAGTGTCACGAACCCCTCTGGCCCAGCCCAGCTCCCTAAAAAGCATGAAGAAGGGGAAAGAGCCGGGGAGGAGAGAGGAGGGTTAGGTCAACCTGGGCCGGCCTCGCTCTTCTGGAAAGCAGGTGCCGGGGGTGGGGGACGGGCCGACCTCTGCAGCCACCCCACTGCTGAGCGCCCTGCCTCCCCCAGGTGCTGTCGGTGCCCCACCGCCGCCTGGTCTGCTGCAGCCGGCTCTTCGAGGTGACGGACGTGAACAAGCTGCAGAAGCAGGCCGCGCATCAGAGAGAGGTGTTCCTCTTCAACGACCTGCTGGTGGTGAGCGGGGGGCGCCGGGAGGGCTGGGGGCGCAGGGACCGTACCCGAATGCTGTCTGCCTGGGGGCTGACTTTCCCATATAAAGTACAGTGTGAGGTAGCCCAGGCAGGTGGCACCATCCCTACTCTGTAAGTCAGAAAGCCGAGGCACAGAGAGGTTAAGTTATCTGCTCACGGTTACCCAGTCCGGGTGGAAATGAACTCGATCCCAGAGCATCTGCCGCTGCCTCATTATGGGAAACCTGGGGCGGGGAGGGTCCAGAGCGCAGCGGGCCTGAGTGGGGCCCGCACCGTCCCTGGTCCTAGGGGATGCTGGCCTGTGTGCCTGCGTGTGTCTGTCCACGTGCACGTCTGAGGGGTTTGGGTCCTTTGCTCTTTGAACACAGGTATCCATTCAACACATTTTTAATGACTGTCAGCTACATGCCAGGCATTGTTCTAAGTGCGGGAAGCAGTGGTGAGCAGGCTCTGGTGTCTCTTTCCCTCCTACCCAACATCCTCTCCATCCAGGAATCATACCCACACTCCCTCTAAAACTGTCCCAGATCTAACCATCCCCACCTGAGGTCCACATCCACAGAGCAGTGGAGTCAGCCCCGCCCGCCCACAGACCTCACCTCCCTCCACGCCTCTCCCCTGCTGCCTGCCCCCTGCCCCAGCTGCTGCCTCCCCTGCTGGGCTCCGTCCACCCCAGGCCTTGATCTTGCTGCTCTTCTGCTGCTAAGAAGCTCCCCAGACCTTGCACAACCCCCTCCCTCCCTCTCATTCGGCTCCAGCGCCCTCCCAGCCCACCTCCCAGGTGGCCTGTCCACTCACGGTCTAGTCCTTACCCTGCTTTACCGTCAAAACACATACCAGCTTCTGCAGTTACCTTTTATATCCAGTTCTCCTCCTCCTCCCCCTCTTCCTCCCCTTCCTCCTCCTCCTTCTCCTCCTCATCCTCCCCCTCCTCCTCCTCCTCATCCTCCCCCTCCTCCTCCTCCTCCTCCTTCCTTCTCCTTCTTTTTTTTTTTAATGCTTATTATGGGTTATTGATTAATCCATTGAGTTACACCCTGGGGATCTGAGCATCCCAAGGGCGGAGCTCCCTCCATCCTCTCCTGTGCCCCCTCCTGTGTCCCCAGAGCCCAGCTCAGAAGGTGCCAAGGACACATTTGTGTTGAGCAACTGCTAGCAGACCTTTCATGTCAGTGGGGAAGGGAGATAGGAAATACAGAAAACTAACAAGGGGACAGCAAACTGGGGGAAGGTGCTGTGAAGACACCAGCACTCTGATCGGGTGGAGTAACTGGTGTTAAGGTGGATTTTTTTGGTTTTGTTGGCTTGTTAGATAGGATGGTCAGGGAAGGAATCTCTAAGGGGCAGCATTTGAGTTAAGATCTAAGTAGTGACAGTAACCGAGCCATACAAGAAGCTGCAAGAAGGGACAGTTGTGGAAGGAAATAGCAGGTGCAAAGACCCTGCGGTGGGACTGAGCCTGCCCTGTTCTAGCTACAGAAAGGACAGCACGGCCTGAACATAAAGGCAGAGTAAGGCAGGGACCAGGTCAGATGGGGCATACAAACCAGGGCAGGAAGTGTGGACTGGCCTCTAAGTACACAAAAATGGAGGTTTTTGTGCAGTAAAAAACATATTTTGATATTGTGTGTGTACATATGTACACGTGTGTATATATGTGTTTACTTGTGTTCACAAGAGCCCCGGGCGTTCACTCCTCCAGGTGTGTCATGCACGTTTGTGTGAGCGCACACCTGTCAGCACACGCCTGTCTCCCTCTCTTGGACAGATTCTCAAACTTTGCCCCAAGAAGAAGAGCTCTGCCACGTACACCTTCTGCAAGTCCGTGGGCCTGCTGGGCATGCAGTTCCACCTCTTCGAGAACGAGTGTAAGTCTCGGTCGCCAGGGATGCGCAGAGGGGGGAGGGGACGAGGGAGGGCACAGGGACCTGCAGCTGCTCACGGCCCCTGGGGGCCTGGGGTCTGGTTTCCAGATTACTCTCATGGCATCACGCTGGTGACCCCGCTCTCGGGCTCCGAGAAGAAGCAGGTGCTGCATTTCTGCGCCCTGGGCTTGGACGAGATGCAGAAGTTTGTGGAGGACCTGAAGGAGTCCATCGCGGAGGTGACGGAGCTGGAGCAGATCCGGATAGAGTGTAAGGATGGGATCACCCCAGGCCCTCTGGGCAGTCAGGCTTCTGTCAGCAGGAGCAGGGTGCTTGTAGACACACACTCCCTGTGCACTTCAGAGTAAGCGCGGGTGAGCAAGGCCCCTCCTGCCCTCCTGCCCCCCCGCCCCGCCCCACTGCACCATCACGGCTGATGTGGGTGCTGCACGATTAAGAAGAGACACACGAGAGCGTGCACGTGTGTGTGTCCATGCAGCCAGGCCCTGGGGCGGCATGCAGGCCCTTGGAACACGGAACTCGGCTGGCTTTGAGGAGGAGACCAGGACCTGCGAGCCAGCCAGCCTGAGAGGCTGGAGGCCCAGGCCCCTGCATGTCTCTTCCCACCGAAGCTCCCTGGACAGCCCTCTCCCTGGATCCAGTCCAGGTTCACACGAAAGTAGCCGCTTCAGAGCCTTTAAAGGAAAGTTAAATAGAAAAGGATCCAGAAACTAAAACAGAAAATACAGACAGATTCCAGGTCTGCCTTCTATGGCCACTTAGTTGAAACGCGTTTCTAAACGGATATAAACCCATCAGGCAGTAGGAGAGGCAGCGGGCGTCCCGAATGGGGAGGGGGGTGGGGCAGGCCCGACAGGGCGGCGCTGAGGAATCGCTGTCTGTGGGGCCCCCTGTGGGCCAGGCAGTGTGTCAGCTGCTCACAGCAGAGGACTCGGCACTTGCATTTAAGTCTGATCCTGAAGTTCGTGTACTTTCTACTCTGAAAATGAGAGAATAGTTTCCATTTATAATTTCCTAAGGAAACAACGAAATCGGGTTAAAACAAAAACCCAGCAGACCAGACCATGTAACGGACTCATGACTGCCTGGTGCAGGGGTGGGGGCGGTGTAAAGCCCCTTGCTGCTCTCCACTGGCTACTGGAGTTCAGGGGGGTCACAGGCAGACCCTTCTCAATGCCACCTCGGCTGCTGATCTCAAACGTTCTCAAGGACACGCCCCGAAATGGCCCCACTTCTCTCATGGCCAGAATGTCACAGGTGGGTCCGCACAGCCCCGGAGCACGGCGCCCACGGGCAGGCGCCAGCACTGCTGGAGGAGGCGCGCCTCCCCCGTCAGCCCGGAGCAGGGCGCCCCGCCCCTCCAAGCCCCAGGAGTAGATAACGCCGAGTCTGTATGTCGAGGGTGAACAGCCTTCCTGCTCACATCTGCCCCTGTTCTTCAGATGCAGAGAAAGGGGAGACAGTGGAGGGGAGGCAAGGGCCTGGTCAGGGAGGCGGGAAGGAAAGGAAGTGGGAAAAAGGGAAAAGCAGCAACAGGTCCCATTAATCGAGCATTTACTACACGCCCGGCCCTGGGCTGACTGCCAGGCCTACTGTGTCATTTAACTCTGGCCACATCTCTTCCATGAGGTGAGGAGCGTTACCCTCATGTTACCAACGAGGAAACTAACAGGACTTAAGGAAGTTGTCCAAATTCCTGCAGTCAGTGACCAAACAAGATTCGCACCCAAGTTCCTCGGATCCCTTGCCTGTAATTACAACGCTAATTCCTCTGAAGCCGAGACGGCCCCTCCGGGGGGAAGAGGAACGACTCTCAGTTCAGTAAAAGTGTTCAGTATTGGTCGATGGTGTGATTCAGGCAGTCAGTGCGAATGCTTCTAGTCTGGGGGATTTGCAGGCCAGTGTCCCTGGCTGACAGGCGACTAGAGAGGCAGAAAATGGGACCCAAGAGACTGGCTTTAATAAGAGGAACTTGAGTTCTGTCTCCTGGAAAAGTGAAGCTGAGGGGGGATTTAATTATGACCATCAAATCTCCACGGAGGGGACTGGCTGTTCTCTAGTACCTTGGACAGAAGACAGGTAGGGACAGGTTTACAGTCCAGTGAGAGGAATTAAAGCTGGGTAGCCAGACAGATGCGGGGGCCTCCCCTCCAGGAAGACGGGCAAGCGGGCGCGGTGGGCAGCCGGGCGGCAAGGGACGCCTAGATGTCATCATGGGAGCTAGTATGCATGAGCTCTGGCCGCAAGCCGGGCCTTGTTCTAAGTGCCTTAGTGTATTTCCTCATGGGATCCTCATAATGATGCTTTGAAGTGGACACTTCAGTCCCCGCAAGGGAGGCACAGAGAGGTTAAGTAACCTGCCTAAAGCCACACAGCCAGGCAGCATCAGAGCCAGGCTGCAGACCCAGGTGTTCACCTCCCTCATATCCACCTCTCCCACCTCCTCTCCGGCACCCAAGCAGGGGCTACCATCCCTGTAAACAGAAGAGGTTCCAGCGGGCATGGGACCTGCCATGAAGTGGGTGCCAGACTCTGAGGCCTGTGTCCCGGAGCGCCCCCCCGCTCTCTCCTCGTTCCTCCCCTCCCCTCTGTGTGCTGGACGTCAGGGTTTCTCTCCATTCATGAGCCTCTCGGTTTCCCAGGGGAGCTGGAGAAGCAGCAGGGGGCGAAGACGCTCTCCTTCAAGGCAGGTGGAGCCCAGGTGGACCCACCGTCGAAACAGGGATCGCCCACGGGTGAGTTCCACACCCCAGGCCTGCGGCGCTTGGAGGCCACTCACTGCTCGCAGGCTTGGGTTCCTGGGGAACTCGGGTGAGGGCCACGCTCAGTCCCACGGCCGAACACCTCCTGGGGCCTCAGCAGTGGGAGTGAGGGCTAAGGAGAGAGAAACGTGTCCCCTTACAGAGTGCACTGGTGCCCACGGTCCCCGTGGAGGCGTTGGGCTGAGAGCCCGGAGGCCCTGCCCAGTGCAAGGCCTTCCGCCCTCCACAGCGGGGCTCTCTGAAGACTGCCGGGTCGCCGGGTGGTCAGAGGTGTGCAAAGGGAAACCACACGAGGAAGAACACTGTGTCTACGGCCAGGAGCAAGGCAGGAAGGAGGGTGGCCGGAAGGGCCTGAAATCCTGAGCTGCCCCGTCAAGACCTTCTCCCAGTAAGCCGCCAGCACTTCCTGATCCCAGGCCAGGGTCCCGCCCGAAACCCAGATGAACCTTGAACCCAGTTTCTCAAATGGTTTCTTCTGACGGAATTTTTCACTCCAGACGAGCCGAGCCGGCTTCAGATTTCATACCACCTTTGGCCACGTTCTGCTTCCCCTCGCCCACTGCCACACCCCCACCTTTCCCCCTCTGGCCCCTCACCTCCCCGCCACCTGCAAGGAGATGGGGAGAGGTGCGTCCACACCCACCCCACCTGCCCCCAATAAGATAGAAATAGGAGAGGTGGCATGAGAATTAAATCCCGTCCCAGCAAAACCCCAGCGAACCATCCAGAACTCTTCACGAAGGAGTTGATTTAGGCACTTATTCTTCCATTTAATGAGCACTTATTGAGTGCCTGCTGTGTGCCCTGTGCTAAGCCCTGGGATGCCAGGGTCCCAGCAAGACACCAGCTGGAGCTGGGCTCCCTGCTGGTCCCAAACCCCCAGTTATGGACATGGTGCCGCGAAGCTGTGACAGCCTCACAGGACTGGTCACACCAGCTGGGAGATGAGAGTCCTTTTCCAAGCAAGACGCGGGGCTCTTCTAGCTGCACAGAGACCCTGTGGTGTCCCCTCTGTGCATGGGTTTGACCTGCCACCGTGCGTTCGTAACGCGCCACCGGCCTTGTTTTCAGTGACCCTTCATTTCTATAAGGTCACAGCACATGCTTGTTTTCACAGCTGTTTAAACGCAAGAGTCAAACCTCAGCCGTGAATGATTCCCGGACACCCGCCCCCCCCCCCCCCGCATCCCACATCCCAGCCGGCCTCCAGTGGAAGTTGCAGCCCTCAGCCAGGCCGCGATGGGTATCTTTAGGGCCTTGTCCATCAATAGGGGGGTAGGCACAGCGCGGGTATGGTGCCTTCCCCTGGGGTGTGAGACATCAGAGCCCCCCACTGCTGCAGAGGGCTTTAGGATGCCTGCTGTGAGGCGGGGGAGCCAGGGGTGCCTGAGCTGGAAATAGTCATCAGGCTGTCCCCAGGGGTCCGCAGGGTCCTTGGTGCTGTGCCAGGCGGGTCAGAAAGCGTAATCACCGAGCCCTTAGTGGTGCCAGGCCCTGTGGCGAGTGCAGCTCACGGAAGCCTCGCTGCTCAGCTAAGGAGCAGGAACAGGAAAGGAGCGCAGCCCCTCCCTCGAGGAGCAGGAGCCCCCTTTTGTTCTACGGCCTCCCCATAACCAGCCTGCACAGTCCGCCAGGGCGCTCTGACCATGGGTAAAGGAGGCTCAACAATGCCCAGCAAGGAAAACATCAGTGACCTTACAGCCGGTAGGGCCCAGAGAGGCGTAGCGTCTTGCCCAAGGTCACACAGCTACTAAGTAGCAGAAATGGGCTCGGACACCCAGCCCACTGCCCCCTGGGGCTGCGGGGCTGCGTCTCAGGCAGGAGTGGTGGGGCAACTGGAGTCCCCTGCCCGCCCTTTGAATTGCAGGGGTGCTTGGCTGGGGGTGCGGGGCTGGGGAGGAAGGGGTCATGCCAGGATGGGTGGAGAGTGAGCCCTGTGCTCTTTGCATTCAAAGCCAAAAGGGAAGCGGCCCCCCCGGGGGAGAAGGCAGCGGAGAGCACGGTGGAGGTGAGTGGAGGCCTGGTTGCCCAGGTGAGTGAGTCTGTGCCCCTCCCCTCTTCTCACTGTCTCTGTTGTTTCTCTTCTCAGGTTTTAATCAATGCCTCCCCAGCCCGACTCACCATTTTACCAATTTCAAGAGATACAATTAAAAGTTACTGCTAGCATGGGTAATGCCACTCTTCCAGCCCCTACTTAAGCCACAGTGCCCTCTCTCACTCCCCAGCCTGCCTGCCCCAGCCCAGCTCCCCAGGCCAAGCTCCCAGACTAACCCGTGCAGATAAAGCCCACGGCACCTCCAGCACATCCCTGCCACACCACATCCTACCAGTCCGCACCCCCGCACACCGGTGTCAGAGACCCCAGTCCTCCCACCCTCCGGAGAACCACCTCTTACATCCAGTCCCCAAGTGACCACATCACTGCGGGGCAGACCCTGCCCTCCCGATGCCTCTGAGGGAAGGTGGAGACTGGAGAGCTGGGGCCGCTGGGAGGGGACAGTTTCTGCCCAGAGCAGCTGGTCCATCTGGAAAGCTGGCCACGGGGTGGAGGAAACAGGGAGAGTGGGGTTGGGTTGTCTTAGGGCTTTTCCTGGGGGAGCTGCTGCATCTGAAGACTGTCCACTTGGAGGGAAGGGACTGGAGAAGTAGCAACAGCAGCTGGTCCCCGCCAGGCCCCCAAGTGTCACCTGGGAGGAGGACACACGAGCCCTGCTGGGCCCTGCCCTCCCCACTGGCTCCCCTGGAACCCCGGGAAGCACCTCACTCCGTTCTGCCAGGCCTCCAGGGACCCTCGAAGTTCACAGACACCTCCTTTCCCAGCCCCCACTCCAAGCTGGAGGAGCCCCCACTTAGGGCTCTGAGGGAGGAGCCCTGTCCCCCAGCCTGACTAAGCACGGGGAAGCCTGGGACACCCCAGGGGAGTCCAGCTGCTTCTCTCTCTCCCCACGGCCCCCACCCCCAACACACCTGGAGGGGGCACCTTCACACGGAGGAGCTTCCTGCCCCAGCAGCTGACAAGCCCCCAGGGTGGGTATTCCATCCCCTGCCCCTCCTCCCCCCATCTTCCCGCAGCTGCCCGTTCTCCAGCCTTGCAGACAAACGCTCGATGATCTTACCAGCCCTCCGGTTGCTTCTACCAGCCCCGCCCGTGCCTGAGCCCACTGCCCAGGGAGGACAGTGACCTGGGGTCCTTCTCCCCTCCGCCCCTGCCCAGAGGGCCGTGTGGCTGTCTGCAAGGCTGCTGCCCCGCTAGCCCCAGGGCCCTGCCAGCCTCTGCTCCCTGCACAGAGGGCAGCCTTGCCACCCCGCCTCTCAGCTGGACCCCAGCTCCTGCGTCCTCCGCCCCCTCCGTCACTGCCTGGCCGCCCGCTGGCAGGCGCTTCTCCAGCTTGTCTGAGCTGTGACCGCTGCTCATGTTCCATCCTCCCTCCCTCTCTCTCTCTCTTCCATCAGCAGGGAGGTGAGAAGCGGTCAGAATGAGGTCTTGCTGTCACCTCCTGCTTTTCACTTACTGACCATTAAAGATAAGGGGTCGGTGGGGCGGAGGGAGGTGCAGACAGGGGAGGGGGAACCACAAAGAGGGAGGGGAAGAGGAGGTACAGGATGAGCCAGAGCTGGGGCCACATGGGGCTCAGCATTTGCCTGGGGAGGGGCAGCTGTCAAGTCTGAGAGAGAGCAGAAGTCCCGCCCCCACTGCCACAGGCCACCTTCTCCTGGGGAATGACTCAGTACCAGCAGAGGGGGAAGGGAGCCGTCCCCTCCAGCAGTGGTGGACAGAAGCCTTCTGTCTGAATGAGGGCCACAGAGGGCTCCCCAAGAGGAAAGTGGACCCGTGTCTCGGCAGGGCACTGGGGGGCTCTGGGGCTCTGTTTGGGGGGAAGTTCAGGCCTAGAAACGCTTTTAAGGTTGGAGGTTGAGAACGAAGAGGAAAGCCTGCAGCCTGCAGAGCCTGGTGGGAGGGGCGTGTGAGGACCGAACGGGCAGGCCGGGAATGGTGCTGGAGGGCCGGCAGGCCACGGGGGAATGCTGGTGTCCAGGACAGGGGCATCCCTGAAATTGCACCTTTTGCTGGTAAATAGGGTCAGGGTCTGCTGTTTAGGGCTGCAGGATAGTTTGGGGCAGGGCCATCCTGGTCTAAACCTGGCCCTATGGTCCCTTCCCCTGTAGCCTCAATCCCCACCCCCACCCCCATCCCCTGAGCAGCAGGCCTGGGCAGGGGTACCCAAGGACAGTAGGACGCATCCTCAAAGAGAAGGGCCTCAACCACCCCCACAGGACGCAGGTGTCAGGAGGGCACGTGTGTCACATCGACAGGCTGGGGAGCTGGAGGGATGAGAAATTAAACCCCTCTCCTTCCAAAATCCCCCACTTCCTCCACTAGCAGGAGGCCAGGCCAGTTCACAGTGACCTCCATGGCTGAGGGCGGGGCTACCTCCTCATGCCCGACCCAGGAGGTAAAGATTATAGAGTCCTTTCTGGGAAACCCTCCTGTGGCTGAGCGAAGTTCTCCAGGACCCAGGTTGGATCAGAAGGCAGCTGGGTACCTGATTCTGGCCTTGGCTGCTCTGGAGGGTGTGCGCACGGCCCTGGGGAGGCTGGGAGGACGGGCAGTTCCAGATCACCCCTTGGGGTCGCCTTTGTGATTCCACAGTGACAATAACAAAGCTGGTGGGAGATGAGGGGCTTGCGAGGCTCACAGATGCCTGGCTCCGTCCCGTGTCTAGTCTCCCTTTGCCCCCAGCATACCCCTAAGAGGCAGGGAGGGCACAGAGACCACTACCCCTGCTTTTCCTGCTTTTCCAGCTCAAGGTTGGTGGGGAAGCAGGTGGGGGCTCTCCCAGAGCCCAGGGATGTCCAGCAGGTCCATGGGGTGAGACTGCAGAACCTGAGTCCATTGGTCCAACCGTCCATTTCACAGATGGGAGCCAGGCCCAGAGAGCCAGGCTGCACGGGCTGGGGCAGGACACAGCAGCTTCTGGCCTCTGCCTGCTCCCAGGTGCCCCCAAGTGGTGGGGAGATGGGAGTGGGCCAGGGTGAGGGCTGAGAGCCCCTCTGGGCGCAGGAGCCGGGCAAGGGGGGAAGGGAGGCCCGGGGCGGCCAGTCCTAGCAGCTGGGAATTAGTCTTGTAACATTTCACGCTTCTCTGGCTGTTTCTAAACTAGGTGTCAATTCACAACAGGCTTCAAACGTCCCAGCACAACCCCGGGCTGGGGGCCGAGAGGGGAGCGCCGGCACCAGACCTGCAGCCTAGCCCCTTGAGGGAGCAGCCCCTGCCGCTGCCTCTGCCGCCACCCACACCCCCTGGGACCCTGGTGCAGTGCCAGCAGATTGTCAAGGTCATCGTCCTGGACAAGCCCTGCTTGGCCCGCATGGAGCCCCTGCTGAGCCAGGCTCTCTCCTGCTACGCAGCGTCCTCCTCTGACTCCTGTGGCTCCACGCCCCTGGGTGGCCCAGGCTCCCCGGTCAAGGTCATCCATCAGCCCCCACTGCCCCCGCCTCCGCCCCCCTACAACCACCCTCACCAGTTCTGCCCACCCGGCTCCCTGCTGCACCGGCGCCGCTGCTCCAGTGGCTCCAGGAGCCTGGTGTAGCCTCTGTCCCCGACCGCTCTCCGCCACGCTGCTGCCCCAGGACCTGGGATGCAGCCAGCAGCCCCCACTGCCCCATCACCTGCTGCTCCCCACGCCCGGCACACTGTGTTCCTGGTCACCCATCACTGTCGTTCTGGAAAGAGAATCCCGCCCCCTGGCACCTGGTTGCCTGGCCCCGGCTTCCCTCACTCAGCTGAGCAGGCCTCCCCCTGAATCTGCAGGCACCCCTCACTCCCTGGGGCCCTACACAGCCAGGCACGCCGGGCCTCCTCTTCCCCCACCACCATTCTGGCCACTTGGACCATGGACAGGGGAAACAGGAGCCAAGGGCCTAGCCAGCTTCCAGGCCAAGTCTGTTGGGCCCCAGGCCTCAGGCCAGGCAGGCAGGCACTGGGGGCTGGGTGACCAGCACCCGAGACTTGGACAGAGGTGGTCTGGTTCGCTGCCCCGGCACTAGGTGCCACACTGGGTGGGCAACAGTCGGCCCTGGGTCCCTGGACGGCCAGGTCGGGTGGGAGTGTGCGGAGGGGCTTTGCTGCCCCTGCCCCCCGGGCCCAGCAGTCTGAGGGGCAGTATCCCCAGGGACGTTGGCCGTCCTGACCACAGCCTCCCCCTGCTCACGGCCTTCTCCTGCATTCTCAGAGCTGGGGCCCGGCCTGCCCAGGGCGCGAAACTTCAGGAGAGCTTCGAGAAAGGCGGGGGGAAGGGGGTGCCCCTCGGCTCTCTCAGCCAGCCCAGCAGAGCCCTGGAGGCATGAGGTCCTGTATCTACAAAACGCAAGTGTTAAGGGTTTCTTGCTCTCTAGCTCCAAATAATGCCAGCCAGAGCAAAGTGCACCCAGGGCAGAAATACACACCCACATGGGAGAACCAGGTCCAACCACGTGCAGAGGTAGAAGCAGGTGAGGTGGGGGATCTGCCCAGGCACACGCAGCCAGCAGACACAGGATTCCCACAGGTCAGGGCACCCTCCTTAGTGACTTCCGCGGTCCCCAGGAGGGACTTGATGCAGAAGGGGCAGGAGAAGCAGGTGCTCCAGAGGCCTTTGCCTGCCCCCTGCCGCCATCCCAAACCAGCCCTGAGGCCTTTAAGTCCTCCCCCTCCCATCTCCCCCGCAAGGCCCCAGGCTTGCCTCCAGTCAGGGTGGCTGAAACCCTCAAAACTGCAAAGGAGAGCCAAGCAGGGCTCGCTGTCCTCCCTGGGGCCCAGCAGAATCAGAGCCAACCTCTGTGCAGCCCCCTCCCGCCACAGAGCCTAGGCAGCCCATCCTCAAAGACCCCAGGGTGGGTGCCCTGGCTGGCCCCAAGCACGGCCCTTTCAGGGACTGTCTCTTACAAGCCAGGCTGGACCCTTCTCTGGTCCTGAGCCAACAGTTCGCTGCTGTCCTTTGTTGAGATCCCCTCCCACTAGGAGCCCAGGCCCAAGATGTCCCAAGAGACGGAAGCGAACATCGGTCCAGAGTGAATCTGCTCTCTGCACCCCACCCCCACCCCCGCCACAGCCCCTGGGGCCGTCAGGAGGCTTGGATGCCTCCTCCTCCCAGAGGTCCCAGGTGACCTAGTTTCGTGTGTATGTGAGTGATCGCCAGACGTCATTATGATGTCACCCAGCGAGTTTATTTCTGGCCCTGTCTGTGTCAGCCGGGTGTCCATAACGTGTGACCAGTTTGCCACCACCTCCCGCGGTGGCTCCCAGCCCATCTCCCCGCACCCCCCCCCCCGGTCCTTGTTGCTCTGGCCCCTCTCCCATGTCTTTTCTGTAACAGGGTCACTCCAATCAGGGCCTTTCGGAAAGGAGCGGCTGACCCGTGGGTTCACACACGCAGTGCCCTCGGCCTGGGCAGCAGGGTGGGGGTGCAGGAGGAAGTGGAGTTGTGGGGTGGGGGGGTGAGTCTCAGATGCAGGGCTGGGAGCAGAGTGGAGCTACGGGCCGGCAGCAGGGCTGTGAGCTATGCAGAAAGAGGGGCTACGCGTGGCTAGGTGTCTATGGCAGGGACCGTGGGTGCCAGGCTGCTGAGCAAGCACACAGTCCCGGCCGCCAGGAGTCCCCCCGTCCCCCGTTCACACGCTGTGGCCAGCTGACAAGTGCCCTCTTCCCACTCTGCCAAAGCCCAGACTTTCCAGACTGGGGCCATCAGGGTCCCCGGGCTGGTGCGTGCACAGAACCTCTCTCTGAGGGCCCGGACGCTGGGGCATCTCAGCGCCCTTCTCCAGGTGGGGGCTTTCCCTCCCAACCCCATCACTGCAGCGGCTGCCCCGGATACCCCAACAGCACCGGGAGTCCTGGCCTAGGCAGCAGACCAGCCTGTACTCAGCAGCACATGGAGCCAATCCTGAGCTGCAAGGGGCTTTTAATCCCCGAAGGCCTGGGACAGGGTGCCCCTGGCAATCCCCACAGTAGGGGAAGCGAGGTCCCAGCACCTGTAACCTCCCTCCCCTGATCAGCCAACAGGCTAAGGTTGGGACCCTCCTCTGTCCCCGTCCCCAGAGCCTCACCCTTAGACAGCTGGGACGAGCCTCCTGCCCTCCCCGTGGCAGGGGCCACATCAGGGCCTCCATCCTCCCCGAGGGCCCAGCTGGAGATGCTCCCGGGCCCTCCTGCCCTCCTCAGGCCGAGGGGGCAGTGGAGCGCTGACTGAGCCCCAGACACAGCCTCCTGGTACCTGCCTGGGCACCCCGAGATGGCCCCAATTTGTCAGCCCTCCAGGCCTTACTTCAGGGACGGAGCCACCTCCCAGTTTTATCCATCTGGCCCCAACTCCAGAATCAGGAGTGGGAGATGGAACTAGCTTTCCACCCACTTTGGGGCCAGCCCACCTCCAGAGCTGGAGCAAGACCCTGCGGGGCAGCTGGTCCTGGGAACCCAGCTGCCTATGTGCAAAGGCACCACGTGCTCGGCCCTGGGCCCCTGACCCCCCAGCAACCCCCACGGCCTGCCAGATGTCTCTTTGTGCCAATAGGCTTCCCTGATAACCATCGGTCCGTCTGTCCCTGTGTCCTGCTGTACATACATCCTTGCGGCACCCCTCCACCCGCACACGCCCCGTCACCTGTGGGAGAGAAACCGCGCTAGGGAAAGGCAGGGCGGCTGCACCCAGCGACTGATCCAAATGGCAAATATTTTGTAACAAAATAGCCCAGAGGTATTTTATCTGTTCAATTCATAGAGTTTAGAGATTATATTGAAATATGTCACTTGAGCAAACTGTGTCAGTTTTCTTTTGTTCTCCCAAAGCGGGGGCCACCTCAAATCAAATCTTGGTGAGACCACAGGGGCCGAGGGCACCAGCTGGGTCTCCTCTGGCCACAGGGATGCCACCCCGTGTCACAGTTAGGGAGCCCCGCCTTAAACAAGCAGGGCTAGGCGCCGGGAGCCACCGGGTCAAAGCTGGGGTGCTGGGCCAGGGAGTGACCCCAGCGACACACACACACACACACCCCCGCCCCCTTCTAGCCAGTCAAGAGAGGTCCCAGTGGAGACCAGGGGCAGCTTTGGAGGAGGCAGCACCACGACGGCCAACGCGCACCCCAGCCGAGGGAGGGTCAAGGGGCCTGGGCCCCCACCTGCCCTGCTTAGCTTTCTGAGATGGAGGGAGAGGGTATGTGGGGGGGGGTCCCACTGACCACGTCTGGTCATCAGCCTCAGGTGACTTCCACCAGACGGCAGCTCTGAAGTCTGACTTTCAGATCACAGGGTCTAGTTTGACAGCCCCAGGGGTGCACTCTTCCTGAAGTTGAGGGGGGAAGGGATCCAGTCAAAGGATTGGGGGAACATTGTCAGGAAAAGTCACGGAGCCACAGAGCAAAATGGAGCAAACATTCACGGAGCCCACAGTGGGCCAGGTCCCCTGCCGGAGCCAGAAGGGAAGCCGAGATCCTGCAGAGGCCTGCAAGGCTGTGATGCAGGAGAGAAGACTGAAACCTGGGCTGGAGAGAGACACGGGGAGCTTGGGCCAACACTTGCACCACAGGCATGTGCAGACCAGGCATGGGTCTGCCCCAGAGCGACCGCTCCCGCAGGGGAGAGGAGAAAGCCCAGCAGCAAAGCCACAGCATCCCGGGAGCAAAGCAGCTGGCCAGGACGACTGGCCCGGGGACACCTGCTGAGGGTATCTGGCTCTCCTGGCGACCAGAGCTCTGAACACCTAGAAACCCAGACAGCGTCCCGGCTGGGCCCCACTATCTGTGAAAGGAACGTGACCTCGCCCTTTTCCCAAAAACGGGGAATCCCAGGAGAAGCCTGGGGCCAGCTCTGACCTGTCCCATCCTGGGAACTCTCCGACCCAGGAAGCTGAGGACTGGCCCCTTGAGAGCACCCCTGAGCGCAGGCCTGGGAGAGGGCCTGGGGCCAAACGCTGCTGTCTGTCTGGGGACATGGGCTGGGGACAGGGGCAGCATTCTCCAAGTCTTCTAGCCTCTGAGGCCATCTAGAGGGAGGCGCTGGCTCTCCGGTGAGAAAAAGAGACATCCTCTGGTGTCCCAGGCCCTCTGGATCTACCCCTCGGAGGGCTGGAGAGTGACGGTCAGCGCCTCTCCCTTGCAGTGACCCTTCAGATGCAGGAAGCTCAAACTCATCAGCCATTGACTTAGAATGTTTCCAACAAGGGGGCCCAGGATTTGCAGGTGTCTGGCTGAGATGAATGGGCCAGAAGGTGCCAGCACTAGAATCGGGAAAATTCAACAGGCTCACAAACACCCAGCGCCGGGGGTGCAGCCGGTGGTGGTCCATGTGCGGGGGAGGTGCGGCGATGGGCCCAGCAAAGTGCCTGCTCTCCAGGGGTTCACGCTGGGTGGTGCCATCAAAAACACACAATGGACCAACTCTTCAGACAGCGGAAGGTGGTGCAGTGGAGGTGATGGGGTGGGGCTGTGTCCGAGCAGTCAGGGAAGGCCTCTCTGAGGAGGCAAATCCCACAAGGTCAAGTCGGGTCTGAGGGTGGGCAAGCAGCTCAGAAACCACCTCAAGGCACGGAAGGAGGCAGAAACGGCGACAGTCGGCCTTGTGTTTCCCGATGCATACACTTACTTGCACAAAAATTCTTACTAATGCTTAAAACCACCTTAATTGAGGAAATAATAAAATTAGGCCTCTCTTAGAAAACCCAGGACAGATGGTCACCGTGATCTCGGGAAAGGAAGTGAGTTGGGAGTGGGCAGTGGGTGGGGGCAGCGCTGAGGGCCGGGCATCAGAGCAGAGCCCGGGACACAAGCCCAGCAGAGAGGAGAGCTCCCCTGGCACCAGGCAGCTGCTGTTGGGATCACCTCCTGCTGGGGAGGAGGCCAGTCCGGGGTCCGGTCCACCTGCAGGCCCCACTGTCCCCCTCCTCCCTGTCTCCCTGCTCCAAGCAGACTCAGGTTTGCCATTTAGAATAATTACGGGATGAACCCCATGGCCTACTAGCACCCAGCCCTGGGGCTGTCGACCTTCACACGTCAGCAAGAGCTGATTTCTCCTCCAGCCGGGCTGGCAGACGTCACTGCGGGCCGCCCTGCTTTCCCTGCCTTGACAGACGTGGCTGATTGACCACTGCTTTCCAGAAGTCACCACCAATCACCGTATGTGGACACCCAGGATGCTCGAAGGAAAGCACTGGGACAGAGGTGATTTAGGGCAGGAGGTGCAGGCTAAGGCTCGGCTGTGAGACACCCGGGCTGTTCTCATTGGTCCACCGTTCCCCGACCGACTGCTTGTGGTCACTGCTCCGGAGGGACGCCTTCTGGGTCCCCTGGCTCCCCTGGCTCTGACCCTGCCAAGCTCGTCTCCTCCTCTCAGGCCTCCACACTACTTTGCAAGCTGTCTGCTGCCTGACAGTGGGTCCCCTCACTTGCTCCACGCACCTCCCGCTCATTCCCTCTCCTCTGACCCCAGGTGACCCTGTGGAGGACCTGGCAGCCAGGACCGATGACACAGATCAGGGTGCCAGGGAAGAAGGCTCCCAAAGAGCTCCTGTCCCAGGGCACAGCATGGCCTGGAGAGACCCTTCCCAGGGCGGGGGAGACATGCCCTCCCACAGGGAGGACGTGAGGCCCAGCCAGAGCCCAGTGGCCTGGAGTCTTATCTGCGCCCCTCCCCTTCCCAGGAAGGCAGCTGGGCCCAGACAGGGATCAGCTCCACGCCCCAGCCTGGAGTCAGAACTGGCCCTACCAGGAAAATTCCATTCTGGCCGGAGGATGAGGGAACTGGGCTCAGGAGATGGGGGAGGGATGGAACTCTTTCTTCAGCCCCTCCTCCCATCCCCCTGACAGGTCTGGTGGCTTCTTTCCCTAGAGAACCGGGCGCCCTAACCCACTAGCCAAGCCCTAGCACCTCAGTACTTCCTGCTCCCATGACCCTAAAACCTCAAGGCAAGCTCTGGAAAAGTTGTGGGAACCAGCAGCAGGGAAGGGGACCACCAGGAGAGCTGACTCTTGTTCCCACATTCCCAACCTCCCTGGACAGACCTGTTGCCCCCCGGGGAGCCCCCAGTTTCCTTCTGTTCCAAGGCATCTGGGTGGGAAGCAGCCTCCCTCCCCGCCCCCACAGGGGAACAGAAGGCAGGCATGAGGGAGCCTTGTACACTGCCACAGGGAGTCACAGAGTCCCTCAGGGTCAGACTTGGAAGCAGACAGGTCATGAGACAGGCTGGGACCTGGGCCCTTTGCTGCAGTGTTTGCACCTGCACAAATGTTTCCTCCAGCAACAGAACACCAAAACGACTATAAGAGACTAAAAATAACTGCGTGCATTCGCAGTTGGGGCAAATCATGAACAATAAGATACAAAAAGACCAAAACTGCCACTTCTGAGGGGCTGAAAGCAAAATCAGGGTACCGGGTGTGATCCCTGCACACGGTGCCACCAAGGGGGCCGGCAGACCACCTAAGGCACCCCTCTGCCATGAACCTCCCAGCCCTACGGCACCTCATTTAAGGGACCAGCTCCCCACCGCCTGCCCCGGGCGCGAGCAGGGCACTTGTTACTTGTCTCCCTCCGCTCCCGGGAGCCCCAGCACAGCCTTGCCTGAATTCCTCTTCTGGCCTCACAAACAAATGTTTATTGATTAAGGAGTCCAAGAACCCAGGTCGGTAACCGTTTGTCAGACCACTTGCTTCCTTTTACGTGTAAGGGGACTGTTTAAGAAGTTACAAAACGGACAAGGGAATAATCCCACAGTAAGCAGGAGTAAGGAAACAAGCGAGACCAAAACAGACATAATGAAACAAAACACACGCACAGTGGCAAGTCTCACAAAAGCCCCAAGTCAGTTCTAAGGAATTGCTAGTAAACTGACAAAGCTCTGCTGAGACGATCATGAAAGAGAAAAAAGACCTGAGGGCAAGAAAGGGGGCTTCACTATGCGTTGGAGACGTTTTTTAAATAGAGACAATACTACAAATAAAATACAAACCTATGACAGTAAGTTTGAAAACCTTGGCAGGACGAACACTATTCTAGAAAAACATCTTCCCAAACTTGCTTAAGAACAAGCAGGCCATCTGAGAGAGACAGCCCTACAGAAATCTGAACATGACGTTAGCAATCTATCAACCACCCCCCACCAAAAACAACACTGGGCCAGTTAGTTTTGCAAAATTCTACTATGCATTCAAGGAACAGAGTTCCAACCTCTTGCTGCGGAAAAACATGTTCCAGCTCAGCGGTGACAACAACCTGTGCCCAGGCGAGAGACCAAGCAGCAGTCGCAGAGTTTGAAAAGCCCGGTTTATCACACCAGCAAGACCAAGCGTTAACACTCCAACCTCTGGACCCCGTTTGTAGGTTTACACAGGCCTTTATAGGCTGCCAATTTACAAGTTGCAACATCACATGCAAATAAAGTATAACAAAAGTTGAACAACTAGGAACAACCTTTGTAGAAATAGACCAATCAGGTGTGAGAGAAATAACCAATCAGGAGTGAGAGAAATGGACCAATCAGGATTGAGCTCCATGCAAATGAAGTACTACAAATGGATCAATCAGAAGTTAGGGAAGTGGACCAATCAGAAGTGAGAGTAATAACCAATCAGGAGTGAAGGAAATAACCAATCAGAAGTGAGCTCAGGGAACCAATAGAATTTTAGGGTAAGTAAGCCATTTCACAGGCAAAAAGTGAGATAGAGCCCCTGGGCCAGGGAACCGGATCGTGTTGGCAGGAGAGTAGTGGCCCTGCACGGGGGTTCTGCCGGCCTTTTTATGGGGCTTCCCGCCTCACTGTTAACTCTTTCAGAGAAGAGCAAAAGAAACTTCCCAAACTCCTTTTCATGAGTCCTGTAAAAACAAAAACTAAACCAGACAAGGACAATGTGAGAACGAAAACCATAGGCCACTCGCTATGAGCATACGTGCAAAGCCCTAAGCAACACGCGGACATACTGAATCTAGCGCCGAACAGCAAAAGCTTCTTACACCACGACCAAATTAAGTCTGTCCCAGCGTTTGAAAGATTGTTCAATTCAGACAAATCGAGCACAACACAGGGAATATAGCCAATGTTTTGTAATAACTGTAATTGGAAAGAAACCTTTAAAAATTGTGTACAATTTTTTTTAATTTAAAAAAGAAAAATATTAATATCATTCCCTCCATTAAAGATTAAAGGAAAAAAGCAGAATGAGCATCTTGAGAAATGCAGAAAAAGCAATCAGTAAAATTCAACACTTACTCTTGATTTTGAAAAAACAGCAGCCTTGGAAGAGGAGAAAACGTCACAGCCTAATGACTGGTACCCACCAGAAATCCACACCAGCCACCCTCCGTAGCGGTGAACGTTAGAGTTCCTTTCGAACTGAGGAGAAGGCACGGGCGTGTCCTCCCACTCCTCTAGTTACCAAGTCAAGAAAGACAAGGCGAAAAGGGAAGGAGAGATAACTGGAGAAATAAATCAGCAGTATTTCCCGACGGCCGGATTATCTGCTAAAAAGTCCTGAAGAATCAAGAGGTGGGAAGCATCAGAACTAATTCAGAGGACAGGCCTGCAGCTGGTGAGGGGCCGTTCCTCCTCTGCCCCGCTGGCCTGCTCCGGCCACCCTCTGTCCTCGTCCCCAGTGTCCTCAGGACAACAGACCCAGGCCACCTGCACTGCGGAGGCCGGAGCAGCCACCTGTACTTACTCCTGCGGCTGGGAGCCTGAGTCTCCTGCGAGGGGCTTGTCCAGTGCTGGTCACCAGGGATGGCTGGCGTTGTGGCCTCAGGGCCGAGCCTTCCGGAGAGAGCATGTGGGCAGAGAAAGCCTCAGGAAGAAGTTGCATCAGGAGTCCTGGCCGAATTCTCACTACAGCAGTGGGGTTGGGCACTGACCCTGCAGAGGGAACCCGGCCGCCCATCGAGGGCTCCCCTCCCCCTCTCTGTAGCATCACCTGGCAACTCTGTGCTCGCCTCCTGAGCCAGTTACATGACTGGAGGGGCCCTCAGACCACAGGAGCAAGTGACCTGACCGTGCCGGCTGGAGGTCAGACTGGAGACAGAAAATTCTGGCACGCAGGGCCCGGGCACCAGCCAGCCTCAGCCCACCTGACCTGTGGCCTGGCCCTCGTCAGCCCCCACCGTCTTCCTGACGGGTGGTTAACACGCTTCTCACCCCTATCAGGGCCAACCTGCCCTTGTTACTTCCCTGAGCAGCTAAACCTGCAGGGAAGCCGGGTCATCAGGGGGCAGGCAGCCTCACCTGCCCCAGCACAGGCCGAAGAGGGCAAGGCCGGGGTCAGGGAGGCCCTGCTGGGGTCAGGGGTCATGAGGAGGCAGAGGAAGGCCTGGGGCTCCGGCAGGAAGGACAGCAGCGAGGCTGCCCCTTCCCAGGCCGTCGAAGAGGGCGATTCTTGTCGTCGGGGGCCACGGTCCTGTATTAGCTACTAACAAATTACTCCAACACTCGGCGACTTAAGACAACAGCACAGTCATTACCTGTCACTTGGGTCGGGAATTCAGGGCCCACCTGGCTGGGCATCCCACTCAGGGCCCCTCATGAGGTCACAGCCAGTGACCCCAGGCCCTCGGTCATCAGGAGACTCCACCGGGCCATGGGACCCACTTCCACATGCTTACACACCAGCCAACTCTCGAGGTGGCTCTCAGCCGGAGCCTCAGCTCCCTCCACAGGGGCCTCTCCACTGGGCTGCCTGAGTGTCCAAAGAACGTGTCCCTGCAGCCATTGATCCCAGAGATCAAGGCAGAAGCCTCGGTGCCTCCAAAACCCACCGCAGAAGTCACTCACCTCCATTCCACATCCCTGTGCTCACCAGGCCATCTTGGAGGCTGGCCCCCAGGGCCTTGATGGGAGAGCAGGTGGAAGTGGGCTGCAAGGTTCGCCCAGGGAGCTCCTTCTGTGCCCCTGCCATTGGAGGACAAGGTGCAGGTTTCCAGTGAGCTGAGCTCTAGCCTGTGACTATGTGATTATATTTTCCCCCAAAACCCATTCCTGGCTCCTTCCTCCAAATACCTGATGGCTGTCCAATGACTACCCCTTCCCAGGCACCGGGACTCCGGAGGCCGCCGGCCTGCGGTTCCCCCTTCTGCTCAAGCCAGGGTTCTGGGTTCCTCCCCTAGGGCATAGATTATGAATTCAGATGCCCTCAGACATGAACATGTGAAAAGGTCTGAAATGGGTAATAGGGAGTGGTGGAGCCTGTGGCCAAATGTGCAATGCCTAAAGGCACTCACTTTACAAGATTTCTTTAATGCCGTACTGGCCAAAAAAATCAGAGCTGCCAGGTTGGGCTACCAGTTTAACACCCAGACAGCCCAGGAGATGTGATGAAAACACCCCAAGTTCTAACCCCACACCTGCTATTTACACACACATGAGCACTTATGCGCGCATGCGCGCGCACACCCACACACACACACACACACGAATCAGTGCTCTGGGTACATGAGTCAGATTGCTGCCCTCTCCCCATGCTGTGGACCCAAGATGAGTGGGTTCCCATGAGCTGTGCAGTTGGCCTGAAGTCCCTTTCCCTGCGCTTTGTTCCCTCCAGCCCCAACCCACCCCATCTAGGTCCCTTTGGATGCAGGGGCCACAGAGGCTGGACTCGGTGCCAGGCCTGGAAGAGGCTGTCAGGAAGGAACTGTTGTAGACCACTGCCTCCTGCAGTCCCCAGGCCAGAGCAGAGTGTAAAGCCAGGGGATCTGCGGCAGCTGAGAGAACTGGTCAATCATGGCAGTGAGGGAAGAAGGAGAGGGTCCTGGGTGCCTGTGGACAGTCTGCAGAGATGGAGAAGGTGAGGCCCAGGACCCCCGGGAGCTGGAGACAGCTTGGGCCCCACCCACGTGCAGAACCGCCAACAGCAGAAAATGCTGTTCTCCAGGCCGAAAGGACCCAGGTTGCTTAGCACAGAGCACCTGGGGGAGGCAGCCAGTGGCCGAGGAGACTGCCAGCCTCCACTCCCACCCCTAGCTGGTCCTGGGCCGCTGGGCTGCCCCAGAGCAAGCCGACTCTCTGAGGAGACCCACCGGAGCCACGGGGAGGAGGGGGTAGGGAGTTGTAGTCTCCAGAGGGAGAGAGCGTGCACAGGGAAGGGGAAGGGCTCAGCTGTCCATCTGCCCAGAGAGGGCAGGGGTGAGGGGCCTCAGGAGGTGGGAGGCGGCACTGCTCCCACCTGCCACCAGGTGGCAGCAGAGGGCACCATGCCTGCCCTGCTCCCTAAAAGCTAGGGATCTGGCAGAAGCAGTTTCTCCCCACCCGCTTCTCCTGGACCTCCTTCTTCACCCACTAACTCGCCCAGTAAAAGTGAGCACCGGTGCACAGAGCAGCCCAGAGGGAGGCAGAAGGGGACGTCCATAACCCAGGAGTCTGGACGTCTGCTTGTGTCCAGGGTGTCCACACTCCAGTGGTGGAGAACGTACAGGCCTGGGTGAGGGCTGGTGGATGCTCTGAGGAAGCGTGCATTGTCGGGGTGGAACTCACCCTGGCCGGACCATAGATCTACTCCGGCCACGAAAGTGACATCTGCCTGTGCCTCACTGCAGGCGGCGTCCCTTCTTACAGCCTCCAGGAGACTGTCCAGAAGGGGCCCACCCCACCCCACCCCCTTCCCTTTGGAACACAGGGCCACAGAGCTCATCCAAGCCTGGCCTTCCTCCTCCAGGAAGCCCTCCCCAGCCAGGGAAGGCTTTGGCGTGGTTTGGCAGCCGCATGGGGAGGGGCACCCTCGTGCCTCTCTCTGGGTGGGAGAGGACTCTGACAGACGCCAAGGCCTCCCCTGGGGGAGGGGAGGGGAAAAGCGGTGAGAACACAAAAGTCCAGAGAGGAAATGTGGCCTGAGGGGTTTGGGCTGGTGGAGGAACTGCCAAGGCAGGGCTGCCAATCTAGGGGAGCTGCTCACCCCACCCAGAGGGGACCCTCCCCTCTCTCCCACTCCCAGGAGGTGCAACCGAGCAGAAACGGCGGGCTAAAGAAGTCTGGCACATGTGGCAGGCGACCATGCATGCTTGTTAACCAGGCGGGAGGTGCAGGGGGAGGGACGCCGGCCTGAGAACAGAGACCGGGTTTAGTCGAGTCTGGCCCCAGGTGCTGTGCGACCTTGAGAAGCCACTTTGTCTCTGGTCCTCAGTTTCCCCACCCATGAAGTCAGGGTATGGGCAAAAGCAGGGTGGCAAGTGGGGCTGCGGGGAGCACTGTCCTTGGAAGGGTGTGAGTGGGGAAGGACCTGTGATGGCCTAGCAGTGTCTGTCTCGGGCACAGGCCCGTAGAGACACACACGTCGTATCTGCCAAGTCCAGGGACCATCCCGAGCCCCTCCTGCCCCGGTGCTCTGAGAGCTGAGGGACACCTTGAGAGATGGCCTCCAGGGAAGCCCAAGACAACTGCGGTGTGCGAAGGTTGCCTCCTGGCGGTTTCTCTGGTTCCTTCTCGTGGGCTCCAGGACGCTAAGCCAGCGAAGGACCCCCTCCAACAGAATGCAGACCCCAGTGTGGGTGCTCAGCTGTCACATCTGACATGGTGTGTCCCGTCGGGTTCCCTGAGTCAGGTCGCGGTGTGCACCCCACTGGCACCCTCCCAGCACAGAGACGTGCGTTCTGAGAGGAGGCCTCCCCGCGGGGGCTTCCCTCTGTGACACGTTGCAGTGCGTTTTATATACGATCAGATGGTGGAGTCCAGGAAGGCCACCTCCTTTGCAGACAAGACGGTGTGTTCCAACAGGCACGGCAGGCCGGTGGCACCAGCTCTAGGCCACCACAGAGCTTCTCAGCGGGACTGTGGGAGGGGCAGAGGCGAAGGCTGTCCACTGGGGGTGGAGGGGGCCCTGACCCAGGCTCCTGGCTCAGCAGCCACCCGGCTTCCCGCCACATCCTACAAGTGCGTTTCCTTCTCCCCAGCCATGAGTCCCTCCTTGGCCGCAGAGGGCTCACAGTCCAGATGCAGGTGCCGTGTGGGCTGTGGCAGGCTGGGGTCGGGGGTGATGAGCTGCCGCAGGCGCTGCGGGGAGAAGAGGGAGTCAGGGGGTGCTGTTGCCTAGAGAGGCAAAGATGTGTCCCCGGGGCCCAGCACGGAGCCAGCACGTGGGACAGCTCAGCACGAGTGAGCGCAAGTCTGGAGAAGGCAGACCGGGCAGGGACATGGTGACTGAGAGCGGGAGCTGCCTGGTTCCAGTCCTGGCTCCTACTGATGCCTGTGTCATCACAGGCAACCCATTTAGCCCCCCGTGCCTGTCTGTAAAATGACAGCACACACCTCGTAGGACAGCGCCTGGACCGGGCAGGGGATCGGCAAGTGCTCATTTTGTTCTCTTCCCAATTACTGAGCTCATCGCCGCTGTCACTACACACTCAGTGAGGTCTACTCTTCTTCTGAGTAGTCGCACTACCATTGCTACTGGAATTGGTGCCAACTCCTCCTTGCCTTGAATGCAGACGTGATGACTGGAGTCATGACAACCATATTGTGACCATGAGGTGATAAGCGTGCCAGTGAAAAGACAATGTGACCAGGATGAATATGCAGACATAGCGGAAGAGTCTGGTCCCTGATAGCCTCTTTAACTAGCTGAACCACATGCCAGCAGCACCTCCCACCCCAACCCCCGTGTCCTCAACGTGTGAAAAGACACTAAGCCTACTTGCTACTTGCAGGCTGGGCTCAGGATTCTGCAGACTCATGCCTCTGTGGACACCAGCTCCACCCCTTCCAGGAAGGCATGTCCCAAACCCTGAACAGGGAGCCTTCTGCATGTGGCTTGTGGGCAGGGTCCAGATGAAAAAGGAGCCCCTGGATGCGCCGTGGCTGCTGATTACCAGTTTCCGACAGCAGGAATCTGTGCTCTGTGACCCCCTGGGTCTGGCACCTTTGAGTTCTCATTTGTGCCTTAGCTTCCCTCTTAACCCTTTGATAGTTTGCGCTTGGTCAGCCTGCCCAAGTGACCTGCTGGAGGTCAGATTCTGAAGGTCTAGGACTGGAGAACCCTTGAATGTTTCTACAGATGAAGCCACTGGACTGGTCTTCAAAGACCCTTCTCCTTGAGATTCCATTAGACTGAAGGGCTGCCCCACCCTCAGAGCCGGCCCCAGCCGTGGCGCCCTGCCTGGAGCCCAGCCCCCGCGGTGCCCCTCTTAAGGTGCTGCTCCCCCAGCGCCTACCTTCCTGAGGGAACCCTGGGTCTTCAGGAGGGTGGTGAGGATGAAGAGTGGGACGCAGCCCATGGAGGAGAGCGCCAGCAGCCAGCCGATGGAGCGCCCCCAGGGCGGGTACACGTAGACGTTGTTGTATTTGAGAGGGCTGTACTTGCTCAAGGAGAAGAGGAACGTGGCCTAGAAGGAAAGTGGGAGGGGCAGGAGCAGATGAGGGAGGGGCCCCGGAAACCTCTCCCCAGGGGTGGAGCTCAGCTCAACACACTGGCGCTTCCAGAGGTGGGAGGGCAAAGGCCGCCACGAACCCTGCGCCCAGAGACAGGAAGGAGATGGAGGAGCTCCAAGCAGACAGACAGAGGGAGACCAAGCACTGGGAAACGAAGCAGGTGGATGGAGGTGCCATGAGAAAGGGGTGGAGCAGGAACCAGACAGCTGGTGATGCTGGTAAAGCAGGGAGCCAGCTGAGGAGGCCCCAGAAAAGACAGGCGGGGGAACCCGTGCACATGAGGGGCGGGCCCCTGGGCAGGCAGGAAGGAGCCCCAGAACTCAGCCTCCTGCCCCTCCCCTCCCCCTCCCGAGTTGGCCGGAGGCAGAAGAGGGCTGGGGGCACTGGCAGGCACTTACCAGGCAAAGTCCCGGGGTCAGGAAGAGCCAGGAGATCTTCACCAGGGGCCATGGCCGGTAGCCAATCATGTCCTCAACGTTGTCATAGAAACGCTCGGCCCCTGCCGGGCAGGTTGGGGAACAGCGGGTGGGTATTGGGAAGGACTACCTGCTTTGCCCGCCTCCCCACACCCCGTGGGGGGACGTGGACCAGGGCACGTGAGTGACAGGGAGGCGGGAGGGCTGCCACCCACAAGCTGGGGCCCTCGAGAGTCCCCGAACCGCCCAGCGCATCTCCTGTCTCCGGTCTAGGGACGGAGACCCGCCTCCTCACACCGAGGAGGGTGCGAGTCAGCGGGCTCCGCGGCCCCACCGGCGCTTGTTTGGCACAGAGACAGCTGGCTTTCAAGTAAAAGCAGCCAAACAGCGAGGGAGCCGCTGCGCGAGCCCAGCGCGGACAGCGTGGCCGGGAAGCACTGGGCAGGGGGGCGGCTGGACCCCAGACCCCGGGAGCCCCTCTGCGGTCCCAGCGAAGCACATAAGGGGGCCAGTTTGTTGCCGGGAAACACCGACGCTTGTATCTGTTTTGTTCAGCGCCCTCAGGTTTCCACATTTGCTGTATCTTCTAAGAAGTAAAGAGCCGGTGACCAGGGAAGACACGGGGCTTCCTCCCCTCACCAAAGACCACCACGAAATGCCACCAGAGTCACTCCCCCACAGGTGAACACCAGGTAGTGCTGTGGGTGTCACAGATTATCAGCCATTTGCACCTGGCTGTGACTGAGTTTATCAGATCCCCTCGGAGAACAAGCCTTGGAAAGCAGCGGGGAACCGGCGTGCACGGTTATTTATAATTATTCTCACTATTCAAGGAGCTCAGTGTCATCGCTGACCCCACTCCACCTGCCGTGATGGGAGATGCCTGGGTTCCCAGCGATGGAGAAACTTCTCAAGTAAAAGGAACCAGGACGGCAGCACAAAGACCTACAGAGACCGGAGGGCCGGCACACCTGTCCTTATCCGCACCCCGCACCCCACTTACCGTACACCCAGCTGATGCAGATCACTTCAAACACGGAAAGGAAGAGCAGGCATGTGCCGCTGCAGGCATAATAATCGAACAGCTGGAAGATGTACATCCCGCCCTGCGGAGCAGGGGTGGAGCTGAGGCCCTGGCCCACTCGGGCAGGGGACAGACACCCACCCGGGGTGCCGCCCTGCCAGCCCAGGGTGTGTCGTCGCTTGCAGCTGACTTTGCCCTGCCTGTCCCTGCCTCCCAGCCCTCCTCTACCATCAGGACAACCCTCTCTGACATCTGCGAGGACCCTGGGGACGGGGGCCACACACATTACATAGTCTGCTTAGCCCTCATCTTCTGGAAGCTGACAAGTTGGGGCCGCCTCACTCTAAGGGTGCTCCCTCCCTGCTTCAGGCCTGAAGACGGGCCACAGCTGACACCCAGTGCCCTCTCAGGAAAAGGGCCCCTACCTCCCCCGGAGTGGGCTGGTGGCAGAAAGGAAGCCTGAAGCTGCACCAGCCGTCTGCAACGTCGCAGGTGGGAAATTTAGACAAAAATCATGTTACTAGAGGAAAGAAGCCAGGAGATAGAGGGGAGCATCCCCGACAATGACACTGGAGCTGCTGGATCCAACCATGCCTGAAACCAAAACATCTCTAGACGCCAGTTTCCTGATCCAAAAATTCACCTTCCTGCTTAAGCCAGCTGGCGTTTAGTTTCAGTTGTCTGAAACCAAAAGAGAGGTAACCAATACAGGAAGGTTCCATCGTGTGGTCCCTCCAACCTCGTGGTGAGGAGAACGTGGCTGAGGGTCGGCAGGTCCCCACCTGGCCCGCAGGCCGTGGCTGCCGCTCACCTCGGTGACCAGGAAGAGCCCGATCAGGTAGCACACGACCGCGATGCCAAGGATCAGGAGCTCCCGCCGCCCGCTCTTCCGGAGCTGCCTGGGGAACATGTCCATGGAGGCTGTCACCATGCACTCCATACAGACAAACTGCGGGCGGAGGGGGCGGGGTGAGAGGGGCCACCTGCCCGTGCCCGCCTCCTCGCACCCCACCCCCAGGGTAACCCACAGAATGCAGGGGCACAGAGGGCAGAGCTGGGGTGAGGGCAGAGCTGGGGTGAGGCCAGACCCGCCTTGGCCACATTTCCGCAACAGAGGGTCCCAGCAGTGGGGCCAGAGGGGACAGCCCATTCTGTCCCCAAGGCTGGGCAGGGCTGGGCAGCCGGCGCTGGGCGGCCTGGAGGAGCTGGAGGGGCGTTTGGGAAAGCGAGTCCAAGTCTGGGGGAGGGTCAGTTCTGGGGGAGCAAAGCAGGGAGCTCCTCATGGAAGAGGGTCCTGAGGCCTGGGGTTACCCCACAAACCTCAAGGACAGGCCCTGGAAGGCAGGGGACCGGGGACGTCTGGTCAGGGGACAAGGAGTTGGGGGAGGCAATGGCTGGAAACACAGAAACTGGTAAGAGGATCACGGGGCGGGGGTGGGGGCGCACCTGGCTGTCCAGCCCGAGGAAGATGAGCATGAGGAAGAAGAGGCAGGACCACAGCTGCGACAGGGGCATCATGGTCACGGCCTTGGGGAAGGCGATGAAGGCCAGCCCGGGGCCTGTCAAGGACACACAGTCAGGGGACCCAGAGAGCCAGGGCTCTCACTGCCCAGGAAAGCCCGCCTCTACGTGTGCGTGTGCAAGTTCAGAGGGCATCTGCTTCCACCAGTTACCTACTCTACCAGGTTCTGGGGAGCACACTTTCCACTCATGCATCCATCCACCCATGTGTTCCCCTCTCCCGCCCCTGGTTTGGGGGCCCTGCTCTGTGTCAAGCACTGCCCTCCTCACCCCCCATGCCAAAAGCTTCCTATTACACAGCTCCTGGGACCCCTGCCCTTCTGCAGCAGGGATCTGTGTCCCCTGACCCTCCCTCCCCCCAGGCCCCAGACAGCAAGGCAGCACCCACCTGACTCGGCCACCTCGGAGATGGGCACCCCCTGCTCCTGGGACATGAAGCCCAGGATGGAGAAGACCACAAAGCCGGCCCCCAAGCTGGTGGCGCTGTTGAGGAAGCAGAGGGCGATGCAGTCCCTGCGGGGCCAGCGAGGTGGGCGTGGGGTGCGGATACAGAAGGAACGGGAAGGAAAAGGGAGAAAGACGGTGAGTGGTAAAGAGCAGAGAGAAAAAGCAGGGCGTGGGGACCAAGATGAGGCGCCAGCATGTGAGGAGAGGAAAGGGAGAGAGAGAGAAATTCAGTCTGGGAAGACTGCTCCTACAGGAGGGAGGCCTGGGCCCCCCCCAGGGTCCCGCCCCCTGCACCCCCCAGGTCCCCGCTGTGCCCCCCGCCCCCCCGCCGCGTCTCCCCTCACCGGTAGCAGTTGTTGTGGTACTTGTTGTAGCTGCCCAGGGCCGTCAGGCACCCCTGGCAGATGGCGAAGGAGAAGAAGATCTGGGTGCCCGCGTCCATCCACACCTGCGCAGGGGACCCCAGGGAAGTGTGGGAGGACGGGAGGAGCCCGCCGGGGCCTGGAGGGGGGCCAGAGCCCCAGCCAGCACCCCATAACCAGTGGCCCCTCCGCAGCCCCTCGGAGGCATGCACACTCTCCCCCCCACCAAGGTTCCTCCTCTCCTCCTGGGCGCTCAGTAGGCACCAAACACACGCACGTTGGTTAAGAAGGGGAGGCCTGCCCGCAGCGCGGAGTGAGGCCCTTGCCCTAGTCAACCAGCGCGGCGTGTCCTAGGAGCCACGGTGGTGGGCAGAGGCCGCTCCCTTCAAATGTAGAGAAAAAAGACCAAGACCCCAGGGAGGGGGTGGGAGAGGAGGGGAGGATGTGCTCGGACACGTCCAGAGGAGGACATGTAAGGGCTAATGAATCTGCGGAGAAATGTCCAACCTCGTAGTAAAAAAAATTAAATTAAAACAGCAACATACTACTCTGACCCATCGAAGTTTACAATAAATTATGCTCGACTGTCTCCTGGGCCTGCGGAAGGAAGGGCACCCGCTAACACGGGCGGTCAAAGCCCACGGCACGCGGCAGCCTTCAGAGGCACGCACTCCTTGACTTAGTGATCCCGCGTCTGACTGTGTCAGGAAGTAACAGAGATGCGGGCGCGGAGTTAAACACAAGGTGTGCACTGCAGCTGTCTATACAATCGAAAGAAAATCCACGTCCTGAACGTGCAAGAACGGGGAAGGGCTGAGTAAAAGCCAGCCCCTGCCCAGAGTCGGGCGCCTGAGGGCGTGCAGCCTGGTCCCACCGCCCGACGTGTGGGCGAGAGCAGTGTCTGGACTCGCGGGACCTCAGCACATCCTGGCTGAGGGAGTGAACGAACGGACGGTGGATGGAGGAGACACCATGCACGTGTTAAAATGACACTTAGAATTAAATAACGTGGAAAATGCATACAATATAACTTAGATGAAAAAATATGTCTCCCTATGTAATTATCTCAACTATGTTGGAACACACACACCAGCCAGAAAAAACGTTGGAAGGAAATATCCTAAAAGGCCAACAGAGTTGGTAGCTGAGTGGTAGGATTACAAAAGACTTTCAGTTCCTTTTTCACAATTTTTTTCCGTATTATCTAATTTCACTCCAGTGGGCATATATCGCCTTTAAACCAAAAGAAAAGCAATCAAAGGTTCTCAGGAGTCCAGGTCAGCCGTGGTGGGGGAAGCTGGGGCCGGTCCCCCGCATGGCTCCTACCTGGGGGTCCTTGAGGCGAAGCAGATCCGGCTTCAGGTAGTAGATGATGCCCGCGGAGGCCCCGGGCAGCGTGACGCCGCGGACCAAGAGGATGACCAGCATCAGGTAGGGGAACGTGGCCGTGAAGTAAACAACCTGCAGGGGAAGCCGACCCGGGTCGCTGCTGGTGGGGGCGCAGCTGGCGCTGGACGGGGCCCGCAGGGGCCCCCCTGTCACCCACGCCTCGCTCAGTGTTCGCCACCCTCTTGGAGACATCTGGGGGCAGGGTGGGGAGCTCACGGAACTTCCCCCACTCCCCGTCCCGCTACTCGTTCAGAGGGGGCTACACGTCAGCGGGGCACAGCAGGAGAAGGAAGGACTCCCTAATCGCCCCTCATGCCCCGAGAGGCTGCCCCCCCCCCACTGGGGGAAGGTGAGCAGCTGTGTACGTGATGGGCGGGGGAACTTAGCCTGTGCTTTCCCAGGCTTGAGACTGGGGGCAGCGGTGTCCTGAGCTCTGGGGCTGCAGACCCATGGATGGGCCCCACTCTATCCCAGACGGAGCTCCTTGCCCAAAGTGGGGGCACCGTCTGTGTTTTCAGTGTTACTATTGCTACTTTCATGGCATTTTTATGACAGCCGCCCACGGAAGGGGGAGGCCGCTGCAGGGCCGGCTAATGAGAGGAGTCTGTGCTTCTTCTGTTCCAGGCTTCGAAAAGCAGGCAGCGCCCGCATCAGGCTCTCTGGGTTGGAATTAACGCCCCAAGGCGAGCTCTCCCCCGACATGCAACCGGCCACCTCGTCCACTCTCAGTGTGGACTCCTCCGCTGGTGGGGCACCTGCCACCTGCTGGCCGGTTCACCCTAGACATCGCCGTGGTGTGTCGTCACACCGTCTGACCCAGCTGCAGCCGTCGCCCACCATAGACACAGACATACACATACACAGGAAGCTAGAAGGTGACACGGCGAAATGCTGGCCACGGAAAGCAGACCACCAGCTGTCACGCGGGTGCCTCGGCCCTGACCTTGAAACTGGCATTTCTTATTTTGCTCTGCGTGTTATGTAAACAGGCCTTCGCAAGTCATACTGAAAAAGAAAGCTTTTCCTTTGTTGGGCTAAGTTAGCAGGGTTCGCCTTCCTACCACTTCCCCTGCTCCCACCAGGCCTCTCCCTCACGCTGCTTTTCCTTCCAGTTCTTCAGAGGGACGCTGTTGAGTGTCCCTGTGGACTCCGGGGGCCACAGAGAATGTTCCTGGAGCCAGGACACCTCACCTTGCCTGTGATCTTGACCCCTTTCCAGATGCAGAAGTAGCAGACCACCCAGGCGAGCAGGAGGCACAGGGCCAGCTCCCAGCGCAGGGCCCCCAGGTCATGGAGGCCAGCGGTGAGGCCCAGAACACGTCTCCTGCGGGACGGGGAGATAGAGAAGGTGATGGCCGAAGGGGCAACGAGGGGCCTCTGTCGTCAGGTCTCCTGAACCTCGGAGCTGACCCACGGTCTCACAGTCCCGGCTTCCCCACCCCCACCCCTCCCCGCCCCGTGGCCATCAGGTTCCCACCTGTGGTCTGTGTGCCCCTGGCTGTTAGAAGGTCAGTCACGTAATCCCATAGGTATCTGTGTCTTTCTAACTCATCCAGCTTTCTCTGTTGTACAGAGAGACAGACAGAGAAGGTGAGGGAGGTGAATGTCTGTGCCAACAGGGAGCAAGTACCTGCGTGTGCACGTAGAGGAGCGTGTGGTAGGGGGCAAACGGAGGGGTGGATGTGTGTCGGCGTCTAAAGAAGTGACCAGGGTGATGGAGAGGCGTGTGCACGAGTGTAGGGGACATGCGTGGGGGGGTGACGTGTGGGAGCGCCTGTGACTGTGTCAGTGGGTGCGTGTGGGTTGAGGTAAGTGTGAGGGCAGGTGGACTTGTGTAAGGACGGAGGTGAACACATGTGGGTGCGGAGGTGTAGGTGGCCACGTGGAGGGTGGGTTGTGAGTGAGAGTTGAAATTTGCCAATTTCTGTGGTATAAATTCTCCCACCTTGGCCAATGTCCTGCTACCAACATGACATCTCAGAACCCAGCCAGGCCACCGTGGGCAGAGGAGGGAGTGCAGCTGGGTGTGTGGGGTGCAGGGAGGCATGTGTGAGGATACAAGACGTGTGTGTGAGTCTAGGTGAACGCAGGTGGGTGTGGGGTGAGCGTGAGGGTGAGACGGACAAGTGTGAGGGTCCCTCATCTCTCAGTGATGGGGTGGGCGGTGTGTGAGGGCTGGAGAGAGCACACAGAGGGGCATACACGTGCATCCCTCATCCCAGGCTCCCGACAACCCAGTTTCCTCTATTTGGGGCCCCTGGGGTGCAGCACCCAGGCCCAGCACCTACTCCCAGAACTCTATGACGGGCGAGGTGAAGTTCTCAGAAGGGGTCGCTGTGCTGGCGGCTGAGTGGTTCACAAAGTCCCTGCACTGCTCTGTGGGGAAGAAGACGGGCGAGCGTCAGCCCGGGACCAGCGGGCAGAGGTGCCCTGGCACCCTCCCCCCCGCCCCGCCAGCCTCGCAGCCCGGTGGTCCTCATCCTTCCCAGTCCATTTTGTAGAGTGTCAGGAAAGGCCTGCTCAGGCGGCTCCTGGGACCAGCTCTTGTCCCCACGTGCCTTGCCCAGCCCGTATTCCGGTGAAGCTGGCTGCTCCTCTGGCCGCCTGCCGGCCACCCGACACCGTCCAGACTTCAGACCCAGAGGACAGCCCTCTCCACGCTCCAGAGGGAAGGCCTGAGCCCGCGCTGCTCTGGCCCCGCTGGCAATGCGGTCCATACCAGGCTCCTCCTCATCCTCAGGCCTCAGTGGGCACCCCTCCCTCCCGTCCTCACTGGTCCCTGCCCCATCCCCTTCTCTCGCTGGAATCTGTAGCCGTTTCGTCCGTGTGTCTGTTTCCAGCGCTGGGCGTCGGCTCCTGGGGCCGGGGCCATGCCCCTGTGCCCACCCGGGACCTCTTGTGTCTGCGCAGAGGAGGCCCGGTGCACACGGCGCTTGGTGAGCGGGGAGGGAGGGGTGCTGTCACACTCACAATCCCGCTCAGGTTTCTGCTGTCCAGGTGGCCCGTCAGAGGTCCCCACCAGGGTCGGCCAGCAGGATGGGCACCAAGCCCACACAGCTCGGCTGGCAAGCCCATCGCCCGTCGCCCCGGCCCAGCCCTGAGGGAGAGGCCCTGTCCTGGGGCGGCCGCGACACATACCCGTGTTCCAGGAGTGGGTGCAGGCCGTCCAGGGCAGCTCCGAGGTGAAGGAGCTGAACAGGTAGAATAGAGCCCAGGCGAGGATGACGATGTAGTAGATGTTCAGATAGGCCTCGATGACCACAGACGCCAGACCGATGCCTGGTGGGTGGGTGGGGGGGAGAATGAGAGAAGCCACGAGACCAGCGTGAGCCCAGAAGCCGCGGGTGCGGCTGTGGGCACCTCCCAGAACCGCCAGGCTGATTCAGGGCGCGAGAGGCCACTTACACCTTATTCTACTAAGAAAAGCAGGTGGCAGAACACCAGCCTGAGCGTGCTTCCATTTTTATGACACACATTTGAATGTGAATTTTTTCTTTTCATGAGAAAAACTCTGGAAGGAGCATCACTCAGAAGTTCACAAGTGGTTCTCTAGGTGGTAGGATTTCAGTTCCTTTTTTTTTTTTTTTTGCTTTTTTAAAATTTAATGGAGGTGCCGGGGGTTGAACCCAGGACCTCGTGCACGCTAAGCACACACTCCACCACTGAGCTGTCCCCTCCCCACCAGTTCACTTTTTAAAGTTCTTTTCTTTTTGCCCACTTGCGTTTTCTAGTTTTTCTCTGACAATCGTGCGTTACTTGTAAACCCACTTGTAAAATCAGGGGGGGTGGGAGGAGCAGGGGAGTAAGCAGCCTCGAGAGTAAGACCAGAAGACGCCGGCAAGGAGGGGAGTGGGGGCCTGAGCCTGGGGAGAGGCAGCGGGGCCCTGCTTCACCGGGACCCACCCCGCATGTCCGTCCCCACCGGCCTGGCGCTTGGCCAGAGGCAGGAGGTTTCCTGAGCTGGGGTCCCTGACAGCCTGGGCTCTGATCATCTCACAGACACTCCTAATTTCATGCTCCCCAGAGGAAAGCTGAAGGGACAGTTGTCGGGTCTCTCCCGGGGCAGGAACCCAGCGTGTCTGTGGCCAGTGGACGGGGACCAGGGGCAGCCTTGGTGGGGCTGTGGGCACGGGGGACCCTGGGGAGCAGGCAGCAGGAGGGGATTCAGAGGACAGACAACACCCAGACCCCACAGAACGCCACACTGAAGTCACAAAATCCCCACACGGACCCCACAGGATCCCATTCAGACCCCCAAATCCCCATGTGGACCCCACAGGATCCCACTCAGACCCCCAAATCCCCACACGGACCCCACAGGACCCACATGCACTCCCCAAGTTCACCACAGAGACTCCAGATGAACCCACTCAGACCCACAAAATCACCACACAGACTCCACATGAGCCCACTCGGACCCCACACGGACCCCCACAAACCCCCCTCGGACCCCAGCGTCACCACACGGACCCCCTCACCCAACAGGCGGCCACCGTGAGCGCCTAAGCGGCCTGACCCGGGGGCCCCACAACCCCTTGGCCGAGGGGAGGCATGGGGGACGTCCAGCCTGTCCCTGGGTCTAGCCCCCCAGGGAGCGACGTGCGAGGAAGCATCCCCTCCCCCCCCTTATGGAAGGAACTCTCAGGGCAAGGAGACCCCCTGGGTTTCCCGCTGGCGGCCAGGGCACTGGCCCGAATGCCTCAGGAGTGGGTGGGGCAGGACGGCCAGCTGCTCACACTGATGCCAGCAGACCCCTAGGGGGAGGGCAGGGCTGTGACCCACTTAGTCGCCAGCACAGGGAAGGGGGTGAACCCCAGGAGACCTGGGTTCCAATCCTAGTCATGGTCTCTCTTCCTCGTCTACAAACAGGTTCGCAGCGTCACCACTGGAGGATTAGATGAGGAAATACCTGTGACGTGCTTATGAAGGTGCGTCGGGGACCCTGCCGCACACTCAGGTTGAAGATTCAGCCTCAGGGTTCCTCACTTGCAAGGACCCCTCAAACGTCTCTGCACCAGACTTTGTATTGCCTTTCCTGAAGAGCGCCCCCCAACCCCGCCACATCCTCAGGGTTTTATAAGCTTTGGGCCCCACAAAGCCTGGTCCCACTTCCTGTATCCCCCACAGCCCTTAGCGCAGGATGGGGGTGGGTGAGGAAGGGAGGCAGACCGGGAAGGCCAGGGGATGGGGTGACGGGGGATGGGGGGGACAGAGGTACCTGGAAGCCCGCAGGTGGGAGGGCTGGGGACACTCACCCTGGAGGAGGGGGCAGATCTTCCGCCAGGCTGTGACGCTCCCCTGGCTGGTGTACTGGCCCAGCGCCACCTCCAGGAAGAACACTGGGATGCCGCAGGAGAAGAAGAAGATGAAGTAGGGGATGAAGAAGGCCCCTGCGGAGAAGGGGGAGGCGGGGTTGAGCCCCCAGCCCCAGGCCCCTCCCAGAGCTGTGCTCCGGCACCAGCACCTCCACCTCCCTCCCCAGACCCTGCCCAGGGCCCACGGCAGCTTCTCCCGTCTGTGAGCAGGACAAGCCGAAATTTTCCAGTCCACACCCCCCTCAGGACAGGAAAGACCTTGGAAGGGAAAAGAGTGCAAATGCAGGTGGGAACCCTAATGCGTGCATTATCTGTCTCCTCAGTGCGCTTCACAAACCTAGTCAGTTTATTACTTTGGGAACAAAAAAATGTGTTCTGTATTCTTTGATCTGCTTATTAAAATATCACATTTCTTACACTTTAGAGAAAAACTAACAAAGACATCTTGGAAAAAGTACTTCCCCTCTACTCATTTTCAGAGGGTTTCTGCCCTCCCTCAGGCTCTGGTCTGAACCGGGCCCTGGGCAGCTGAAGCCTCCCCTCTGCTGGGGGAGACCGTCGCTGACCCACAGGCCCCAGAAGGAGGCCAGGCCTGAAGAACTTCCAGCAACTGACACGTGAGTGGACTCTGAGGACAATCGTAAGGCCAGGGCACCCACCTCAGTCACCTCAGAGTGCGGACCTGGGGGAAGACGTCACTGTCCACTGCCCAGTCGTGACACCTGGCACGCCCTCTTCCAAATGCGTCCCAGCATCAAAACCCTCCCCAAACCACCTCCCATGCAGTAGGCCCCCAGTTCACAGGTGAGAAAACTGAGGCACAAACCCAGGGGCTCTGGCCCTGAGTCTGAGCTCTTAACCACATTACAGAGCTTCTCAAGCAATTCGTGTTACTCGGTAGAAAAAAACAGAACGTCCAACGGGAAGGAAAGGAAAAAACACTGTGTTTCCTTCCAATTTCCTTGGAAACACACACACATATTTCCTTTTTTTGCAAAAGTGAGAACCTTCTATGTATTACTTGAGAACCATTAAAAATTGTATATCCTGGACCTCTTTTCAAATCAGTAAATCGACGTCCACTTCACCACTTTGGTGGCCGCACGATGTCCACCTTACACAGCTGTTCAGGGTTTCTCAGTTACAACCCCCACGGGCCCTTTTGGTTTTTTAATTAGAAACCTGCTGTCATGAGGACCCTTGCCCACGTCCTCGTGCTTCAAGTAAATTTGCAATAGAGAAATTGCCGGGTCAGAGGGTACGGACTTTTTTTTTTTTTGCTTTTTTTTTTGGTGGTAAAATATACATAACATAAATTTTACTATTTTAGCCATTTTTAAGTGTGCAGTTCAGTGGCATTCGGTACGTTCACATTGTTGTACACCCATCACCACCATCCGTCTCCAGAATTCTCTCCTCCTCCCAAACTGAAACTTTGTCCACTAAACACTAACCCCCTCGGCCTCCCCCGGCTCCAGGCGCCCACCCTTCCGCCTTCTGTCTCTGGGAATCTGATCATTCTAGGCACCTCACCTAAGTGGGATCAAACGGTATTTAGCCTTTTGTGACTGACTTATTTTATTTAGCATAATGTCTTCCACTTCTATCCACGTTGTAGAGTGTATCAGAATTGCTTTCCTTAGATAAAGAACAAGTTTCTACTGCACAGCACAGGGAACCATATTCAATATCTTGTAGTAACTTATGGTGAAAAAGAATATGAAAACAAATGTATGTCTGTTCACGTATGACTGGAGCACTGTGCTGTGCACCAGAAACTGACACAACACTGCACACTGACTCTACTTCAATAAAAATATATTAAAAGGAGGGAAAAAAAAAGAATTGCTTTCCTTTGTTAAGGCTGAATAATGGTTCATCATAAGTATATGTCACATTTAGTTTATCCCTTCCTCCGCCGATGGACGTTTGGGCTGTTTCCACCTTGCAGGGAAGAACCTTCTTTAAAGTCTGTGACGGGCATCTCCAAGTCGCCCTCCCAGACCCCTGCACCACCTGCACCCCCCACCGCAGCCCGGGAGCACCAGGGACGGCTGCTGAGTCTGCAGGGCCCCCTGCTGCCCAGCCGCTCCGTGGTCCTGGGCAAGTCGCAGGGGTCTCTGAGCCTGCGTCCTCTGCGGAATCAAGGCTCGGACTAGATCACCTTCAGCTCTACCTCCTCTGTGTCTGTGAAACTGGGACAAAGATGTCACCACTTCCTCCCGTCTCCCCTAATCTCTGCCCCACGTGAGACCTCACCCCCAGCCTGGCTCCACGGCCCGGGCCTGCCCAGGACAGCCCATTTCTATGTCTTTGGAGTCATTGGTTTAGGCAATTTATAGTAATAACTATAAGTTTTAAAAAACAGAGTCAGGAGGAGGGAACAGCTCAAGTGGTACAGCGCATGCTTAGCAGGCATGAGGTCCTAGGTTCAATCCCCAGCACCTCCTCTAAAAATAAAGAAAGAAAGAAACCTAATTACCTCCGTCCTCACCAAAACATAAAAATAAATTAAAAAAAAAACAGCACAGAGGCAGGGGGAGGGTATAGCTCAGTCGTAGTAAGCACGCCCAAGGTCCTGGGTTTAATCCCCAGGACCTCCATTCAAATAAGTAAATAAACCTAATTACCTCTCCCCCCAAAAATAAACAAATTAACACAGAGCATGATACACAGCAGAGGCTCAGTGAGCATCTGGCAAATTAAACATTTGCAAGTGGGAACGCTCCTTCTTCTTGCCTTTCGGGAATGTTTCTAATATTCACTTATGTTGTTTCCTCAGGAAGAATAAAGGTATTTTCCAAAGGGAAAAATAAATCTGGCCAGTCACAAATAAACTCATCTAAATGAATTATTCCCTTTATTTGCAACAGTCCGAATAGAGAGAAATCCCCAGCCACAGAAAGGAGATACGTGGCCGCCCAGGGCTGGAGGCGGGGTACTGGGGCGTGCACACCAGTGGGCACCCAGAGTGATGGAAATGTTCTAAACCCAGCTGTGGTGGCGGCTGCACAATTCTGTGAACATTGCCCCCTTAACAAGATGACCCTCTGCCTGCCACCACGTCCCTGCTCATGTTTACTACCAGTGCTGGAAAAGTAATGAAATTGCTTCTCTAATTTTAAAAAACCAGGGACAAGATCACGTCGTTTCTTTGGTCAAAGTTCTTCAGTGGCTCCCGACTCACTGAGGGCGGGGCCCACGGGACCGGAGTCCCGTCCCCCGGGTCCCCTGCGCTCCTCTCCCACCGTGCATTCTCCTCCCGCTCCTCAAACCTACCAGCTGCACTGCACCCTGGCCCTGGCCCGCGCGTCCCCAGTGTTTGGAATGATCCTCACCTGATCTCCATCCTGAAGACTCGCTCCTTCACCTCCTCCCAGTCTTGGCTCAAGTGCCCCTGCCCCCGAAACCTTCCCTGGTCCCCTCCCCTCCCCTCCCCTGCCGTCCCCGGCCATTCCCCACAGCACCATCTGTCAGACCACTTGTCTGTCCTCTGCCGCCCTCCGCTAGGACGTCACACACACAGCGTGGTCTGCGCTGTATCTGGCGTAGTGCAGCCCACAGCAGGCCCACAGCAGGCCCACCGTGCAAGCTGCGTGAAGGAGGGACCCCGTCCAGGACAGACATCCTCGTGGAGGAAGGGAGGCGCTCCCCCCCGGCCTGTCCTGCCCAGTGCCTCACTTTGTCTTCCCCGGAGCCCGGTGAGGAATCACCCACCTTCCACAGATGGGGGCCCCCGGGGCCACAGGTGGAACTGGAGCTCAAACTGCACCCCAGCCTCCCTCTGGTTCCCACGCTGCCCAGGCCGGAGGCACCCAGGTGGGCCCTGCCCGGCCCAGCGCCCCCACCACGCCCACCTCACAGTGAACTCACCGCCCCCGTTTTTGTAGCAGAGGTAGGGGAACCTCCAGACGTTGCCCAGCCCGATGATCTCGCCCGCCACCGACAGCACAAACTCCATCTTGTTGGTCCACTGGCCCCGATGCTTGATGTGGTCCCCACCTTCCTGGTCCTTGTCCCCCTCCTCGGGGACCCAGGAGACCACGGGAGACCCATCCTCGTGGACCGCTGCTTTTCTGTGCATAGCCGTGGCTGGACTGGGAGGCCGCAGGACGCCGAGGGGGACACAGCCTGCGGGGAGGACAGGGAATGAGCTGGCCGCCCCGCCATCCCTGCCCTCTCCATCCTAGTCTTTCCCGATGTCTGAACGTCTCTTTCATGTTTAATGTCGCTGCTGGACTGTTGATTTTCTTCCAGACTCCTCCATGACATTTACACCTAAAGTTACACTTTGCTCTCAGGACTCTGAGGACAACTAGGGAGGAAGCCTTAGCTTGCCCATTTTGCAGATGGGAAAATCCAGGCTGTGACAGATGCAGTGGGCTGCCTGAGCCCTTGGGAGTCCACTGGGATTAAAGCCCAGGCTTGGGGACTTTTATCCCAAATCCTTTTTGGTCTTTACAGCCAGTCGTCATCGCCACTGGCCCGTCTGCCCCAGCTCCTCAGTGTCCAGTGTGTGGCACCTGCCCAGCCTCTGGCCTCCAGGACAGAGGGATCAAAAGCTACCAGGGTGTCAGGAGATCAAGGGGCAGGTGAGACCAGGTGGCTGCATGGTCTTCCCCGAGCCGGGCTGGCTGCGTGCTCATCCCTGCGCCTGGTGATCGGTCCCCCTAGGGTAAACGTGGGAGGCCGCAGGCTCTGGGCACCTGATTGGGAGGGGAGCGGAGGATAGGGCCAGGGGCCAGGGCCAGAGCCAGGGCAGGCCTTCGAGGGAAGTCTGGTTCCTTTCCTCTCGGTCTTACTTCTGACCTGAGAGCAGGCGGAGGTCCTAGTGGCAGAAAGGGACACCAGAGGGATCCTCACTTGAGTGGTCCCCTCTGGATCTGAGTGGTCCCCTCCAGGGAGACCCAGAAGTGACTGCCGATCACGGCAGGTCACTGCCCTTCCCGACTCCCTGACCTCTCAAGGAGCCAGGAGCTCCCTGGACTTTCAGAAGGATGACGCAGCCACTCTCAACTCCGCTCTGTCCCTCTCGTGGTCCCTTTGTCCACTGCCAGGAGGTAAACTGATGTCTGCAGTGCTCTATCTGGAACCCCTGTCTGCCTTCCCCTCCCCACACTCTGCCTGAGGCCACCTCCACCTCCGCCTGGGTTCCAGGAGCTGCCAGGAGGAGGTGCCGGGCTGCAGAGGGCGGCACCCCCCACACCCTCGCCTCCACCTCCGAGGGGCGCTGGGGAATCAGAGTGACCAGGAGCTGCGAGGCTCTGCTCCTCCAAGGCTCGAGAGAAACACAAGGGATTCTTTTTATTAAAAGAAGAGCCTGTGTTTACTTGTTGGTCCTTTTAACCCAGGCAACAGCCCAAGCCCGAGTCAGTTAGAAAGGCGTGGCAGGGCCATTTGAGGTTATGGAAATTTTTGAAGGTGACTTGGAGGGTGCAGGTTATCCCGGGAATGGGAAAGCAGGTCGGGGTGAAATTCTGGTATTGGGACCTACTCAGAGGCCAGCTCAGCCCAGGAGGGCAGGTGAAGAGAGAGGCACCCAGTGGAAACGGAAGGCCTCAGCTCTGGTGTAAGACAGGAGCGCAGGAGAAGAAGGGAAACAAGAGCTCCGGGCCCAGAGAAGGCGGCCAGAGCCCAGGGGCTCTGAGCAGCAAGCCTCGGGCGCGAAGAACAGGGCAGTCCGGGCCCAGATGAAGCCCTGGCGACCCCTGAACCAGCCGTGCCTGCTGCTGCAGACGTGGGTCTGGGACACCAAGGAACGGCCCCTGAGCCACTATCAAATGAATAAATGATGGATGAATGAATGAATAGACTCAAACACACGGGCGAAGAAGCAGCATCAGACAGGAAGCCCAGGGTCCAGTCCAGACCGGCTAATAACAGTAAAAGCTAACATTTGAGTCAGCACTGTGCTGAAAACATACACGTCTCACATTCATTAGTAAGTTTCGTCTTCACAGAAATCTTTGATGTAGGAATCGCTGTTAACTCCACTTGATAAACGAGGAAGTGAAGCTCAGAGAGATTAAGGAACAGGACCTGACACCCCCAGGTGCTCAGTAAACTATTTTTGAATCGTTTGAACAAACTTACCTGCACAGTGAGTTCGGAGCTGAGCTTCCACGTTGCTGTGTGACCTTAGGCAAATCACACCTCCTCTCTGGGCTTTAAGTCTCCCTGGAAGAGAGAATGACCACCACTCAACAGAGGAGATGGGAGGGCGGGGGGTACAAATGAGACACACAAAGGACAAGGAGAGATACCGCCGTGACTTGCCACGCTGGAGGGAAGCCCAGCTCGGGACCTGAGCATAGGGTCACCAGTGGGGTGGCCAGGATACAAGCCTCCCTGTCCCCAGACCAGAGGTAGCTGTTTCAGGGAGGGCCATGCTGTCCCCAGCAGCTGGAGACGGGGAGACCTGCCTGGGAAAGAAGTAAGTGGAAGGAAAACCGGGGAGCGCACAGGACGGGGAAGCGAACCCCAGAGCCCAGGGTGGGCGCAGGATTTGGGAGCAGAGAACACAGATAAACTGACACTGATGTGACATTTTTATTTTAAAAAGGTTATTGAGAGGAGCACAATTTATGGGTAAGAACGAAAACCCGGAATGGCAGAATCAGAGCAAGAGCAAATGAAAAGGAAAGCTGGCCCAGAGCCACGGCAAGTCAACGGGAAACAGACAAACTGCCGCAAGTGGGAGTCAAGTGAGACCCAGGGAAGAAATCTCCAGGAGGATGTTAGACATAAAAGCGAGCTGTGCTGAGCTCTCCTTTCCTGAGTTACTTTTAAAGCCGAAAGGAGCGGGGAGGGCGTAGCTCAGCGGTAGGGTGTGTGCTTAGCATGCACGAGGTCCCAGGTTCGATCTCCAGTCCCTCTGTTCAAAAAAACCTAGTTATCACCCCCAAAAATAAATTTAAAAAATAATAAAAAGAATAAAAGCCAAAAAGACAGCATCCTACCCTCCTGCCACCCTCCGTGGCCCCACTGTGCCAGGAATACTTAAACAACAGTGCCGTCCACAGTCCAGATGACTTCCGGACATCTCCCCCGTCCCAAGGGTTCGCCCGGCTCTGTCACCTCTCCAGCCCCTAGGCCCAGGCTGCTCACCTGCTCTGCTAAGCCTGGGCAGGGTACGGGGGCGTGGGGCGGACCTCACCACAGGGCAGTGCCCCCCAGAAGCCAAGACACCTACACCCACGCTGGGCTCAGCACTGCCCGTGAAGGAAGTCTTCAAGAGGCTAACAGGTCTGAAGGTCTCTGTCTTCAGGAGCTGGGCACGTAGACAGAGGCCCCGCCAGCGTCTACCCGCCCCAGCCCCACATGGGAATGACCCCGGATCCGGTGGGGGTGGGGGTGGCTGGGACGCCCCAGCCCCGGCTTCAGCCCACACCCACATACCAGCTGCCATTTCCGTACACACGCTGGTGCCGGCCGTCACGTCCCTTTGCACACACATACCTGTGTGCACGGCACCAAAACCTGACACCCCACGGGCCGCCCGGCTGGGCCAGTGGCCGCCTAGGCCCTCGTTGCCCCCAGGGCACAAGCTCGCCCCGGCCCCCCGCCCCCCAGCCAAGTTCCCGGCACTTCCTCCTTCGGGGAGACACGCCTGGCCTGGCGGGGCGGCAGGAGCCCCTCCCTGCAACCGCTGAGCAGATCGGCCCTTCTCCTGCCTGCACTTCCTTCCCACCTGCTGGGCTCCGTCTGCCTCCCCCTCCCTCCTCTCTCACCCACTCCCTGTGGCCAGCAACCCCGTCCCGTCTCTGGACTTTCCTGCTACCCGAGCTTCCCCGAGTAGCTCAGATGCTGTGGATGGTGCGGTGGGGGGGACACCCTTGCCCTAAGATTCTCAAACACTAGACTTTCCACTGAGCTGTTTCCGGCACAGACACACAGGCCTCCCCAGGTCTCCCTCCCGGGTGTCCGCCCTCGGCTCCTCCACACACTCTCCACCTAGCAGACTGGCTGCCCTCCTGCCCACCTCTGCTCAGCCCGCGCCTCATGCCTCAGCAGAGTCCCAGGGAAGCCACGACGAGACCGATTCCCCCGCTTCGCTCCTTCTCCTGTTCCTCTCAGCTCAGAATCCCACCAAGCTGTGGTCCTGGGATGCCCAGACAGAAAGCGATTGTGTGTGTGTGCGCGCGCCCACGTGGATGAGCGGAGGTACTGGAAGTGAAGGGGCAGAGAAACACCACAAGCGACAGGAGAGACTGAAGCCAGAAGTTTGTGAACCAGGATTATAACATCCAACCTCAGGAAGTCCAGTCCTCTGTCCCCAGCCCCCTCCCTGACTCCCGCCGGCCGAGCTCCCACACTGGGCCCTGTCCCAGGACGACCCCTCCAGAGCTGGGCTCTGAGACGCACACCAACCCTCATCTCCCCACCTTTGCCCCCTCTCACCTGCCCCCTCTGGTGCCGGCTCCTCGTCCTCCGGAGGGAAGAGGAGATGTAGGTGGACAGGATGGGCACCAGCAACCCCCAGGCTGGAAACGGAGATCTGAGATCTCGGGAGGGGAGTTGGCCTGGCTGACGAGGGCAGGGGAGGAGGGTGAATCACGCGCTGGAGTTTTCCACCCAGTACCTGCCCTCTGTGGTTTCAAGGCAAGGCTCTGGACCTCCACAGCCACAACCCTTTTCCTTGGGATTTTCCTAGAGACAGTGCCCAGAGCAAACCTCAAGAAGCATAATCTAGAAAGGACACAGGTTTGCGGGCAGACAGACCTGAGACTGGCCCGCCCCTCTATCATCTACGGCTCTCATCGCCGGGCATCTGAGCCCCTGCCCTCCAACCTGTGAAGGTTGGGTAACACCACTCACTTGGTGGAGTTGCTGTGAGGGCTACAGACACCATGGGAAACTGCTCAGGGGGCTGCTGGTGCTTCAGGGGAGGTGGCGATGTTTGGTTTACTGCGAGGCTTCTGGAAGAGGGGCTGGGGTGCCGGGGTGTCCAGCCCCACGCAGCAGCAGCGATGCTCGGTGACCTCGGCACTGAGGTGCAGGCTGGGACTTGTCTGACAGCCTGCCAGGCGTCAGGGGTGAAGTGGGACTTGTTGGGTAAGCGCCTGCGTCCCCTGCCCGTGCCGATGAGCTTCTCCAGAGAGGGTCCTCATCGCTGTTCCTGACGTGTCCTCGCGCACTGGCACCGGACCGTCCGTGGCCATCCATCCAGAACAGCTGGCGCCCCCTTCGGGACCATAGAGACGCTCCTTCAGCCCCAGGTGGTGTGGGGGAGGAGAGGCTGCGGGGAGGAAGGGAAATTTCCCTCAGCCCGCGCTTCCCCTTTGTAGCTCAGCACTTCCCAGCAGGGCCGGGTGTGAAGTGACAGCCTCTGTCTGTAGTTTTCCATCAAGCACCCCGCTCCCCGCCTCTCAGGCCCCTCTCAGCAGCCCCTGCGGGGCTCCCCCTGGAGAGGAGGCCAGAGAAATCCCAGCTCAGACCCTTCGCCCTAGGGAGACCAGAAGCCGGAGGGCGGGAGTCAGCTCCAGCGGGGGTCCACACGGCTGGTTCCCCCGCACTCAGCTGCCCCCTCGTCTGCCCTGTCCCTGCATGTCAGGCCCACCGAGTGTCAGCCATGCAGCTCGCTGCAGAGGGGACACCAAAGGCCCTGCGGATTCCCTGGCTGCAGCTGCTGCAGAACGAGGAATGAGAGATCCAGCCCCTCCGGGAAGGGGACGAGAGGGAAGGGGGCCAGGCTAGGCAGGGGTTGAATTTCCCAGCTCAGTCATTCATTCAAAATGTACTTCGGACCCATGGTGTGTGAGGACCTGGGCAGCCTTGTCACCTTCTCCTCACCTTATATGAGAAGAGCTGCCTTGCTTGACCTGCCTCCCTGACTCAAGCCCACCCGACCCCCCAGCACCTAGCCCCCCAGGCCAGGCGTCTAGAACAACTGGTCAACTCCTGGAGGCTGGAGACCTCCATCTTTGCAAAAGGTAGGAGTCCCTAAATTACCTGGAAAGCCAACCTAAGACTGGGCTGTTGCCATACTGGGAAGGGTCCAGAGTCGAGATGAAATATGGTTAAATGAACCTGTTATCTCACTGCAGAGAAAACCGTTCCTCAGCATAATCACCTCCTAACCTGTGCGTGCTTTCAGGGGCCTGGCGTGGAACCCAGTCCCCGAGCCCCTCTAACTCAGGCGAGGAGCCTCACATGTCACCCTGTTTTGTCCTCACAAGAACATGAAATGTGGGAAAGAGCAGCCCATGTTGCAGGTGAGAAAACTGGGGTGAACAGAAGTTAAACAATGGGTCCTAAGGCCGCACACTAGTAAATGAGGGTGCTAGGATTCGCAGCTGGGCCCCTTGGCTCCGAAAGTCCATGCTCGTTCCACAGCAGGGTACTGTTTCCTGGACCAGGAGCATCTAAAGGGCGGGGGGCCATTCCATAATCCTCTGTTCCTGCCTCTAGCATTTTATACAGAGCTGGCTCAGAGCAGATACTCGGATGGATGGATGGATGAGGGGAGATGGATGGACGGATGGATGCAACTTGAGGGGAAAAAATAATCCCAGCTTTCCCTCATCTGGGAGGGAGCTGCTCTCCCAGAACCAGGAGCTAGACTAGGGCTTGGAGGACTCAGGTCTTGCTTTTCTTGGACAAAACTGCCAGTGCTGAGCAGGACCCAAAGGCCTTGGGATGCAGGGGTATTTTAGCTCTACCCCTCCCTTGCCTCCTGGCAACAACGCTTAGCTAAAAATGTGTAACCTGCTTTCTGGGGCCCAGTACAACCTAATGTCTGAGACTGGGGAAGCCAAGGGACAGCAAGCATGTCTCTGATCTCTTTCTGGGCTTTTCCATTTCACGGACAGCCTATGTGTGAGTGTGTTAGGCGGGGAGTGGGGTGGCAGGGAGGCTGGAGTCCTGGGAAATAGGATGGATTTGCTTGAAATATGTCCCCAAAGCTGCTCTCTTTACACCCTCCACTGACTCTCACAACAGAAGGATGTAAATACTATTATTCCCATTTTATAGAGGAGAAAATTAAGGATCCGAGAGATGAACTTGCTCAAGGTCACACAGTGAGTATGACCCCCGCCAGGAGTGTGCCTGGCAGACTGCGGTGTCTGGGTTTGTGCAATTACCCGAGGAGAGGGAGGGACTGTGTGTGTGCAGATGCTTGAATCTGAGACCTGACTGTGCGTGTGTGCACAGTCTGAAGAATGAGGCCTGAGGCCCCAAGGCAGCCTGGTGGGCCGGGTGCCCAAGCCATGGCTCTGCAGCCTCCCCCGGCTCCCGTGGTAACCCCCAGGCACCTGCTTTCCTCCCTCCTTCCAGCTACCCCTGCCTGCCCATCTTCTTCTCTCACAGGTGTGGCCTCTAGGCAAACGGCTCCCCTTCCCCTCACGTCTCCTTCTTCTGGGAGCTGCAGGCTCCCAATTTGCCCTTCCAGGCAATGAAAGCACAGGGGGCTCAAAGCGGCCCTGCCCCCACCATCCCATCAGAGGGGCTAAGGCCAAGTGCAGGGATTCCAGCTCCCTCCCCTGACCTGACCCCTGGCTTTTTAGAGCACCTCCCCCTCAGCCAGTTCTGCCACTGGTCTGATGACCTCACCATGGGGCCCTCACTCCTGTGACCTCAGCGAGGCCCACCACAAGCCTGTATGTAGGCGGGGTGCACAGTGTTATCTCCTTCTGCAAAAAATGAAGACCTGAATTCCACAGAGAAACACAGACGTTCAAGGCAGGTCAGGACTAGAACCCACATCTCCCAATCCTGGGGCCAGCGGATAATTCTCTCCCTCTATGGCAGCATTCAGTAAGCCCTCAGATCAACCACCTGCCACCCTCCCTTGGCCCAGCAGGTTCCTGCAGTTTTGATCAGAGGGAGGGACATAGCTCACCCTCAGAGCGGCCTCCCCAGACCCCCAAACCCAGATCATCTAAGCCCTTCCCACACCCACTTACTCCGTCCCACACACTCTGCTTCTCTTCCACAGCACGTGTCATCAGTCATCCTTCATAAGATCTGTCTGTATTTGCTCCTGTGTGTCCTGAGCGGAGCCCAGCAGGTGTCTGGAAGTGTTCTCAGACGGGTGCAGACGCCAGTGGTGGTGTCTGGAGTTCTGGCATGTTCCTCCAGCAGACCTCCCTCCCATCTTAGGACTGGGATGAGCCTGGCACACAGGGGGCGCCCAGCGGGTCAGTGTCCAGGAAGGAGCCGCCACACACAGCAGGGCCGCTGTCACTGATTTTAACAACAACAACAACAAAGAATCAAAACCTGAAGGCTTCAGTGCGTTTTCCCGCTCAGAGTCTTTCGGAAGTAAGAAAATCACCGGGGAGCGCTGTGCCCCTCAGTCTGCAGCTCCAAGGATCCCAGGTGCTCCCCGCGCGCAGCCCTGTAGAGGAGCCATCTGAGCAGAGGTGGGGACCCAGGCGGACGCGGAGCCTGCGCACGTGCGGGAGAAACGCAGCCGCGAGGCGCCGTCTCCTCCCCTGCAGACACGCGGCCCGGCGCGCACACCTGCCCTGGGTGCGCGGGGAGACACACCTGCGGGCGCCTCGGGGCCAAGGCCATGCCCGCTGACCCCCCCACGTCGGACGGGCCCTGCCTTCCACCCGGCTCCTCCCTGCGGCGCCTCTGCGCGCTCCCGGCCCCGCGTCGGAGCGGAGGTCGCGGCGGGGCCAGCCCTCGGGGCCGCGTCCGCCCGTCCCCCTCCGAGCTCGGTGGTCTCGAGGAGGCGGGCTCCCTCTGGTGGCCGAGCCGGGTAGTGCCCTGCCTGCCGGGGCTCCGCGGACCTGCCGCCGCTGGCCTGCGGTCACTGCTGTCCCTGTCCTGCGCCCCTGACGCCAGGCCCTGGCCGGGCGCACACGGTTTGGGCAGGAGGGGTCGGGCAAGGACACGGCAAGGGAAATCGGGCGGGAAGAAGCGCAACCGCTCTTTCCTCCTCCTTCCCCAGTGAGGACCAGGGTGCCTCCTTCTTTCCCTGCTCCATTGCCTTTCTTATTCCGTAGAGTGAAGGAGGCAAGGGACTGGGGGGGGGGGGGGGAGGCAGGGACAGAGGTGAGCCGACCCCTCTGGCCGAGGGTCTGATGATGGAGGACTTCGGCTGGGCCCCATCTCCCCTCTCCCATCACTACCCCTCTGCTCAGGATCCACAAGGAGAACTCAGTGTGGGAAGGGGTGGGGAGGTGGTCAAGGCAGCAAGGGTGGGGGGCACAGAAACCAGGCGGAACTGCTAGCAGCTGGTTGGAAGAACGTGGATTTAATAGAATGAAGGGACGCCAAACAGAGCTCTCACCCCCACTCCCCAGCTTCCCCAGCCTCCCATCCCAAGGCCCCTCTCAAAGGGGATGCTTAGATCCTGGCCCTTCACACCCATCCAGCCACCCTTGGAGCAGGGGAGTCAGGGTGGGGGTGTGCCATCCTCAGAAGGTGGATTCCAAAATGTCCCCTCTTGTCTTGTCTGCCCCAGGTGGGGCGCATAGCAGCACAGGAAGCAGCACAGGGGGCTGCTTCCACCCTTTGCTTCTACCACTGTCTCCACAGCCAGGCTCACTGGGCCATCCCAGGGCTGCCCCCTAGCAGTGGGACTCCGGTTCTGTGAGTATGAGAAGTGAAGTCCTGGGTGTGGCCGGGGCAGAGGGTCCTGCTCGGTCCCACTGGGGCAGGTCCTCCGCTGGACACATGAGCTGGCGAATTCTCTGCAAGGAAAGTAGGGGTGACCATCACGAGCTGGAGTCGAGGCGCCAGGTCAGCCAGCGTCCCTCATCGCGCATCCCATACAAAAAGTGCCCTCCAGGTGCCTGCACTATAGCCACATCCAGGGTCTTGGAGGCATCCTGTCTCTTTCCAAGACTTCTGAGCACTCACTCTGTCCCTCCCCGATACCCACCCCAGGATCCCTGGCGCCCCTGTGTACCAGCTTCTACCAGGCAGGCAGCCACCTACCAACAAGAGGACCCCAGCTCATCTGCCTGCTTTCCCGCCACTAGCCCCCTACCTCTCTGAAAGAGCCCTTGAGTGTGCTGAGTTTGTAGAAGCTCCAGGCGGGAATGCAGACCATGGAGGAGAAAGCCAGGAGCCAGCCCAGGGCATCACCCCACCACGGGTACATGTACTTCTTATTGTAGGTCAGCGGGCTGTACTTGATCAGGGAGAAGAGGAAGGTGGCCTGGGGGTGAGAGCAGAAGAGCACGAGCCCCCTGGACCAGCGGGCAGAGCTTTGCCTCCGGGCTTGTCTGGGCCAGTCCGCCTACACACTCCATCCACATTCCGCTTAAAATCCACACCCTCCAGGAGATATTTCCAGGGCCCCCACCCTGTCCCTCCAGGGCCCCCATGCCCCTGGCATCTCTACCCGTGGTTGACCCTCCACTGGGACATGTTAAGTGCCTGGCTGTGAGCCCCTGGAGGTCACGTCCCCACCCCCGGCTCATTCATCCGCTGTGCACAGCGGGCACTCCGGGGAACTGCTGGGACTCAGGTGAGACCAGATAAGCAGCACTTAGACTCCAGACCCCAGAGCCCAGCTGCCTGGGCTTGAACCCTAGCTCCTGACCACTTTCCAGCCTGGGCAGACCTCCTAACCTCCTGCGCTTCCGTTTCGCCTGAAAAAATGAATATGATGGTGGTTCTTACTTCCTGGGGTTCTTGCGAGCCCTGAACGGGCCACACGTGTGAAGCCCTCTGGGCCCGGCACCAAGCGAGCGAGCGCTCCGGAGCGGCCGCTAGCATCACCGCTGTGCTTATCAGTGTTGTCATTATTTTTAAAACAATGAAAGACAATTTGAATCCAGCACATGGACGAAGACAGAATTAAAAGCTTGATAACATCCAGTGTTAATAAGGAGGTGGGAAAATAAGCACTCTACTTCACTGACAACACGGGTTACTTCAGTGCTGGGAGGGCTGTTCTGTCAAAAATTTAAAAGGCTTCCCTTGAAGATTGTGTGCTATAGGCACTCTACACGGTTAGGTAAATTCTATGCACACCCACGTGTGTATGGACACGTATACACGTACGTGTATGTGTATGTATGTTCATACGTATGTATTTACTAAATTTATTTACTGAAGATTGTTGTGCTATTAAAAATACTGCCTAGGAAACAACCCAAAGATAAAATAAGAAATGAGTAACCAGTCCAACACCCTGTGATGCATCTGCACAGTGGCACAGGGCACCGCGCTTGGCAGCACTGTTGCCGGCGGCCGTGCACCTGCCTGCGGCACTGCACTCACACCGTGGTGTTGGTCAGACTGTCGGAACAGCCGTGGACCTCAGTTTATCCTTGTGTGAAACGGAAAGGAAGAGCCGGCATTTCTGGGAATGCTGGCATTTTCTAGAATCCACCAGGAGGATGAATGAAACGTTAAATGGTTCTCAGGCCCCAGGGAGAAGTCGCTTCCAGCGCTGATGGCCCATCCACCCTCCTGCACTGCTGTCCCCACTTCGTCCAGCTCTCCCCCCAAAGGCTGTCTTACTGTGCACACAGCGGGTGTGAGGAAGAGCCAGCAGTACTTGATAAGGGGCCACGGCCGGTACCCGATCATGTCTTCAATGTTGTCGTAGAAGCGCCCGGCTCCTACCAGGAAGAGAAGAAGCGGGAGCAAGGGCATCAGTTAGCAGCCAAAGCATCCGGACGGGGGACCACGCCAACCAGGAAGGGCAGGACCGACCACCAGAAGACAGCCTGGTTGCCTTCTCGGGTCTCTGCTGGAGCAGCACCTCCCCCGGAATTCACAGTATAAACAGCAGTGGGCAAAGGCAGGGATTTCTGATGTCAAAGGCTGAAACGCTTCGATAGGCAGGACACGGGCCCACCTGCCGTGGTCTGGGCACAGCTACAACCAGGAGGGGGACAAGGCCACCTCTGGGGGGCTAGTCCCATGGTAGCCATGTCGGATTCTTGAGATGGTTGAGGTTAGGGAGGGAGGAGTCCCGGGGAAGGTGGGTGTGAGCAGTGAGGTCTCTCTTTTGTCTAAGAGCCGGGCAGAGGTGAGTGCTGGGGTCGGGGCCACGGGCAGAGTCACTCACCATAGGCCCAAGCCACACAGAGGGACTCAAAGATGGCCACAAACAGAAGGCACATGCCGCTGGCTGCGTAGTAGTCAAAGAGCTGGAACACGTACATACCGCCCTGCCTCAGGGGAGAGAGGAACAACTTTACCCAGAGCACCCTCGGGGCACAGAGCAGAGGTCCGGAGGAACCCAGGAGAAAGAGATTAAAAGACAGTGTGGTTTGTAAGCTGTAAAGCACCGGGCAGACATGAGACAATAACAATGTTTGATTACTGTTTTTGGAAGGAAGGTGGATGAAAGACAGCCATTGTTAGCTCATCCCTGAGAACGTGCAGGGGTTGACCTGGGGGCCTAAGACACCGGGTGCATTTGTGGTGGAGGACCAGGATAGGGGCCATCATTGGTACCGTCCAGCTGGTGTGCCCCAGCTCCCTCCTTCTCCCTTGAGGCATCACACGGAATGTCTCCCACCCCAGGGCCCCCTTTCTGCCTTTGAAGTCTGTCCCTGGAACTTGGGTCCCCTGCCTGGGAAATCATGGGATCTTGCTGGAGAGGCAGTTTCTCCGGATCCAAGCTGTCCCACCCATCCTTTCTATACCTTTCAGCTTACATGGAACCAAATCATCCCTCAGCCGTGCCCAGATGGTTGAGGTTGGGGAGGGAGGAGTCCCAGGGTTAGGGACAAGGCCCAAGGGCCACAGGCTGGAAGTGCCTACTCTGTGCATCCTGGGGCAGGAAAGGACAGAGCCCCCGGCCCTGAAGCCAGGAAGGTGGGGGCCTGAAACACAGCAGCCTGCTCCCCCCCACCACCACACCCTCCAGTGCCCACTCCCCTGCTCCCCTGCTCCCCCTCCCAGGTGGCAGTCATCCACTGTGGCTCCTCCTCGCCGGGGCCCCACCTGCAGGCCCTCACCTCCGTGAGCATGACCAGCCCGACGAGGAAGGAGAGGACAGACACTCCAAGGATGAGCACCTCCCTCCGGTTCTTCTTGCGGAACACGCTGGGGTACATGTCCACCAGCGCTGTCACCAGGCTTTCCACACACACAAACTGGATGGGCGGGCGAAGAATTGCAGGGCGGGCACCCCCATGAGAAGCCCCTCCACCAGCTCTGGCCCCCTGACCCGAGGCAGCCCTGCCAGCCTCCGTCTCACGCCTCAGAGCCATCCCTGTGTGCTTGGGTCTGGGTCCTGCTCCAAACTCCCCTCGGTCCCGGGAAGGACATCCACTTCTGACACCCGCCCGGCCCCCAGATGATTTAAGGTCCCTCCGGGCGTCAGGTCGAACCTGGTGCCCTCTGCTCCCCACCACCCACCTCTCAGGCTCCAAGCGGACACCTCTTGGTACCTGGCTATCCAGTCCCAGGAGGACGACCATGAAGAAGAAGCAGCAGGCCCAGAGCGGAGAGAAGGGCAGGAGGACCACAGCTCGGGGGTAGGCGATGAAGGCCAGGCCGGGCCCTGTGGCGTGGGGCGGGGAGATGGCCCAGTGTCACCCCAGGCTTCCCAGCACGGGGTCCCGGGACAACGGGAGCCCCAGAGCTGCTCCCTACCACTGTCTTTGCCCCCGAGAAGCCCCCTAGACCTCTCTCTGGTGCCCAGACCTCCAAGGCCCTGCCCAGTTTTCTCACTGGCAGGAACAGAACCTAAAGGCTGTGGGTGTTTAAAAGGGCTTTGGGGAGTAGGAAGGGGGTGTATCACCTGCATTTCTGTGAGTTCTACCCCAGATCCTTAGGGCTCACTCTCCAGACCCATTGCCCCAAACCAGAGGTTTCAGACTTCAAAAGAGCTCAGGGCCAGGCAGGCCATGGACCTTTGTGAAGCTGGCCCAGGGCAAACAGAGGACGCAGGGGGCCTGCTGAACCTGGAGCCATCGTGCCCCCTTAAGGCAACTGCTGTGTGGTTTCTACCACGTTCCAAAGAAAATATCTCCAAGACTAGATTGGGGCTGGGGCCACCGTTGGCCACCTCTGGACCCCGACAGCAAGTGACCTGCATGAATCCCAGAATAACCCCCCGCCACATCCTCTCAGACACATAATGCTCCCCTCAGCTGGCTCAAATGGCAGGAACAGATGCAGCCGCCAGGGCTCCTGCAGAGGACGCTTCCTTGGAAAGAAAGTGTAGGACCATGTGGGACCACGCTAGCACCTGCCCCACAGCACTCATAGCGAGGCTCGGGCAAGCAGTTGGCACGGTGAAATCCGATCCTTGCTTCTTCTTTTAATTTATTTTTTACTTTTGTTGTCGAGAAGGTAGTTCGGTTTATTACTCACTTGATGGAGGTACTGGGGATGGACCTCGTGCACGCTAGGCATGCGCTGCACCACTGAGCTACACCCTCCTCTGCCGACTGTTCTTAGCAAGAACCAGTGATGTCAGCTGCCTGGCACCGGCTGGCACTCTGTGTGACAGCCCTGTGCCTGTGAACCCCACGATCAACACTGCCTTGTTACAGAGTGCGAGGGGGTGGTCCACGGGAATGGGGGCGTGTGAGTGAGGGAGACGCTGACAGCTTACCCAGGTGGGGGACCAATCTGATTTCATTCAAAAGCAACAGCACTGCGTGGTAGGAAGTCAGGCGCTTAAAGGAGGAACCTCCACGGGCCAGTGAGAACTCATCTCTGAGATGCTCTTTAAAGTGAAGAAGACAGGTGAAGGGTGCAGGACAGTGTATGCAACATGTTATCATTGGTAGTTAAAGGTGTAGGAAATAGAAACAGCATTATGCATGCAGGTAGGGATGTGTATGAATAGACATGTGTGGCTCCTTTTTTCTCATGAAAGCCTAAACTATTTCTGGAAGGGAAAATATGAATCTGGAAATACTGGTTGCCTGCTGGGTGAAGAACTGGAGGCCAGGGTGGGAAGGAATTGTTCTCTGCACACCTGTGCACCCTTTGAAGTTGGAATCGCTGTTTAATCCCACACCACGTCTTCCCAGGACGCAGCCACTGAGAGGTCACCCACAGTGTAGGTGACAATAGAGATGCCTGTAGATCCTGGTGGGTTGGTGAAGGTTCACACAAAGCTCACAGGATCCGCTGTCTCAGGCCACCGCCCGGCCAACAACACCCACCTGACTCAGCCACCTCGGAGATGGGCACCCCCTGCTCCTGGGACATGAAGCCCAGGATGGAGAAGATGGCAAACCCGGCCACGAAGCTGGTGCCGCTGTTGAGGAAGCAGAGGGCGATGCAGTCCCTGCGGGGGGCGGGGTGGGGTCAGGAGGGTCAGGGGGCGGCCCAGCAGGAACCCCGGGGGTCAGAGGGCACGGCCAAGGAGCTGGTTCTGTCCCCCAACACCACCAGCTCACACTTGGACTAAATCAAGGTCATCCTACAAAGATGAGGCTCTACGGAAGTAACAGAAACCCTAAAAATGCGCCCTGCCTCACAGCCTCCCCGCGTCCGCTGTGTGGCCACCACACCTCCTGGGACACTGTCCCTCTCACACAACCCAGTCTGGCCCGTTAACGGAGCGGAGATGGGCATGCGTGACCCCAAGCTACAGATGATCTTAGTCACCTAAGTTTGATTTTGAAATGATGTGTCTAAGCTGTTTAAAATCGGCTTAAATTCTCTGACATGAACCAAGCGGGCCGAGGGAACCGCAGGGAGGGATTCGGTGTTCGGGGGGCCCAGGCACGGAGCCGGCTTCGCCGTGTGACATGACCCCCTCGCGCGCTGCTCTCGCGCCTGCGCCCCCCGCCCTCTGAGGCGCGGGCCCCGCTGCGGCTTCCCCGCCAACCACAACTGGCCATCCTTCGCGAGCAAGCCCTCTGCCCATCCTGGCTCCTTTCAGCAAAGGGTTAGAAAGCGGGGTGAAGGCAGCAGGGGAGCGCAGGCAATCCACCAGCTGGGGCCCCTCCAAATCTCCCGGATCTATCGGATCTCTCTTGGCTGCTGGGGCAGTAGCTCGGGCCCCGCCCCCCTCCCCGAGGCCCCCCCACCGTCACGCGCCCCTCCTCACCGCGCCCCCCCTCCCGGCTCCCCGCCCCGCCCTCTCACCAGCCCCCATCCGAGCCCCTCGCACCGCAGGGGCCCCCCTACGCGCCCCTCCTCACGGCGCCCCTCCCCCGTTCCCCGCCCCTCACCCCCCCCCCGCACCCCTGCGCCCCTCCTCCTCGGGCCCCTCCTCCCCAGGCCCCCCGCCCCGCGCCCCCCCTCACCGGTAGCAGTTGTTGTGGTACTTGTTGTAGCTGCCCAGGGCCGTCAGGCACCCCAGGCAGATGGCAAAGGAGAAGAAGATCTGGGTGCCCGCGTCCATCCACACCTGCGCAGGGGCAGGGAAAAGGCAAGAGAGCTGCCCCCGGGAAGCCAGGCCGTCTGGGCTCCACGAGACCCCACGCGCCCACGGCTGAGCCGGGTACGGCTGGGGCGGCGAGAACCCGGCCCTCGGCCGTGCAGGCTCCCCGCGACCGCGCTATTCCAATGGGCCCCTGGACGGAGTTTCTCAGGCACGATCAGGATGGCACGGGCACCGGGCGTTGGGAGAAGAAAACTAAAGGGCCCACGAGGGAGGCTGATGGGCGCTGCCCTAGAACTAAGTCAGCGAGGCCTGGCACCAGGTTTCTATCATGGAAGCGAAGCCTGGGGCTCTGCCTCCGCCGCTCCCATCCAGGGCCCCTGGCAGTGCGTCCAGTCTAGAAGGACCCCAGGGACAGGCACTCTTTCTAGGGGTGTGGATCCTTAGTGTCAGTGCCATCACGGGCATGAAGTTTGCCCCCTCACGCCTCAAAACCCTACATCCGAGAGACAGGAAGAGTGGTCCTCCGCTTAAAAAAAGTCAAGAAGCGGAACAGAAATCCCCCGTCAAGGGCTTTGCACTCTTTGGGGCTGAACACAGGGCCCGGGCGTTGGTTCCCATTGTTTTCTCAGCTGGCCGGGCCCGTGCCTGGGAGGGGCTAGATTTAACAGCTGGAACAACATCCCAGAGAGAGAGAAGATCAAGGCGGACCCGACCCAGCAGCCCTGCAGATCCGCGGGGGCAGGGGGGTCCTGGGGCCACAGACCCTCCCCAGGCACCTCCTGCCTTCAGAGGACGTGAGCACGAAGCCGTGGCCACAGACTTCTGAAGGGGGTGGTACTTGTCACCGGGGGTGTCCTCATACTTCTGTGCCCCTTCCGGTCTCTTGCCCACCCTGCCTGTAGCCCCCAAACAGGCTCCTGCTTTCCTTCCACTAAAAATGGGCTCAGGTGCCCCCCTCCGCAGCTCCTCAGCCCCTCCCTGTCCCTCCCGCCGCCCTAGCCATCGCCACCACTCACCCCACCAAAGTGCCCACTTCCCTCGGCATTGCAGGGGGTCCGAGGGACCCCATGCCACCTGACTACATCAGAACCACCCTGATTCCTCAGCCAGCATCCCCAGTTGAGACCCTGAATCTCTAGGCCTAGAAGAGAACCCAGAAACTGGTGTGATTTCAGAGCTTCCTGGGTAACCCTAATGAACAGCCAGGTGTGGGAACCCCTGCCCCCCCCCGAGGACGCACCCAGGGCCTGCACTTTGCTCACTTACTTCCACTTCTGCAGGGGCGGGGGCAGAGCGGGAAAGCGGAGGAAAGGGGCAGACAGTGCCTTCTGCCTGCTGTGGCTCCCCACCCCCAGGGTGTCTGTGGGCAGGAGCTGCCACCAGGGACAGGGAGTCAGGAAGCACAGAGGAAGCCCCCAGGGGGGCAGGGCCAGCAAGGAGATAGCAGGCAAGGTACAAAACACCAGACTGTCTACCTTAAACTTGAGGGAAAATTATAACGTATAACGGGGAGGGGGTGGGCCCCGGGGTTTATTTCAGAAGCTGGAGAAGGAAGGGGCAGGACTGAAAGAAGAAAGAACTTGGGGACGGGGGTGCACACAAGACTCCACGGATGCCAGGGACTGAGGACGTGCCCCAGGGAGCCTGTGTGCTCCTTCAAGACATCTCAAACCCGTTTCTCTTCTAAAACTGCCCCAAATGCCGGGAGGAGCATCCTTGCAGGGAAACCCCGTGGTCTCTGGTCTGAAGGTCACTGTCCATTTCATTTATTGTTACAGCCTCAAAGGGGCTCGGACAGAAAGGATCCACATGGGCTCAGACAGAGGGGCTGGGGAGCTCTCTGCAGACAGGTCACCCAGCTTGCGGCCCAAGAGCCTCCCAACCGCGGGCCCTGGATGTCTGCTCCCCGTGCTTCCCGGGGTCCAGGCTGCAACTGACCGGCGGTCCATGGAGGGAAACTCTCGGGTCCCCTCAGAGATGCACCGGGGCTGCCCGTGTGCTGATCCTGCAGTTGTGAAGTTTTGCGCACTTGGGCATGGGAAGAAGAAATCAGAGAAATTGTGACTTGACAGTTGTCCTCGCCCTGAGGGGACAGACTAAGACTGAGTTGGGGGGATAAGTTAATGAGAACAGAGGAAAACGCAGCAGGAGGGCTGAGAGCTCAGAGTGCAAGGGTCAGACTGACCGCAGCCCCTCGCTGGGAGGCTGGCAGGCCCAGCTCTCTGCGCAGCGGCCGCCTGACCAGCTGGGATGGGAGAGCCGCGGGGTCAGAGGAGGGGCCAGCGGACGGACAGGCAAAGCAAGCTGTGCTGTTCCCACCGGGCAGCCCACCGCCAGCCTGTCCGGGAGCCCTGGTTTTGGGAACAAAGCTCACATGTGTCTTTGCCTGGAGCAAAAGACTGGCGAGGAACATAAGTGTGAAAGACGCAAAAAAAAAGAGGTCTTTGTAGGGGACAGAGAAAGAAAGAGATTTATAGAAGATCCAGGAAAGATGTTTTCAGGCCGGAGTCCAACTGCAAGGATGACTGTATTTACTGTTTTCAGGAAGACAGCTGCATGTAATGGAGAAAGCCTGGGCTTTGGAGTCAAATTGAACTGGGTTCAGTTCCTAACTCTGTTAATTACTGGCTGTGTGATCTTAGGCTAGTCACTTAACCTCTCTGAACCTCACTTTTCTCATCAGGAAAATGTGTGTAATAACAGGTAAAATAACAAATGGACATATTAACAAGTAAAATGGGTAAAATAACAAATTTAAATAAAATAATGAGTGTAAAATGCCAAACACAAAAATAAATGTTCATTCCCTGCCCCACCTCTGGAATAATTCTGGGAAAGTAAAAAGCAGCCCTTAAAACACTCAGATAACTTGTATGCTTTGGAAGAGGTATATTGTGGTGGTTAAGGCAGCAGACCACAAAAGATGACTTGAGATGAAACCCAAGCTCCTCCTCCATGCTAGTTTGGCAATTTGGGGCAAACTTCTGAAAATTTTTAAGTTTCAGTTTCTTCATCTGTGAAATGGGGCGACACCTAAGTTGTGGGGTTGGTATGAGGACTAAACTGCGCCTTGCACTTAAGGGAAGGGCCCGGCAAGTAGTAAGCCCCGAACAAGCGTGTCAGCTTCGGGGCTATGTGTGGGTGCTGTTATTTTTGAAAAGCAACTGACCCTCCAGGGGATAGTGAGGTCTCAAAGATTTCAATGCATGGTATCAAAATGAGAAGACTCGTTCTAATCACGCGTTCCAACCTCCTCCTTAAACACACCCTTCTTTAGAATAGTTTAGCGTAGAGGTCAAAGGTGTTCAGCAACGGCTCGCTGGACCCCCGAGCCCGAACCTATGCCCGTACTGATCCACCAAAGTGCCGTGGGACGGCAAGGGTCAGGGCGAGGGGAAGGCAAAGGGCCAAAAGCCAGCACGCACGGCCCCAGGGGAGTCTCCTCTCCCGTGGCCACTCCCCACTGGGAAAGAGACGGCCCTGGGGAGGCCAGGAGAGGCAGCAACGTGCCCAACACACTGGCAGACAGGTAAACCCAGCCATGCCTCCTCCTGGCTCCTGCTCCCAGATGGAGAGCTTGGCAGAGAGAGGTGCTCTGGCCTCCGGGCTGACTAGCAGGAACTTTGCCGCTTTCTCGAGTGCCAGGCAAGTGCAGGTTGGAGTTGTCCACTTCCTGGCAAGTGCCAAGTACATCCCATTAGGGCTCCGGCAGGGGCATCCCACCCTGCAGGTGCTGCTGCTCGCTGACAACGAATGCCAGCTTCAGCGTGAGACCAGGACCGGCAGTGAAAAAGGCTGCTCAGAAGCCGGGCTCTTGAAACACCTTCTTCCCACGGCCTCAGAGGGCCCTGAGGGCACGGCTCCTGCACAGCCTGCAGCCAGCTGGGGTGGGAAGGATGGTGTCCTGGAGAGAAGACCGGAAGAGGGTTCATTCCCTGCAGTGACCCAGACACAGAAGGGCATGCTTTTAACTCTCAGGGTGGACGGCTCTCTGGCCCACCGCCCGCATGTTTGCTGGCAGCTGTTGTGTAACAAGCACCGCCCCTGGAGCACGTCCGGCACCGACGGATGAGATGCTCAGTAAACCCTGCTGAATGAACGAGCTGTGCGCCAAACAAAGGTGGGCAGACAGGACTCTGCCTTCCAGAGCCTATAAAGCCGTGGGACTTGCCCTCACGCAGACCTGGCTTCCAGGTGCAGGTGCCTGGGCGGAAAGTTCTTGGAGCTCTCTAGGCCTCAATTTCCTGTCTCTGACATGGGGATACCTCAATGGTCGGCTGTGAGGATGAGCTGAAAGAATGCATGGGCACCAGTTAATGATGCCAGGGCCACAGTGGGCCCTCAGCTGTGGTCAGCTACGGATAGTGACCAGGACACATGAGGCTTCCATCACAGAAGCCAGAGGTCAGGTCCAGACGCTCTCTCCCCTCTCTTTCATTCCACCTGCCTGTCTCCCTCCGCTCCCAGCCTGACCTCATGCAAAGGTGGCTTGTGGCTTAGCCATCGGTTCACACCTCCGCTCCAGAACCACAGTGGTCCCTCCAAGACAGCCTCCCCAGGCTCCAGGGCCTCCCTCAGCTCTGCTGCCCCCGCAGCCTCCTGGTTGCTGCCTGCTATCCTCCGTAGCCCTTGGGCCCTGGCCTGGTGTTACTTGCTGTGCAATGAGGACTTTGCACAGACGACACCTGGGTTTCTCCAGCTTCAACAGCTACGGGCCTGCCGGTGGGCTCCAGGCCCGAGGTGGAGCCTACGTGGAGACGCGGCGGCCACATCCATGTCTCTACCGGGTCTCAGAAACAGGGTGGGAGGGGACGTGCACATCCCACCAGAGGTCATGGACAGAGACCCAGGACCGAGGCTGAGAGGCTCTGGGCACGAGGAGCCTGGCTGCTCTGGGAGCCATGGCAGGATTCAGGAGGGAGGAGGGAGGAGCTCTGCCGGGGGGGCTGAGAGGCTGGGAGGCAGTCACCCCAAAGTCCTCAGAAGGGGAGCCTCTGCCTGTGCGAACAGGCCCCACCTCACAGGGAGCTGGGGGTGGGGGTGTTCCCTCCTCTCCTGCCCCTTCTCGTCCCCCAGCAGGGAAGGTGCCGCTGCCTTGCTGTTAAAATGTTTGGAAAGCTGTCGGATTGTTGGTCAGGCCCGTGCCGGGTGCCCCTTTCACAGACACAGCTCCCCAGCCCAGGGGAGACCCCCTAAGTTGTACACACTCCCCAGGAGGTCACCTGTGCCAGGCAGGCAGAGGCAGGGCGCAGAGGGGCCCACGTGGGGCTCTGGGCCGCCCTGACCCATGGCCTCTGCACCCTCGGCACCTCCTGGCTTTGCCAGTTTTCAAAATGGCTGCCCAACTAGAGTTGGGAACCTGTCGGAGGCAGTGGCTTCTTCCTTCAGGGCCTGTTGTCTAAACTCCCAGTCAGTGAGGAGCACCCCTGCAGAGGGTGGGCCCTGGAGGAAGGGCCGGGGAGGGCAGGGGCAGGGGCCTCTTGGCAACCGACGAGAAACTCAACACCAGCCCAGCTGGCTCCGGGAGGGGTTGGGAACAGGGGCCAGGAGTGGGCCATGTGGGCAGAGGAAGGGAACCAGTGGGGCTGGTGGACGGCTGAGAAATAGAAAGGCAGCTTGGGATGAAAGGAGAGGGGATGGGAGGTGGCGGGAAGAGGGTCCAGCCTGAGAGCCCTGAGAAGCGTTACGAAGGCCTCAGGGCCCCCTGGGTTTCCTGGCAGTTGTGAACCAGTGAGGGGGACCAGAAACAGCTGCTAACAGATGTCTTGAGACCTCCGCCCACCACGGACGTCTGCTGGCCAGCCGGGAGCAGGGATGCCCAGCAGAGCACAGGGAGGGCCTGTAGCCCAGGCACTTCCAGGACCACGTGACCCTCGTGGTCTGTGGTTTCTTACCTGGGGATCCCACAGACGCGTGAGGTTTGGGTACAGGTAAAACTGAATTCCTTGGGCTGCCCCGGGCAGCGTCACCCCTCGGATTAACAGGACCACCAGCATGAGGTAAGGGAACGTGGCTGTGAAGTACACCACCTGGCCAGGGGCGGATGAAACAAGGAGCTTGTGAGTTAGGAAGGAGGGGCCTGGAGACCCAGCAGCAGAGGCAGGAGCCGCTGACCTGGGAGGAGGTCAAGGGCGCTCCCCTCCTGCGCCCTCCCGCTCGCCCTGCAGCTGTTCGGCTCAGTCTGCCCTCCGCCTTCAGCCACAGCCTCCCTCCCCACTCCTCCCTCCAGCTCCCCCCACGCAGACCCAGCAAATATTTGTGGAGTGACTGAATGACACGGGTGTTTAGAACTGTGGCAAGGGTCGTCAGGTAGGGAACGTGTCCTCACAGGGCTTAGGCGCTTAGCACAGCCAAGCAGCCAGATTAGGAAGGAGGCCTGGTCAGGGGCCTCCGGGGCAGGAATCCAGAACTCAGACCGCCAGCACCTCCCACGCTCCCGGGCAACGGGTCTCCCCGGGCCCTGGGGTTGGCTGAGAATCGTGCTGAGATTAATAGTCTTAATGGAATTCTTTTTCCAAAGAACTGCTGTGTGAAATAGGGAGCCAGGAACCGGGTTTCGGTCTGCAGTGTACCCACACACGTAGGATCTCCCAAGATCAAATTCCTCCTGCGGTGTCAAGCCCCAAATACCAGGAAACAGGGCTGAATCCAGGAGAGGCACAGAATCAAGGAAGGGAGCCACAGGGAATCTCTGCGGGGTCATCCCTGCCCTTCCCCCTGGGAACCCCTGGGCGACTGAGACCCCACAAGGGCAGGGGGTCCTGGGAAGGGAGAGGCCGGGAGCTCCCCCACACAGACCTTGCCTGTGGACTTGACCCCCTTCCAGATGCAGAAGTAGCAGGCGACCCAGGCAAGCAGGAGGCACAGGGCCAGCTCCCAGCGCAGGGCCCCCAGGTGCTGGATGCCATCCGAGATCTTCAGGACCCGCCTCCTGGGGAGAGAAGGTTGAGCCGGCTCCACCGTGGTGCCAGCCTCAGCTTGGGCTCGGGCAACAGAGCCATGCGCCAGCTCTTTCCAAGGGCTTGTCAGCTTCTCCGCTCTGATCTGTAAGGCTCTGCTTCCTTGGCCCAGAGGTGCAGGTAGACAGAAAGTGAGGCCGAGACAAACTGTCCCCGGGTAAGCTGGGCTCTGGGAGGCCGAGCGCCAGCTTAACCTCGAGAAGGCGCGAAAACACATTTCCTCCCCCAGAGTTAGGACGCTGTGGTATCAGGAGCCGTGCCTCAGGTGAATGTCACCATTTGGGGGAGGGGCAGATAGAGGCGACACTCAGGCAGCTGAAGAGAGGAGGGTGGACATGCATGCAGGTGCACGACTGCACACGGGGGAGAGGAGGCAGCAGGGGTCAAGAAGAGCCTCTGAAACAGCCCTGCATTGACCACAGGCACAGGGACAGCAGGAAAAGCCACTTAGGTGACAGGGCCCCCGAAAGAGGAAGCAGAAATTCCTCTTTTGCTGTCCACAGAGCCATCCCCGATGAACCCATCCCCGCCCCTTCTTTCAGACGCACTGCACACACTGGGATGGGAAAGGCCTCACTTACTCCCAGAACTCGATGACAGGAGAGGTGGCATTCTCAGAGGTCACGTTCAGGGAACCGTTGGTCCTCTGGAACTCCACACAGTGCTCTGCCCGTGGGTCCCGGGGCCAGGGTGGTGGGGAGGTGAGGGGAGAAGCAAGAGAAAGGTCACTGGCCTGTATTCGGCATGACCAGGAAGGGGGTGAAGTTTTCGGAGACCGGCAAGTAGTGTATCTGGAAGGAACTGGGCTGAAGCTGTCTGTACAAGACATCCTCAGAATAAAGCACAAAGCAAAACGCCCAGTGACCCCGACAAGCCCACGCCACCTGCTCCCATGTTCCCACAGGGGGCTGCCCACGGTGGGGAGTGCAGCCTAATCAAAGCACAATCTGATTGCACCCTGAAAGATGTTCTGCACACCATCTGCTTCAAAGTATACAAATATCCCTAGGCCATTGTTCTTTATAAAGTCATGACCTTTGAGGTCCCCTAATAAGGATGCCTTCCAAGGAAGTGATGTGTCCAAGGGCTGAGCGCACAGGTGAAAGGTCAGAACCCTCTGGCTTGAATCCTGACCCTCCCGTAGGTCAGTGTGTGGCTCTCTAAGCCTCACCTCTGTCATCTCTAAGACGTGCAGAAGGAGAGCCCCAGTGGGCCTGATAAGGGGGTTAAATGAACACAGGACTGTACAGTCCTCCATACAGAGTGGCTCCGAATTATCCAGACATGACTTAGGGGGGTCACAAAGAGTGATCGCAGTCTGCTTCCACTTCAGAAGGACAGCAGTCCTGGGCGGTGTTAAGACAGGTGGTGTCTCTCCACTGTGCTTGCGAGAAAGCGAATCTCCTCAGACACGGCCTGTCACAGCTTGCGTGTGGCCGAGTACAGCAAACTGCGTGTGTTCTACCTTTACAATATCCGGACTCTGGCCCTTCCTTCCTGTTCCGGGCATCACCACCACCCTGGGCAGGTCACCACGGCTCAGGGCTCCCTGAGCGACCAGACTAGTTTTGTTAAAATTTCAGTCACGTCATGACTCTGTGTCGTGTCCCAGTTCAAACCCTCTAGAAGGTTTCTTGTCCCCCTCGGAGAAAGAAGCCCACACCTCATCATCGCCTCCGAGGCCCCATTCAACCCGCCTCGTCACCGCCCACCTCATCTCCCACTGCCCCCCACCCACCTGCCGTAGCCCAGGGCCTCTGCACTGGTGTCTGCCCCCTCCCCGCTCCCCCTCCTCCTTCCGCGCAGGACCCAGTGACCCCTTCTCAAAGAGACCTTCCCTGGTGACCCTATTTAAAATTACAACCCTCTCCACAAAATTCCCAATCTCTGGTTCTTGTTTATTTTTCTCCATGGCAGTTCTTCCCACATGGAACACGTGATGCACTTGTTTTGTTTACGGTCTGACTCCCGCCACTAAAATAAAGGCTCCTCAGCAGGGAGCTCTGTCTCTGCATGTCGCAGCATCCCCAGTGCTGGGAACAGAGCCCGGCATAGAGCCGGAGGGAGGGCCACGCACATCTGCTGAACGACGGCCTGGACACCCTTCTCCAAACCAAGTCACCTTCCTCGGAGCCTGAGCACACCCAGAAAACACCTGTTTCTTCCAGACAGTCCTGTACTGCTCAAGACGCCAGGCTCTGGGGAAACCCAGACTCACCAGGAGAAGTGCCCAAAATGTCACCAAGCCACAGCCCCAGGTTTTGAATTCGCCTTAGAATTGTCTGAGACACGCCCCCCTCTCCCAAATGCACAGAATTGCTGCAAGAGGACCTGCACTGAGATCTGGATAAAACCCCGTCTGAGGAGCCGGTTGTCAGGGCAGACTTCAGTGCACAGAGGGGAGGAAAGAAAGAAAGAGAGAGAGAAAAGGAGAGAGGGAGAAACGGAGGAAGTAAGGAAGGGAAAGAGGGAGGAGGAAAGAGAGGGGTGGGGAGGAAGAAAAAACACATAATAGAGAAAACATTAGAGTAAAACAGATTTTCAAAACTGGATTCACTCCACGACTATTTTTTGAGAGCTCATGACGTCGTAGCCGGCACGGTGCTGAGCACAAAGGCTCAGAGCTGGAGACACCTTCTCTGCCCTCAAGATCTTGCAGCTCTTGGGGAAGTGGGGTGAGTATCACAGTAAAGCCCGGGGCCAGTGCAGACACCAGCTGACACCCAACCTTGTGAATCTCGGGGTGTCAGGGGAGGGACTGCCAAGACTGGACTTTTCACTTGAAAAGCAGTGGGACGGAGGTGGTGGCCGAGATGGCAAGGGAATGAATGTCTGGGAAGAGAGCATATAGTGTGAGGGCGAGGGGGCCTTAAACACGGGGACAGACCCTGCAAAATGTGCCTCGCTGGCAAGCCAGGGATTCCCACTCCAGCTGAGAACTGAGTAGCTTATCTGGACAAGAGGTTCATCTCAGCACAGGTGAGGCCCATGTTTGGATGGTGGGAGATGGAGGCAGAGCTCAGGCTCGAAACAGGACAGGGTCCAATATACCCCCACCTGTGCCATCCAGCAGGGTAGCCACAATCCACAGGTGACTACTTACATATAAATTAATTAAAATTTAAAAAAAAATTTTAAAGTCAGGTCCTCTCACACACAAGCCACATTTCAAATCCTCAACAGCCACGTGGAGCTAGTGGCTACCATATCAGAGAGTGCAAGGATAGCTCTTTTGGACAGCACTACCCTGGGTCTTTTTAATTTTTATTTTTAATGTAGGGTTTACTTTCAACTCATTAGACTCAGGAGTTCTATTGCCATAGGGGCTCTTGTCTTAGAAGAGTCACAGGAGAAAATTAATTGCTCGTCTACGTTGTATAGATGATACACAAAAAAGTTAGTCCCTGCTTAAATCCAGAATTGGGAGTTGAAAAGACCTGAAATAGTATCAGAAAGAAGACATGAGAAAGCAGTAAGTGAAAAAGCAATACATACATATATCAAAGTAACCGTGTTTCAAATCGTAACACGAGAAGGGACAAACTACATAAAAGGGAGCCGGTTCTGTCTTCGTAACACGTGGATCCGCAGTACATTAACGGAACGTGTAAGTTTGTCTTAACGTCTGGGACGCTTTGGCGGGGGCGCCGCTGAACTCTCGCCTTGTCTTGGACGCCAGGTCTCCGCGTGCGTCCCCACTCAAGGGCGGGCCGGTCCCGGGATGCGGGGACAAGCCCTGTCCTGGTCCCCGAGGCGGAGCCGGGGAAGCGGCGACCTCACCTGTGTTCCAGTCGTGGCGGCAGCTCCCCCAGGGCAGGTCGACGGTGAAGCTGCTGAAGAGGTAGAAGAGGGCCCAGGCCAGGACGACGATGTAGTAGACGTTGAGCAGGATGACGATCACCTGCGAGGCGTAGCCGATGCCTGGGGGGAGGCGCCGGGGTGGGCGGGGCGGGGCGTGGGGCGGATTCCCCACGCCCCGCCCCCTCCTGCTCGGGGGAGCCGCTTGCTCCTTGGCCAGGGTCCCAGGGCCAGGAGCGCGGGCCTCGGCTCTCCTCCCGCTCCCAGCGGCCGGGTGTGCAGCCCGCCCCGGCGACCCCCCAAGGCCAGGGGGGCTTCCCTCCCCGTCTCCTGCTGCACTTTCATGTTTATTGGTTCTGCAAGTTCACTGATTCCACGCTGTTTTACAGGTGGGTAAGGCTAACTTCGAGATTCCAATAGCTAATGTTCCCTGGAATTAGTTTGAATTATTTCTGAAACATAAACACTTGTGTTAGAAAAAGAATATAAAAACGATTGTATGTACACATATGCATGACTGGGGCATTATGCTGTACACCAGAAACTGACACAACGTAACTGACTATACTTCAATAAAACAAACAAACGAATAAAAAAAAAGTTAAAAGCAGGAACAGACAATTCACACAGGAGCAAATACAGATAGTGAATAAACATCCTCAAAACCTACTCGTCCTCCCTAATAACTGTATGTGTACAAAACGAAACAACAATGAGGTGCCCTTCTGCACCTACCGCACTGGTAAAAATGTTTACAAATGACACAGCTCAGGGATTTCCAAACTTGTCCACGTATTAGAATTACCTGGAGATATATCAGAAATCTCAAAGCCCAGTCCAGACCTCGGACCAATTAAATCATAATCTCAGGGGAAGGGTACAGGCCTCAGGATGTTTTGAAGGTCCTGGGGTGATTTCAGTGTGCAGGCAAGTTCGGGAGCCACAGATACAACTCAGAGTTGTGGAAGGTATCGGGGAAAGACACTCACTCAAGTCTAGTGACTTGTACAGCAGTAGAGCACTTCCATGGGACAGTTTAATAAGCCAGCTCAAGAGACATCAAGTTGGCTGTCCATTTGATCCAGTGAACCTAGTCCCGGGAATTTATCCCAAAGAAATAATTCCAAAAAAGGAGGGGAAAGGGCTACCTCTACAAAGATACATGCTAGCAGAATATAACAATAAGTGAATGAAAATAAGCAAAAAGCCCCAAAACAGAGAACTGTTAAATAAATTATGACATATCCATTTGATGGAAATTTATGCAATCAAAGGCTTGTTGTGTAGAAAATGGAAAATAGAAACATAAACTGTGCATATTTCATATTAATAGACATGTAAATTTATATATAGAGAGAGAAATAAAGAGATAAAACCCTCTAAACTGGAAACAACCCACATGTTCTTCGGTGGGTAAATGGTTAACTGTACCACAGTACATCCGTCCATACCATGGAATACTGCTCAGTAAGAAAAAAGAATTAGCTGTTGATACAAGGGCAACCTACATGGATTTCAAGGGCATCACACTGAGCGAAGCCAGTCTCAAAAGGCCACAACCTGTGTGATTCCAGTTATACAACATTCACAAAGTGACAAAACTGTAGAGACAGAGAACAAGTTAGTGGTTGTCAGAGGTTAGGGATAGGGGGAGGGGCACGTTGGACTGTGAAGGAGCATTATGATGGAGACCTTTCTGGTGACGGCACAGTGCTGGTGGTTGCACAAATCTACACAAGGGATAAAATTACTCCCACATAGACAGAAATATTGGAAAAAAACACCCTAAGTTTTAAATAGCTATTATGTCAAGATGGTAGAATTATTCATGAATTTTTTCTCATTTAAAATTCTCTTTTAAGTGCTCTAGAATTGATTAAGCATGTTTTGGAAAATACAAAATCATTTTTATATATTTTAAAATATATATAGCTAAAATAGCTTTGTGCTCTACCTATTAATTAAAGCCTTTGCCCTATCCTCAGCCCCATCTTCTCCATTCTCTGATGGGCTGGGTGATTAGCTCAGTATCAGGCTTACAAGTGGAGGGTTTAACATAAAGACAGTCTCATCTCAATCAGCACTGCTGATAGACCACCCAGTTGTTCAAATTAGGTTTATAACCACTGGTGCAGACACCCTGGAATCAGGCACGGAGCTACTTACCCTCAAAGATGGGGCAGATCTTCCTCCAGGCTGTGACGCCTCCCTGGCTAGTGTACTGGCCCAGGGCTGTCTCCAAGAGGAAGACAGGAATGCCACAGGTAAAGAGGAAGATGAGGTAGGGGATGAAAAAGGCACCTGTGGGTGGGAAACAGGCTGTCCATTACCGGGCACTACCCTCCGCATGGTCCACATTCATCGCCTCCCAACACCACCCCATACTTCCAGTCAGAACACTGAGGATAGGGGATGTCTGTCTAGATGTCTGGAACCACAGCGGAGATGAAGAGTCACCAAGTTATGTAGGGCCTGGCCAGTCCCTTTTCTCACTCTGAAGTTTCCATCTATACCTACCAAGGTTTGCTCCTGTCAACATCAATTACTGCCTGAACAACACAGAACTCATGGCAACATAAGAAGCTCACTGAGTAACAGCCATCCAGGAGCACTCACACGGCCCACAGTATCATTTTTCTCAAGGAAATGACGGCTGTTGATGTTAGAGAGGGATTTGTAGCAGACTGAAATCAGATTTCCCTTCGATGGTTCATTCCGCTTCTGCTTTCACATTCACGGGCTGAGACCAGTCTCCTAATGGCAGAAATGACGTTTTCTCCACCACAGACCTCTGTCTGCTGGCAGAGTGGACAGGGGAGTTCACAGGATCCAGTACCAGAGAGGAGAGAGGTGCACACAGAGAGACCCGGGTGTGTGCAGAGGGTCCCCTGTGAGATTCTGACTGAGAGCTGGTCAGCACACGTGTGCGAGGAAACTACCCAAGGCGAGGGAAAGCGTCGCTCAGGAAGGCTGAGCATTACGGTGCTCACACGGGGCTGGGGAAAGAGCCTGCTCCCTCCAGCCAGGCTGGATAATCTCAGGATGCACAGGGCATCGGGAAGAAAGGCATTTCCCCAGTGTGGGAATAGCTAGCTTTAGAAGGAGCACGACTCTGGCTCCACCTGGCAAATCTTAAAGGCAAAACCCAAAAGGATAAGATAACTTCACTGGTCCCAAGAAAAAGTTTCAACAATATTTATAGAAATACAAAAATACTCAGCAACCAATGAAACAAAAATCACCAGCCCTGGCATCCAATGGAAAACAACCAGGAAAACAAAAAAGCAAGAAAACATCACTCATAAGTAACAAAACAATCAACTGAACCCAACACATCAACTGAACCCAATGCACAGCCTACACAGACGTCAGGACAATCAGACGAGGACATTAAAGCAGTCATTACAATTTTATTTCAAAAAGTTAGACAGAGATGTGAAAGATTTGAAAAAGACCCAAATCAAAAACTTCTAGAGATGAAAGCCATAACGTGTGACATGAAAAATACACTGGGTGGGACTAATGGCAGATTAGATACAGCAGAAGAAAAGATTAGTGAACTTGAACCACAAAAGTGGATGCTATCCAAAATAAAACACACAGAGAAAAGAGAATTAAACAGACAGACAAAAACTGGTGTCAGTGGGACAACTTCAAGCAGCCTAACATACTTGTAATTGGAATCCCTGAAGGAGACAAAAGTGGAAGAGAGGTCAGGAAAAAAACTCAAGAAATAATGGCTGAAATTTTTCCAAATTTGATGGAAACTATAAATCCACAGATTCAAGAAGCTCAGTAAGTCCCAAAATAAGCTCAAGGAAAAACAGAACAAGCACATCACAGTCAAATTATTTAAACTCGTGATTAAGAGTTTTAAAAGGACACCTTAGACTCAGTCGGGGTGGGGGGAGAAGACACCTGCAAAGGAACAAAGATAAGGATGACGTCAGATTTCTCACTGGAGACAATGCAAGTAAGAAGACAGTGGTGGGGGGCACACTGGGGAAGCACTGAAGGAAAACTGTCAAGCTGGAATTCTATACCCAGTAAAAACACTGTTCGAACAGGAAAGTGAACTAAATGCTTCTTAAGACATGTAAAACCTGTAAGCATCCATCCCCACCACATCCACACTATGGAAACCGTTGAAGAAAGTCCTGCTGAGCAGAGGACAATGATGGTGTTGGAAAGAAATATGAATCGAGACAGAGGAATAAAAAAACTTAGAAATGCTAACTACATACAAAGGCAAACATAAGAGTTCTCCCTTATTATTCAAATCTCTTTGGAAGATAATTGAGTGGTTAAACAAATATGATAACAATGTGATGTGGAGTTTATAACACGTAAAAAAGTGAAATTAACGGCAAGAGCACAAAGGTTGGGGGCAGAGGAATGGTAGCGTATTATTAAGGTTCGTATGTGTAAAGTGGTATGAGGGCAACTGTGATGCGTTAAAGACATACACTGTAGTCCCTAAACTGACACCACAAACAGCTATGGCTGAGAAGCCAGCAAGGAAGAAAGCCAACAATGTGGTGATGAAAAACATTCAACTAACCCAAAGGAAGGCAGAAGAAAAGGGGAACAAAGAATCAACAGGACAAAGAGAAAACAGACAATGAGGTGATAGATTTAACCTTAACTGTATGGAAAGCCACATTAAATGTAAGAAGTCTAAATATCCCAGATAAGAGGGAAAGATTGTAAGACTGGTTTTCCTATTTACTAGCAACAAACAATCATAAATTACAATTTAAGAAATAATACCATTCACTGGAATTTTTTTTCAGTTGGGGGAGATAATTAGGTAATTACTCATTCTTCGAGGAAGTACTGGGGATTGAACCCAGGACCTCATGCGGTGCTAAGCATGCACTCTGCCACTTGAGCTACACCCGCCCCCAAGAAATAATGCCATTCATAACAGCACCAAAAAAATTAAATATCTAGGAGTAAGTCTGAGAAAAGATGTGAAAGATACATACATCCAAAACATCGCTGAGAGAAATTAAAGGAGTCTTCGTTAAATGGCGAGGGGCGTGGGTCAGAAGACTCGATATTAGTAAGATGTCAGTTCTTCCCAAACTGGTCTACAGATTCACTGCAACCCAGTCAGAACCCCAGCAGGCATTTTTGGAGAAACTGACAAACTGATTCTAAAATTCATATGAAAATGCAAGGAACCTAAAAGAGCCAAACAACTTTAAACAAGAACAACTGTTAGGCCTAACTCTGCCAATCTTCATATTATTATAAGGCTACAGGAATTAAGGCAGTGTCGTTTTGGTGTCAAAAATAAACAAATAGATCAACAGAACAAAATAGAATCCAGCAACAGGGTCACACGTATATGGACAACTGATTTTTGACAAAGGTTTAAAGCAATTCATTAGAGAAAAGATAGTTTTTTCAATAACAATGCTGGGAAAAGAGGATATCAAAACACATGAAAAAATGAACTTTAATCCATACTTTCATTATGTACAAAACTTAGCCCAGAATGGATCCTAGACCTAAATGTAAACCCTAAAATTATAAAACTTCTAGAAGAAATTATGAGACCTTGGGTTAAGCAAAGTTTTTTTCATGACACCAAAACCATGGTAAATAATAAACTGATAAACTGCACTTCATCAAAAATTGAAACTTCTGCTCTTCAGAAGACATAGCTAAGAAAAGGAAAAATGTAAGACAGAATGAGAAAAAAATGCATATTTGGTAAAGGACTTTTTTCCAGAATATGTAAAGAAGTCTCAAAATTCAATAGTCAGAAAACAATCCATTTTTTTTTTTAATGGTCAAAAGATTTGAACAGGTTTTCACCAAACGAGATATATGGGTTGCAAAGAAGCACAGGAGAAAAATGGTCTCTATCATTAGTCAACATAAATTTAAATGACAGTGAGATGGTATTTCACACCAATTAGAAAAGTTAAAATTAAAAAGGCTAAGTATTGGTGACGACGTGGAGAAGGTGGCACCTGCACACACTGCTGGCAGGAGTGTAAAATGGTACGATCATTTTCGAAAAGTGTTTGGTGGTTTCTTAACAAGTTAGAAGTGCACCTGCTGCGTAACCGCGTCATTGCAGCCTCAGGTGTTTACTCAGGGGAAATGAAAGCATATGTTTATATGAAGACGTGTGCATAAATGTTGTTAGTACTTTCACGTGTAATAGCCAAGCCCTGGAAACCGCCCAAATGTCTGTCAACAGGAGAACAGACAAATTATAGTATATTCATACAATGGAATACCATCCAACAACAAGAAAGGAACTCCTGAGATGTGAAAAATACGAATGGCTCTCAAAGTAATTACACTGAGTGGAAAGAAGCCAGATACAGAAAGTACACACTGCATAATTCCATTTATATAAAATTCTAAGAAATGCGAATTAATGTATAGTGACAGAATATATGCATGGAAGTGACCTAAGTGTCCATCAACAGATGCATGGATTACAAAAATGCTATATATATAATGAAATATTATTCAATCATTAAAAAGAAAAGGAACTCCTACGATTTGCAACAACATGAATGGACCTTGAGGGCATTACGCTAAGTGAAATAAGTCAGACAGAAAAAGTAAACACTGCACTGTTCTCTCTATGAGAATCTAAATGTGAACTCTAAAAAAACCAGACGCATGGAAATAGAGAATAGAATGGTGGCTGCCAGAGCCTGGGGGCGGGAGACATGGGGGGACATTGGCCAAAGGGTACAAACTCCGATATAAGATGAGTTAAGTTCTGGGGATGAAATGAACAGCGTGGCGACTGCCGTGAACTATATCGTGTCGGATGCTTGAAAGTCATCCAAGAGATCTTAGATGTTATCACCACCCAAAAAAGGTAATGATGTGAAGGCATGAAGGAGGCGCTAACTGACCTAACTGTAGTGATCATTTCACAACATACACGTGTATTAAATCATCACATTGTACACCTAAAACTTACAGATCAATACTGTTGCAGTAAAATTGGAAAGTAGCTACAGGTTTGAAAAACCAGACAGGCCTGTGGTTGCACTGGGAGGGGAAGCAGAGGTCACGGTGGGAGGAAGGGGCTGATGGGTACACTCATTATCTCGAGAGTGGCTGGCAGTGGTTTCAAGGGTGAATGTGTATGTTGGAAACGTATCAAGTTGTACACTTTCAACATGTGCAATTTATTGTAAGCCAATTATACCGTAATAAAACTGTTAAAACAAAGGTCAGTTAGTGGGCAATGCAGCTCTCCACTTCACCTTCCAAGTCTCAGGTTTGTAGCGCGCGCAGCCTTGATTCAGACGCTGAGGGAAACGCTGGATGACGAGGGCAAAGAAAGATTGTAAACAGTTCCAACTAATACGAACACAGATGAATCCAAGACTTACTGGGCAGGAAGGGGAAATTAGGGAAGAGAGAACCCAGTGGCTGATATGAACAGTCACTGCTGAGAGTGGGAAACACTGCAGAGAGAGGACGGCGGGGGCTGGGGGTGGAGAGGGTTTGCAGCGCAGCTCAGACCCCATCTTTGTGCTGCCTGCCTGCTCTTTCCCAATAAACCAAGCCAGTGTTTAACCACACTGGATCCAGTGGGCAGGCTGCTCCCCTCCTCCGCGCCTCCTGGAGCCCCTCCTTGTCCCGGCCAGCAGGGACAAGGTCCACACACCTGCCAGGCACATCCAGACCCTAAAGTGGGGAGAGGGGAGGGACAGGGCCCAGGAGGGACCCAGGTGCCCACAGCGAGTCCTGGGGCAGTCTGCCTCTTTCCGCATCCCAAGCCCCAGTCACCACCCATGAAAGACGGAGCTGGCCCTGGAGTAGGAGGACGGAGTCACAGTCAGCCGCTCCCTCAAACCCCCATAGTGAGTCTCCTGCCCAAATTCCAAAATGTCCTGGCATCTTCCCCCTGGGATGAGGGGCCTCATGCCCATCCTAGAAAGGAGTCACTCTGCTGGCCACCTTACTCCAGGACAGCACCACCTGTGATGTTCCAGGTGACATTGTTAAGACATAAACTGACGGTATCCCACGCGAGTGACAGCAGTGCGCATACACAGACAGTTCCATGCTGTCATCACCGCTAACCTGACCAATATGGGGCGCTGAGTAACTACCTAAAAATAGTAACCAATTGTCGAGTACTAATGAAGTAACCATTACTCTTAGTGACCCAAAATGCTCCTTGTTTCTCTTTGTTCTGTGGTGTCTACAAACAGCCTCAAGGCAGACAGGTGTGGTCTAACCCCCTCCACACTGGCATCCAGTCCTGTGCGCTCCCCATGACGTCCTGTGCGCCCCCCCTGATGTCCTGTGCGTCCCCGCCCCGACGTCCTGTGCGCCCTCCCTGTCGTCCTGTGCGCTGGCCCTGACGTCTAGGGCTGGGGTGTAGTCAGCCGCCACCCTCCCCCCACGGCCCTTCCCCTCTAAGATCCCGCTGTCTGCGAGGTCCCGCTGTGGGCCACTGTGCTCGGCTCACGCGGGGTCTCCCGCCCCAGGTATTCTGCGTGTTGAAGAACTCAGTCTGCCGGCAGCCGGGGTCAGGGAGCTGGAGCGGTTCCAGCTGAAGACAGGTTCTGAAGCAGCCAGAACCGGGGTGTCTGGGGACCGAAGACCAGAAGCGGGGAGGACCTGGGGGCGACGCAAGGGGAGAAGGGCGCTCCTGTCCTCACACAGGGTGGTCTCCGGCTGGGGTTCTGCAACGGGCAAAACCCAAAGATTCTTGGCACGGTGACCGCCGCCTGGCTTTCAGCAACCCGGACTTAGAAATGAGGTATGAAATGGCTGGTAGGTGATCCGGTTTTGCCTGGGCTGAGATCAGCCGCCAAGTCATTTAGATTTGCTCCCAGCAGAGCTGAAGCCACTGCCACCTCCCCCACACCCTGCCTCAGGGTCTCAGAGGCTCCTCACCCCCGCGACCACAGCTTAAGCTGGGCAGGCCCTGTTCGGGGATCCTGTCTGCTTCTCCCTCCAGGGAGTCAGGGGTGGAGAGCTTGGGGAGGTGAGTGAAATGGGCAGCCTCTTTGGGAACTTCAGCGGCCAGGAGCCCTGGCCCCACGGCAGCTGGACCACCGGCCTCACCGTCCCAGCAGCGCAGCATCCTGTCCACCCAGGAGGGACGACACGGAAGGAAGAGAGGAACTTCACCCGCTCCCGAGTTTCGCCCAAATCACCCACATCTCCTATTTCCAGTTCTTCTCTCCCTCATTATCTGACCCGCCTGTGCCAGGCTGTGCCCCTGCGTGTCACTGAAACTGCTCTCATACGTCACCAGCGACTTCCATGCTGCTAAATCCAACCGCCAGTTCCCACCCCTCGCCTGGCCTGCCCTGTCTGCAGCCCTACCCCCGACGTCAGTGCTGTGTCACCTTCCCACCACTTCATTCTCCTGGTTCTCACCCTGCTGTGCTAGTTCCTCCTCTTCCGCCAGGTCTTGTAAGGTCCTTGCTCTCTCTCCTCACACCACTGCAATCTAATGACTCTCAGACTCGGTCCCCTCCAGGGTCTAGAGCCACACACACTGCTGCCTCCTTTGCATGTGCACGGGGGTGACTAACAGGTGTCTCAACTCAGCACGCCCAACACTCAACTCCTCATCGTCCTCTCAGCACCTGCTCCCCCCCTGGCCGTCCACGTCCCAGGAAATGGCAACTCCTTCCTTTGAGCTGCTCAGGCTAAAATCCTGGGCTTGCTCAGACCAGGTGGCAGCAGTGGGGGTGATGAGAAGGGTTCGGTTCTGCATATCTCGTGCGGGGTCCAGGGTGCTGGAGAGGGTCCAGCTGAAGGCCCAGGTTCTGAAGCAACCAGGACCTGGGTATTGGGGTAGAACCAAGGGTTCTAAGAGAAAGAAGGAAGTCCAGGGTGACGCCAAGGTTTTTAGCTCCCAAGGTTTGTACTTGGTCTGCTTCCACCCTTGCTCCCCTGCAATCGGTTCTCAACAAGCGACTAGAGAGTTTACATCAGAACGTAAGATCGTGCCACTCTGCCCACCCCTGCCCTGACCCCTCGTCACTAGAGTAGAAGCCAGAGTCTCGCTGTGGCTGACAAGCACCTGCGTGACCTGCCCCCTTGCAGTGACTCCCCCCACGGCTCCCCAGACAAGCCAGCCAGCCTCCCGCTTTGGGGCCAGGAAAACCTTTGTTTCGTCTGCCTGGAGCACTTTCTCCCCAGTATCCATGTGGCCACTCTCACCCCCACCCTAAAGCTTTGCTCAAATGTTCTCAGTGTGGCCACCCTCACCCCGACTCCCCCTCCTGACCCCTGGGTCCCTCCCACGGCACTCGGGGACTTCTGGTGTACCATGTGATTTTCTCGTTTACTATGTGTGTCCTTCGTTGTCTGTCTTCCTCCTCCAGAATGCAGGCCCGGCAGGGGCAGGGAAGTGGTCTGCTCTGTTTTAGACGTATCGCTACAACTCAGAGTAATTCCTGGCAGGTGGTGGGTTCTCACTAAGTAACTGTCATTGGGTGGCCAGACGGGCCCAACCCTAGAAAGCCATCAGGGTGAGGCAGGTGCTCGGGGCGTGCTGGCCACAGGCCCTGGACGGCAGGGAGGATGCCCACCTCGGAGGTGGCTGCGGCAGGCGTCCCTCCCTCCCACCTCCTGACGAAGGTGATTTGCGGTGGGCTTCCTCAGACCCCTGTCTCAGCGTCTCCGGTTTCCAGCTACAGTGTTTACCTGTGTGCCTTCCCTCTGTCCTGTTCTGGCCTCAGCCCTCTCCCTGCTCTGAGACTCACTTCCGATCGGATCCACCAGATGTCAAAGCTGGAAGGAACCAAAGAAGACATCTCTTGTATTTTTAGTTTGGAGCTAAAATTATGCTCTGGGGACTTTTTCCTCCCAGGCTTCACCACTGAGCAGATATTAATAATGATAAAGTCCCCAGTTTATCCTCCTCACCAAGCACGGACATGGCCGTTTACAGCTATGAAGTTCGAGAAGCAGGTGATGGCATACGGTACCCGAACGTGGTTCTCCCGGTATCACCCAGCATCCTCCTCCAGAGCCTGCTGGGAACTTCCCTCTCGTCCCCCTGGAGCCCGAGCCTCAATCTGAGAGCCACAGGCTTAAGTAAAATCAGTAAGCCAAGAGGACACATTCATCCCAACCTAAATGGTCTCCCTTCTCCTCACCCCGCTTCCCCACGCCGGCAGCACAGGGCCCTGCCCTAAGGAGGCATAGGCCCCCTTCTTGACAAAGAGACGAGAGGTGTCAAAATGAAGTCTGGAGGGAGGGGAGGGGTGGTGAATGGGGACAGCAAGGTTGAACTGCCGGCAACACCGAAACCAGAAAAGCAGGCCCGTCCGGGTCCCTCTGCAGACCCCGCGGCCCGGGTCCCCTCCAGAGGCGCCTTCCGCTCATCCAGCCCGGCCCAGGGTGACTCGCCCTTCAGAGCAGCCAGGCATCAGCCTGCCGCCCGAGCCCTTCAGGCCCTTCCTCCAGCTGCTGTCGTCCGTCAGGGAGAGAGAGGAGGAGGCCTGAGGCCTGCACCCCATCGGGGGGTGCAAGGGTTCACGCAGGGGCACCAGCACCCGGGAAACGCCTGTCTCACTCTCCACAGGGCCCCAGGTGCTGGAGGGCGGGCTCTGCTCAGCGGGGAGGCGGCCACCCTCCTGCCTCCACGTCCCCCACAGGCGTCCACATGCAAGACCAAGGGCCGTGCACACGCTCACTCCTGGCCTGCATTTCCCCCGAGACAGCCACCCGCCCAGGCTGCACAGACTTACACGGGGCCCCAGGCGGAAATCAGATGCAAACCCGCCAGAAGCCTGGCCTCGACGGGGCGAACCCGCACTCCCCACAACCCTGCGCCCCTTCGCTTGGCCTTCCTCCGCCCAGCGGCCTGCACCCGACCTGGGGCCCCGTCTCCTGCCCCTTCGTGCCACTCCTGCTAATTCCTAACCAACTTCCCCCAATTCCGGAGAGGCTTGGGGAAAGCTGCTCACTCCTAATCTTCTGCCACGTGAGGAGCTAAGCTGGTGACTGGGTTCCAGACACGGAGCCCCAAGGCCCAGCTTAGCCCCCGACTCCTCCTCCTCCCTGGACCAGCCTCATCCCTCAACCCTCGGGCCTCGATGTCTGAACAGGCCAGCGAGCAGAGCGCCCGGGGCTAGGCCGGGACCTCCCTCCTTCGCTCACAGCACAGACTGAGCAAAGTCCTGTGGTTTCAGGCTGCCGGCCAGAAAGCCTTGCGGAGAAAGGACACGTCAGCCCATCCCACCCTCTGGGAAGCACAAGTTAACGTCCAGCCCCAGGCCAGTCCCCAGGGCCACCACCCTGAGAACCAGACCATGGACTCAGGCCGTCTGTGTGTTGTCCCCCGACCTCCCTCCTCCACGCCGCGCTGGGGGCTTTCTCCCCAGAGCCACCAAGACGGGGCTCATGCACGTGGAGGCTCCGACGGCCCCACGGAAAGGTAGGTGTTACATTAGGGCTTCCTCCATCCTCTCGGCCCACGGAACTCCCACTCCCCCAGCCTTTCCCTGGACCTCCCGCTGCGTCTCCCCTCCTCCAGCCCAGACTCAAAACCAGAGCTGGGAGCCCAGTCCCCCTAGGATTTACCCCCCCCAAGGGGGAGATCTTCCGAGCCTACTGCTCAGCCAGAGCCCTGCGGCGCCTGGAAGATCCTCCTGCAGAGTCCATGGTGGGAAAGTGACCAGTGCTGCTGTGGGGACGGCGCAGGGTCTGCAGGGCACGGGACGGACAAGAATGAGAGGCCAGTGGAGACCCGGGACAGAGTTAGCATTCGTGCTCCCCCTTCCCACCCCACAGACATCTTCAGTGGGGAAACTTCAGAGGAAGAGGCACTGGTATCAAGGTGATACGCAGTGGGGGTCGGCGGGGATGTCATGGGGCCGGCGGAGCAGGGGGAACACATGAAGCCACAGCAACTGAGTCTCAGACCACGGGAGAGCTGGGCACCAGCGTCGCCTTCAGGACAGCTACCACCTCTCAGGCCCTTTGCAGTTGTGAGCTCCAATCCTACCAACAACCTGGAAGGACAGGCAGAACCCTCTCAATGTGTAGCGTCGCCTCAGCTCCGTGGGCTTGCCCGAGACCACGGAGAGGAGGCAGCAGAGCCAGAATCCAAGCTCCCATCTACCTGGGCTCCCAGCCCACATCCCTGTTTCTGTGATGCCACAAGAGGGGCTCCTGGGGAGTCGCCCCTCCGGCTGGGTCTCTCTCCTGCAGTGTCCTGGACGACTTCTAAGGGTCTTTCCAGCTCCAGCATCCTCTGCGTCTACGGGGCTCCCCAGGGGGCAGGAAGTGCCAGGGAGGGAGACAGCCTTGCGGGGCGGGAGGGGCCGTGGCTCTCACCGCCCCCGTTTTTGTAGCAGAGGTAGGGGAACCTCCAGACGTTGCCCAGCCCGATGATCTCCCCGGCCACCGACAGCACAAACTCCGTCTTGTTGGTCCAGTGCCCCCGCTCCAGGGTGCCGTCCTTCTCCACCTTTTCCACGCCCGGGCACACTGGTTTTGTTTCTCCATTGCTGGCTGTGCCCGAGACCCTGCTATCCATTCCACCTGGAAAACAAGCAGGGCGCCCCGTGACCGCCGGGAACCCCGGCAGGGAAGCCACCCCTTCCTTCACCAGGAAACTCCCCAGCGAACGGCGCACTGAAGAGTGAGGTCCTAGTCCCGGCTGCAGACCACACCCTCCTCAGCGTCTCTCGTCGGTGACGCCTGGACAACAGTGCTGAGAACGTGTGTTCCTTCCCCGTGTCAGGCAGAAGGCATCCACCCTGAGGCAGAGACACAGCTTCCCCCACAAAGGTTCCCTCGGGCGGGCAGGGCTTGTGGGGCCTGGGAAGGGTTCACACGCCCTGGGGTGTCTAAGTCCTCCCGGGCACCTGACAGACAGCCCATCTGCATTCACATGGGCTCCTGTCTCTCGCTCCCGGATCCTGGGACAGTTGAAAGGATGAGATTTTTATATCTCCTTGAAGCCACCAATTTCCCATTCAGGAATCTACCCTAAGGAAGTAATTGTGACTGTGGGTAACAATTCAGCATCAGGATTGGCCGTTGCTTAGAACAGCAAAAAGTTGGGAAGTCTATAAATGTTCAGAAACGGTAAATAGGTTAATAAAGTACGGCGCACATGATGAACTACTCCGTGATCACTAAATATTGTGCTGCAGAAGAGAGTGCGATGAGATGAAACGACGTTCACAATATGGGAAGCGAGAACGGTTACAAAAGAGCACGTGACCTGATTATGCTGGAAAAATAGTAAGTATTTGTCTGCGTGAAGGTTAGCGTGGCCACCCGTGCTCCCCTCTCAGCGGATACAATGCAGGGGTGTTTTCCCTATTCATATTGCCCACATTTTCCCCAAGGAACATGTCTTATTTTGAAATATGAACATAAAAGCCAGTTTTTTCTAGATCCCTGAAGAGCATGGAAGAGGTTGGGTGGGACCAGGAGCTCTGAATCGGATGAGGGGGCCTTCCCAGCGATGCCCTTCATCTCTCCCTGACAGCAGCGTCAGAGAAAGATGCATCGTGGGCTCTTTTCCTGCCTCGGTGGCGCCTCGTGTAGGACCCTGTGCAGCGGAGAAGACAACAAGACACGATCGCGGAGCTGCCCGGCCACAGCCTTCCCTGCCTGGTCTAGATTCTCAGGGGGACGGGAGGAGGCTGACTCAGCACTTTACGTCCATTTATTTCGCTCAGTCCACCCAACCCCGAGATGGGAGCAGCACTTCCCCTGCTTTGTACACAGGACGCTGCGCTCAGAGAGGCTGGGTGACCTAGGTACCACCTTACAGCACAGCCGGGACCCGAAGCCACTCCGCCCTGCCCGTTCAGTTACCTCTGCCCATCACGCTGGCTGCCTGGGTTTATCAGCGGGTCTAACACAAGCATCTTCTTGGGACCACCCCCACCAGCCGTACCCTGTGGCCCCTTTGCTGGAGAAGTGGGCATGGAGACTTCCTTCCACGCCCTGAGAAAAATTCATGTGAACAGCGCTTTCTCCACAGGGGTCCCATCTGGCCGCAGACCCTCCTCCCAGCAGGGCGGCCCCAAGGGATCCAAAAAGTCAGAGGGAGGCCGGGGACATGCTGCTTGTTTGACAAATTAGGGAACGGGCTCCCAAGACTGTCAGCGGAGAAGGAGAAACCCAAGCAGCGGCTCCCCAGGAGCTTCCTCTGTCCCTCTCAGAAGATTGCTTCCTGTCCTGTGCAGGTTCCGGGCCCGCGGGCTGTCTTCCCGTGATAGGACACCTGCTGCATCCCCCCATCCTGGGTACCACCAGTTCTCAGGGCCAGCATCGGGCAGTCGAAGGTCAGTTGAGCCGGGTTCACACCGCAGCTCTGCACCAGAGCACCACCCGACCTCAAGGAAGTTAATCAGTGACCCTGAGTCTCCGTCTGCTCGTCTGGAAAAGCGAGGACGACGGGGCACACTTAGCCCTGAGGAGTCAATGAAGAACCTAAGAAAGCGCTTCGTAGTGTAACAGACACTCAGATTTCTATTTTCTTTCAATCCTCTCAAAAGTTCATGTCCTTTCAACTTTCAACCTTGTCTCCTTTCACAGAGAAGAAAGCCTTCATTTTCTTAGAAGTAAACCCAATAGCACAGGGGAACATACACAAGATCTCATGGCAGCTCACAGAGAAAAAGTGTGACAATGAATATATACATGTTCATGCATAACTGACAAATTGTGCTCTACACTAGAATGTGACACAACATTGCAAACTGATTATAAATCAATAAAAAATGTAAAAAAAAAAAAAGTAAACCCAAAAGTTCTTCCTCTCCATCGAGGGTTCTCTTTCTCCAAGTCACATTGGCCCTGAAGTCAGCAGCCACTGAAGCTCCAGAAAGTCAAGAAAATAATAGTGTTTGCATATCACACATAAATGACCCCAAAACCCTCTGGTTGTGAGTCCCAGGGAGCCCACCCACCTGCGGGCTGAGACCTAGGAGCAGAAAAAAAAGAAAGAGAAGAAAATATCACCAACCTTCGTGTAGTTGCTGCCAGAAGTCCGGTCAGAGGGGAGAATTATCTAGTGGGGAGGGGAGGGGCTGGCTATTTAAAGTGTGGTTCCCACTCCTCTGCGGCCCTTGTAATTCTAGACTTGGCCCAGCCCACATTCCGCCCTCCTGCCTCTCCGCCCCCTGCTCCCCTCCCGTCGGCAGCAGACTTACACACACACACACACACGCACACGCACACGCACACGCGAAGGACTTCGCGCTGTGCTTCCACGTGAGCTGGTCGGCAGCCCGCTCTCCTCCTTGGGGACCTCGGGTCTCTCCAGAGGGGCCCTGCCTTCCTCCCCTCTCTCCAGCCCAAGTGCTGCTACAAACCCAGCCAGCGTCGGGGCTTCTTGGGCAGGTGCTGGGTAGCTGAATCTAAACATGTATTTATCTTATCTTTTTGCAGCTTGTGATTGGAATGGACAGTGATTTCGTATAAATATATGTAGATTACAGAACCCTGAGCTGTCAGACAACTTCCCAAACACACACATACGCTTCTCTGCACATAGAAAGGTCTGAAGAAATATTCACTGAACAGTTACTAGCGGTTACATTTGGAGAGTAGGGTTGGGGTTGGGAGATGAAGTCAAGAGACATTTTTCACTTCTGCTTTTTAAGCTTCAGTATTGTTTGAATATTCAAATAATGTGCTAGAATTGATTTTTTAAAAATAATTGTCTAAACACAGGAAAGAAGTGCCAATGGCAGCAAAGCGAAGCCCCACACCTGGATGTGGGGCTGGGGGAGCCCCGCCCCGCCAGGGCGGAGCCGCAGAGTGAAGGCGGGGCTGCTGGCCCTGAGGCTGGCGGTCCCTGGTCTGGGGCCGCTCCTGTCACTTCCCAGCCTGCGGCCAGCGGGAGCAAGGTGTTCAACTTCCAGGTCCTCGTCTATTTCTCATCTATCGAGAGGGGAGACTTCCTTCCCTGGCAGGGTCGCGAGTGTGTGCAAAGGGCCTGACACGTGGCAAGCCCTCATTTACCCCGAAGGACGGGTTCACGGAGAGCAGGGACGGCTCCTGAAGGGACAGGGCTGAGAGAGCCCTGAGCAAAGCTGGCCCCTGCCAGACAGTAGGAACGAGTCAGGGGCTGGGACGGGCAACTGTGTGGGTTGTGGACGGTACAGATGTGCGGAAACGGCCGAGGAGGTCAAGGGAGGCCACCTCAGAGGTTCCAAGGCAGCTTCCATCTCCCCCCATTAAAAAAAAATTACTTTTCTGGAGTAGATTGACATCCTTGGGCCACTTTCCTCGTGATTCTTCCGTGAGATTAAAATGTAAACTCTTCTGACCCAGAAATCACAGAGCACTGATGGGGCGCCAGGCGCGCACCTTGCTTTAGCGACCTCGCATCAACCGCAGGGGGAGGACAGCCTCCTTTCCAGCAACATCGCCTCTGCAAGACTTCCTGCTTTCAAGACTTCCTAAGTCAGGGCCGCTGGACAATCTAGCCCCAGCCACCTCCACCCACTGTCTCTCCCTCTGTTTTCCAACAAGTGCCTCCTCTCCAGCCAAACTGTTTCTTCAATGTCCCCAGAGACATCCTGCCTCTCCCGTCTCGTGTGCATGCCCTCCCCCAGCCCCTCCAGGGTCTTCAAGAGCCACTCCCGTACCACGCTCCCCACGCAGCTCTCACTGGTCACTCTGCCCCGCTGACCTGTGCCCTCTGTGGCCCTTCCGTGGCCGTCTGTGCATTTAACTCAGCGCTCAGTCCTTCCTGCAGTGTTCTCTCACTGGTTCCAGGGCAGGAGTTCGTGAACTTCTCAAGGGAAAAAAAATTTGTGTTCCCTATTCCCAAGGAACACAGTAGGTCTGAACACACAGTAGGTGCCCACACGTCTGCTCATCGGGTCAGCATCTGGCTTCCAAATGCATCAAACCGTGCAGAGCCTTCATATAACTTCTATATAAACTTACAGTCTGGGCCCAGCCTAAGAGATTTTGACCCAGCATCTCTGGCGGGGGGGCCCAGATTTCTCCGTGTTTGCTGAGCTCCACGAGGTGAACCTGGTGGACAAGCAGGCTTGGAAACCACTGCATCTGAAGAAGGCGACCGTGTTGAAAGCTGTCTCTAACTGAGGCTCTGTCCGAAACACCCCCGAGTCTGTTAGGTACTTACGTCATGTCCAGGGAGGAAGGTCAGGTCACACGCCCCACGCAGTGTCCCCGCCCGTCTCAGGATCCTCAGCAGTGAAGGGGTCTTAGCTTCACCCTCAGCCTCCACTCCAGCCTCGGCTGCCCACTGAAATCACCAGAAGACCTTCAAAAATGACTGGTGTTCAGCTCCCAACCCTAACGATCTGGATTAATTGTTCTGGGGTGTAGCTTGGACATGCGGTGGTCTTTTTAAATTCTTCTTTGTGGGGGTGTTAATTAGGCTCATTTATTATATTTTAATGGCGGTGCTGGGGACTGAACCCAGGACCTCATGCATGCCAGGCATGTGCTCTACCCCTGAGCTATGCCGGCTCCCTGGATGACTCCCTGGGTGACTAGTGGGCGGCTGAAGCCAGAAAGCTCTGTAGCCCGAGTCCTCCGGCTGCTGTTAATGTACTTCTCATTGTGTCCTCAGGGAAGATGTTTTACAGCTGGCCTTACATTTGAAACGCTTTTTGAAAGCCACCCTCAGCTTTTTACTCTCCAAGATAAATAATCTCAGAGCCTTTCATCTTTCCTGGGCCCCTTCTCCCGCCCCGCCCACTGTTCCCTCAACTCTGCAGCTCAGCGTCCCCGGCAGGCTGCAGCGGCCCGAACGCCCTCCTGACTCCTCCATGCCGGGGCCTACTGACGCCCTGGGGTTGTGCTGGCTCCAGCCGAGGCTCCGCACTGCTGACTCAGACCGGGGTTCCACCAATCAAGACTTCAGCACTTGAGGAACTCTGCGTCCACACCAGCAGACGAACAGGCAGAAGCCTAAAGAGGTGACTGCGGGAACAGGGTAGTGAGTTCTGCACGGGGACCAATGAGGGCGGAGCAGAGGCAGGTAAAAAGACAGGGCATAAACGCAAAATGAGGCACATTTGGTGTGATGGAAAAAATGGGTAAGCTGGCAGGCAGACACCAAAGCTCCAGCCCTGATCTGCCCCTGATGTGCCACACGGCCTCGGGCGAGCCATCCCACCTCTCCAGACGGACGGCTTTCATCCGTGACATAAGAGGGGAGGACTGGGTCTTCTCTGGGTCTCCCTTTGGCTCCGAATCGTCCACAGCTGACCTCAGGCTGCGACAGAGAAAAGAGATGGCTTGTCTCCCCTTCTGCCTGGTCTCCCAGCAGCTCCAGTCATCCCCAGAGTTATTCTGTCTCAGCTCCAATGGCAGAGAGTCGAGTCCAGATGCAGTCCCCCGAGAACGGAGCTTAAGACAGTACAGCGCCCCCTCCTGAACACAGAGGCCTCACAGCACTCGGCCCCTCAGCAGATACTTGAAACCTTTGAATGAATTGAAGACGTTTTTCTCAGTCTCCAAGAATTAGCGCTTTGAATAACGATCACAGTCACCGGTGTTCACCTCTCCATCAAAGATGGCACCTACCGACACTCAGCACCTCAGGAAGCCATCGTGTTCGCACCCACAGCCCCGGTGCCGGCACTTCAGCCCACTCTCTTTAGTCTTTATTGACAACCCAAACATCATCTGGGCATCACCCCTGATTTACGGGGAAGAAACAGCTTCTGAGAAGAGAACTGAACTGCCCAAGATTCCAAACCTACAAGACGCACAGTTAGGAGGGACTGGGGATTGAACCCAGGACCTCGCGCATGCTAAGCACACACTCTACCACTGAGCCACAGCCCCTGCAAAGATTAGCCATCTGTGAGGGAAGGCTTGGATACTATCCTACTGGGTAGTAGAAGTGTGGAAACGCTGACATTAGGATGCCTGGAAATCTCAGGATTATAATTCTAAGACAAGATTCAGGAGATCCACTGTCTGTGTATCCATCTATCTATAGATGTCTAGTATCTGTACTAGGTTCTGTCTATCTATAGGTACTGGACACCTGTCTATGGACTGACAGATCTGACCCACGCCCTGCCAAGAAGTGAACTTGCCACAGGCAAGTGGATTTACAGGAACTGACCTTGGAAAGGAATGATTATTTATTCGTTTACAGACTTGGATGAGATACGTTAAAACTCTGAATCCTGCTTCGAGCTTCCTCTCATGCTTACCCTTTCTCACCACATATCAAGAAATCAGCTCACTAAGCTGCCAACTTCCCTGCGCCCGGGAACAAACGGCCCTCCCAGGATGCACGGGAAAGAGGAGAGAGAAATTTCAATGAGGAGGGAATCCTCCCATTTCCGCATCTGTGAATGGAGCCCAGGACTGGAAAATACGGCATTTTTTGCTGACAGCCTCCAGGAGCTCGCAGCTACAGAAGGAAGAGGAAAGTGTACAGAAGGAAACGAAATTGCAAAGATTCTTCACTGTGCCTGCTGTGAATCTTACGGATTAAAAAAAAAGTCGAGGAAGTCTGATTTCTTCATCCAGAATTGTGATTTAAACATTAAAAGAAGGCTTCGCACGGACATTAGAAAGGATGTGAACAATCTGGAGTGTGTCCCGGGGAGACCACCAGCCGGGTGGAGGGACGTGGAACGCGAGAGGCAGACTCGGCGGGGTTTGGAGATTTCTGTTCTTCTAGGCAGCAGGGAAGATTCGTTCTCTTGAGTGCGGGGGGGGGGGGGGGAGACTGGCCCAAGGGCAGCTATAATTATTCCAAATTGCAGCAGTCTTATAAACATTCAGCTCAAGTGGGAAAGTTACTGCTCTTCTTCTCAGGGACGTCGGAAAAACAAAGCCATTAGCCTTTTCTTTCTCACTCTGACGTGAACAGGAGGGTGTGGACAGTGAGCGGCATCAGGCCCCTCTCCCAGGCGCGGCGGCGGAATCTGATGCAGCGTTTCACTCACACGACACACTCTCGGGTGACCCCCGCCCCCTGGTGCCCACACCCTCACTGACCCCTCCCCGGGCGTGTGGGCTTCCTCAGGTGAGAAGTGCCCGGCCCGCTGCACCTGGCTAGTTACCACCTGGGCGGGAGGAGTCTGGGCAGGACGTCGAGTAGAGCCGGGTTAGGGCAGACGGAGGGGTGACTTGAAAATGAAGCAGCAGGAACAAGTGGGGCTCGGCTAGGAAGGAAAGAAGAGGGCAGGGGAGGGAGGCGGGCTGGAGGCGGGCCCTAAGCTCCTGCGCTGAGCCAGGGAGGGGAGGACAGGTTTGCGAGGCCTCAAGGAGGGGACAAGGGCTGGGACTCACTGATGGGTGCTGGCCTGACACACCTCTCCTGGACAGAGGAGGAGGGGGACGTGCAGTGACAGGGAACCTGAGAGCCCTCCTGTGGCTTCCGCCGCCTCCTGTTACGGGGGGCCTCTGCTGAGGGAGGAGACGTGGTGGACGGGCTGCTTCTGGGACGAGAAGCAATGCGAGTCACGCCAGCCTCAGTGTTCCAACAGGGACTCTGGTGTTTCCATGACAAAATAAGCAAACGCCAAGGGCACTGGCCAAGACCAGGTGGGCGTGAGTCGCTCTGGGTTCCGAGGACAGTGTGGTCACCCGTCCTGCGCCCCCACCAAGGAGAAAGGGGCAGGGCTCAGCCAGACGACCGAGGTGCCAGGTGGCCGACGGGTGCAGCCCAGTCTGGAGGGGGAAGGGGCCTGGGCTTTGGATGCGGGGAGAGACTACCCCCAGGCCAGGGACCGAGGCGGGGGGGCTGGGTCAGGTCCATCAGGACACGTCTGATCCTCTCTCCCGCCCCAGAGCCGCGAGGTGCAGGTGCGGGCCCGGGCCGCGCGCGGGAGTGCTTGCCGCGCTCTGCGGATTCAGCCCAGGTGCAGGGGAGGCTGCGGGTAAGCTCCAACACGAGTGTCCGTGACCAGGAGTCAGGTCCTCTAAAAACAGACACTCAGATAGGCAGCGTGTTCCCTCCTCAGGGAACTTTTCTGTCATTAAATGGGAATTTGGACTGGGTGTCCCAAACCCCTCTATCTTCCTCTCTAAATTCTGTCAATGTTTTCATAGAAACATCCTTAAAAACCATCTGTCTTACCCTCTCCTAAGGAGAGGGGCTGTGACCTACACGTCTTTGCACCCACGCGGACTAACCCATACATGGTAGGAAATCGAGACTCAAAACAAGCTAAGTAACTAACGTGCGGTCATACAGAGCCCAAACCCAGATCGTCATTGCTAAATCCCGCATTCCTCACCTTGTGTAACCCAAGAATCATCATCTGGGCTTTGGAAGCTTTTGTTTGCTGGTTTGTTTCTTAAAACTACCGAAGCCTCTGTGCTCATCCCTGGCGACTTACCAGGGCTCCTTGATACAAGCTCCACCAGCCGGAACCACCAAAACCATCTTCAAGGCGTCGAGTGGTGCCTTTTTTTTTTTTAATTAACCAGATACACATCCAAGCTAGTGATTTCATGGGACTTTCCTACATGGAAACATCAAATTATCTCTCTTCCTACTAATGCAGAATAGAAACCCACTTCAAAGAGCAAGTAGGGGAGAAAAGTCAAATTCTGGGGTCACTCCGAGCTGAGTCACCAGACGCACAGCCCTGGAGCACATCCCTTTGTGTGGCGCACCCCCGACCCCGCTACGTGAGGCTCCCCAGTAAAGGCTCAGCTCCCCAGTAAAGGTTCTGGTATCAACTGCAAGGCAAAGGCCCCGTGAAGGACTGGGTCCAAACTGGGAAGATCTCACATCGTTTTTTAGAGGAAAAGGATTTGTTAGTCCTGTGAAACTTCAGGCCTTTTTTCTTGATCTGGTTCAAGCAGATTTTCCCTCCTCCTCCCCAACACACACGTGCACAGGGCACTCCGTGCGAGAGGCCAGTGCCATTGCAAACAGAACCCCGGCACCGTCAGCAGTGGCCGGTCCCTCACGCCCGCACGGCCTGTGAACCTCGGCGACGGGAAGAAAGTGCTCTTTACTTCTCTGAAGTAAGCCGCAGTGTGAACGCGTTATTTTAAGAAGCAGGAGGCCAGAAGAAAAAGGAAAGCACTTCCTCATCTTCCCTATTATTGCCGGTTCCCTGAAAAGGGGTAGACTCTCAAGAGCCAAAGGTGGGGCAAGGCCTGGTGGTCACACTGGACTCTCATAGAGGACAGGTGAATTCCCGAGGAACCGCTTTCTGGACACACTAGGCTAATCACACCGAGATGAAGTCATTTGAGGCCAGCTCTTTATTTTGTAGGGAGCAAAGGCACATTAGAAACTGTTCTGCAAAGGTTAAAAGTGGCTCTCATGCCCACACCCATGCCGAGTCTACCTTTGCTTGGTTGCCAATAGCACTGACACCGTAAATGACAGAGTGGGGGGACCTGAGCACATGTAAAAATGTTTATTTTTCAGATATAATGCAAATAACCATCTCTAACATTCTTTCAGAAAACGAGAAATGCAAAACATGCTCAAAAAAACAAGAAATCAAGTCATACTTTTCTTAAGGCACCACCAAAAACCCTGGTAAAGTCGAGCCCATGTTACATTTAAGTGTCTCACTAACAGGTAAATAAACACATAGGGGAGTAACCACTAGGGCCTGAGGCTGACCCTTCCTGGTCGGACACCTTGGAGCACCGCCAGCCAGCATGCGCAGGACACACCTGTCAGGGCCCGCCACAGCCTCGCCCAGCGCGTGCGTGGCCTGCGTCGCATAGTGCTGACCGGGTACGGTCCAGGCCCAGAGAAGACTTCAGTCCAAACAGATCAACAGCCGCTCTCCTTCTCAGGCCGTAAATACTAATGCCACTCGGCACATCCAGATCCAAATGAATGACATGTTTAACAAAAAAAAGTGGGATTTCAAAAAAACAGGAAAAGGCAAGTTGGTTGCCTGCTTTTAAAAGTTTATACTCAAGGGCCTACTGCTGAAGCAACTTTCTACACACACACGAAGCTAGTTTGTGTGTAAACCTTTACGGAAACTGCCAGTTACGTGGGGCTGTAACACCTTCATTTCCCCACAATTTAGTTTTCAAATCCCACTCCTTTTAAACAGTGGCTAATCCCACCCTTTGAAAGAAGGGCTTCCTCAGTGTTTCCTTTCAGCCTCCTGCTTAAGTGCTGGCGACAGTCACACACACACACTACAGAATGAAGATGCTGACAAGTAGCACCGAATCGTGCCCGGGACCTAAGCACTAGGAGAAACACGTAAACCGATGCTTCCCGGACGCACGCCGACGCCAGCGGCAGAGGCGCTCGCGGGGCCTGAGCGTGGGCGTGCGCCACGGACCACTGCGGATCTCGGCTTTGCTCTTCAACCCCCCGAGGCGCCTCAGGCGGCGGCTGCGGTCCCACCGAGGCACCTCCACGCGGCTCTGGGGCGCCGGCTCCCGGGCGGGGACAAGGAAAGCTGTCATCACACCTGCAGCCAGGGGCTGGGCGGTTCCCATGACCTGCTCCGTGACCTACCAGTCTTCCTTGTTCTTCCCATAACCTTTGCCAAAATACTTCACCACGAAGGCAGTGAGAACACCTTTGAAAGAACTAACATGCTGATGGTGAAGAACTGTGACTTTGAAGAGACAGGAAAGGGAGAGACAACGTAAATCAAATTTTAATATGAAATGCAACACCACAGAATGGAGTTCAGTTGTAAGTTAAGTGATTGACCAAAAAAAAAAAACTGTTTTATATTAGAACATCAGCGTTTCTTTAAACAGATGAATCTTTGCTCATTAATTCCAAAGCTGTACAACTGTGTATGTTAACTTTTCTTTCTTTTTTAAATGAATTTCTCTTATGTGTTCTTCTCGGCCTTGGTCTAAATGGTCACAAGTCAGACCAAATCCTCTGTGACTCTCAAATAAGTACAGAAAACCCCACAGTATCAATGAAACGACACACTTAAGTTTCAAGATGTCAGAAGGTGAGCAGGAAGCTGTTCTTGGCCGGAGACCGCCTCGCATTTTCCTCTTCGGTCAGACGCGCAGGCAGACCCTGTACTACGGCGGTAAGTGACTCCCTGCACAGCCAGCTGCACCCACCTGCCGCACTCCAAAAACAAAGCACCTCAGCCGGCGCCCTCAGCACCCTCAGGCCCCTCCACTGGTAGCTGAGTAATGAAGGAAAAATTAAGTATTTTTTAATGTATTTCAGGCAGCCATCACTTAAGACCACGCTTTAACCAACAAGCATTTGAAGATTTTTATAGAGACCAAAAGGCAAAAAACATTGTGCTTTCTTTTGTAACATTAACCAGATGACATTCTTAACTAAGTAATATCTTCATATAGTTTGGCAAAATGAAAACTTGCAATTTCTACTGAAGTCTTAAATCACACACACATTTGAGATGAGATTTTAGGACAGCACAGCAATGCTTATGCACCTCCTAACAGGTCAAAACACTTAACATGTTGTATGACGTTAAAGGAAGAGTGACTAAAAATGGGCAGTATGAACTACAGAGAAAGTGACTTCAGGAACCGGGTTTTATAGGGAAGGGTTTGCTTTTCTTGAGTAAGATGCCTTTGAGTTAAATCTCATACCCACTCAGACTGTGACTGGACAGTACATTTCGCTTCTAGTTACTAGAAGACATTTCTTAAAAGAGGTCGGGGCAAGAAGGGAAGCAGAGACCACAAGCTCTTGTCTGGGCCCACCCACCGTGAAAAGGGAACCTGATGAGTTCAAGTCAAACCACAGATTTTTAAACCAAAACAAAGGAACACAGGATAGTGAAAACAACATTACTGTTTTTAGTTTGTTCGGTGTTTTGTTTTTGTCCTTAAAAAAAACAGCAGTCCCCTGCTGATCAGTTTGCACACAGCCTACCTCTAACACCGTAGCAGGAACAGACACAACAGGAGAGAAGAGGACACAGCACCATAGTTTCAAACGGTCACACGCAGGACAGAGCAGAACCACCTCCACGGACACGGTAAGACCACATTCCCCAGACAGGGGCCAGTCCCCACACGCGAGGGAGAGCTAACTATCTATCTGAACAAAAACAAGGCAGAACACCCAGTCAGGCGAGGATGGAGAAGGGAGTGCTAACTCCTTGTACTACAAGGAAGGAACGAGACTTCTTTATTAAAAAGCAAGAAGAGAGTGCAAGCCCCCAAATGGATTTCTGATGCTCAAACTGTCATATGCTGCTGGTAACAGTAAACGTATGTATTTATATATTCATATATGCATATCAAAAAAGGAAAAATACTCTATTTATAGAACAGTCAGTAGTCAGAGACATTTAGAAAAAAGTAAAAACAAGTCCTTTTTTCTTTCTTTTTTTAAAAATGGATTTACTAAAACAACTTGTCACCCAGAGGTACTATCAGCCCGCGTCCTCTGATGAAGCCATGGTGCTGTTGGGCAGCGCTGCTGTGGGCCATCGTCAGAGACGGCCAGCGCTGGAAACCACGGCCAGCGGGGCAGGGCTGCAAGGCTAAAGCTGGGACTTGCTGGTCTTGCTCTTGGCCACGCCTGAAGCCCGGCGGCATCTGGTATACTTGAGGGAAGGCTTCCCGGAAACGCATGTGGCGCTGTGGCTCAGTAAAACATTCCGGCGTGTCTTCTTTCACAGAAGTCTGGATCCACATACCTGCTCTTCTCTAAGATGCAGACCCAAGGCAGCAAGACATCTCAAAGCCAAAACAAGCTCTCTGCCTCGAAATAAGGAAAGCTCTTCTTCCCCGAATCCGATCTAGTCAGATTTCTGAACTACACAGCACCCTCCTCAGGAAGACAAGGGCACCCGCCTCTCATCTGGGGCCTTCCTGGTACAAACAAGTGCACAGAGCTGAGGTCTACACACCGTGCTGCCAGCTCACGACTCCTGACAGGAGTAACGTTGCCCTGCCCTCTCCTAGCTCTGCCTGTGGGGCATCAAATGCCAGGTTATCGTGGAAGAAAAGTGGTACTGACTCCTCTCCAACTGTCCTAACTAAGGGGAGAGCCAAAGCAGCAGCACCTCCACGGCACTGTCCCGGTTGTAAACCTCTAACTAACACCGAGCGGCAGTAAGTCCCGTCCTACACGCCGCGCCAGCACACAGGTGCACTGATGCCAGCCGGCCACCTGGAGCTCAATCAGATGTCTGGCCTTAACGTGACAAACCATCTCGGGGAAACATGAGCAGAAACGCTGGCTGCCGTACCACAGAGGATGCCCTCGGCACAGATGCGCTGACAGAAAGGCTCGCACGTCCATGCAAAGAGGAAGTGAGCTCCGAGGACGTTCTCAGGAGGCCCTTCGTCTTTGGAAGCAACATTCCGAGTGGGTCGAAACCACTCTACTTGATGACTAAGTTCTCGGCATGGTCCACATTCCCTCATGTCCCAAACTAACCCAGCACCTGCTAACTGGTCTCTTTCAGATCCTCCACTGGAAGTTTGTAGCCCATTATGAAGGCAGGAGGGGGTGCGGGGCCGGGGCTGTCCGGCCCCTGCTTCTTTGCACAGTTTAGACAGATGTAATCTTCGTTCTCAGCCATTTCTGGAGACACACCCACACAGACTTGGTGAAACCACTCGTCACAGCCACCGTCACACTGCACCCAGTCCACCTGCGGGAGACAAGACCGGGATATGTTCAGGTCACAGAAACATGGAGTCCGGAGTGCAAGCAAACCCAAGAGCTTTCTTGGCTTAAATGATAGCAAGTAACTGGGATGTCCAGAAATAGACAATGACTTCTTATGGGGTTATTTTTTAAAGAAAGAAGCTGGGAAGCTAACACCCCCAAATTTCACCATAATATGTCCACAGAACTAGGCCTTTCAGGTTCTCCATTGCCTCTTAAACACCTGGGGCTCCTTGTGGGACAGAAACATATTTGAGAGGATTTGACAAAAAAGGAACTTCTAATAGAGCAGCCAAGTGGTTTAGCTGGTATTAACAGTGTCCAGGCTCTAAGCCGAGGCAGCTACCAGTCGGGAAAGGAAGAGCGCAGGTGTGGGGGCAGTCCCAGGCACTAGCATTGTTTCAGAGAGAGAAGCCAAAGTACCAAGAGCATTAAATACCTTTTAGAAAAGCAGTCACATAGGCCACTTTTAAAACTAATATTTTTTATTCTTCTCTTCTTCCGTTACAAATACAACTCCCTATAAAAAGTTAGCAAATATCAGAGGTCACATCTTACAAATTAACCAATTAAAACAGTCAAAGACACAGGGCAACAGATCACTCTGAGGTGTAAAAGTCTGGGCAGCTGGCAGGTCAGTGGCAGCTGCCAGGAGAACTCCGACCCTCCAGAGAGTATCGTCATCAAAGCGACTAGAAAAGGGCTGTCGCTGGGTGACCTCAGGCCCCGGGCACACGGTTAACAGTGAGGTGATTTTGGCGCCCCTCTCTGGCGGGTGATTGTGCTAGTTTTCACGCCTGATGCCAGGACAGATGAGAACCTTTACGATACAAGAGCTACTCCTCCTGTTCCCAGTGCAAAACTTGACCATTTCACTGGCAATGTCAGAAGCCACTTACAACAATGAGCTTTATCAGAAATCAGAACAAAGTAAGGAGTGTGCAGGGATTAACTGAGGACTTCAGTGCAGCTCCAGATGAAGAACAGAGAAGGGAGGCTCTGGCTAGGTACATACGCTGCAGGGGAAGTGAGTGGTTTTCAAAATCACTTTCCATGTTCTATACAACTTATCAAAATCATGAAAGTTATGTTAGTAGCTTCGGGGTTTCTAATAAAGGTGGGGGAAATAATTTGTCAAAATAATCTTTTTGCTTTCATTGTTCCCAGAGTCCTAGATCCTAAAGAGACAACGTTGTGTAGCATTAAGGTTACTGACTTCATTCAGAAGTTCTGAGTTCTGATGTATAATGAGAGGCAAGTCATTTAATCCCACAAAGGCTCAATTTCTCCACCTGTAAAATGGAGACAACATCTGGTTTCCAGGACTAGTTAGAGGATCGGACGACATAACTTAAGGATAACGAATGTATGGATGACGTACGGCAAACACCCCGTCCACAGTCTGGGAGCCTGGAGGCACTTTCTTAAGCTCACAGCCTCACGGCCCTAGTCATTACTCCACTTCACACAAAACATCCTGCACCTTCAAATAACTGCCTGCAGCAGTGCTTCTAAAAATGTGTCGACCACTTAAAGCATCAGAATTACCTGTCCTGTCTGTCAAATGCACAGCTGAGACCCATCCCAAACCTACAGACTCAGAGTATCTTGGGGATACAAACCAGAAGCCTAGGTTTTTAATCAGCTCCCAGGTAAATCTTATATATTTTAAACTTGATCATCACTGGCACCATGTGATCAAGTTCAGAGAAATTTAATTACTTCCTAAAAGAAAAACAAATTTTTTTGTTCTGTAATTGTTTTGTATAATATTTAGCTTCTAAAGTCTGGGCAGTAAAGAAAACCACCAATCAAATGTTCCTACTGTGGCAACTCCTGGAGACAGAAAAGGGAGGTGATGGCTTCTGTGCAACAGGCGGCGACACAGACACCACAAGCAGATCTATGAAGCGCTAACGTGGCAGTAGCGGGCTCAGGATGCGTGTCCTGGCCACTGGAGCTGGTAACGGGGGCTGGGAAGACGAACTGTGTTTCTCCAGGCTGCCCAGATTTGAGATGCTCCCCTATCTACAATGCCACCCCGAATCCCAGATTACCACCTCCAGTCCTCCTAACCCAGTCCCCCTAGGGTACGAAAGTCACCAACGGATCCATATTTGCTGCCAAGAAAAGCGGCCCCATGTCTTCAGTCTAATTCTGCACTGCACTCACTGGCTTCTGGTTCCCCTAGATCAAATCTATTACTCTTCCAGATAAGGAAGACATCATTTTCGCGTTTGTGACTTTGCCCAGAGGTCCATGCCTAAGCCCAGCGCTTCCACCATCCCAAAGAAGTGTGTGACTGTTCTTGAGAGTCTACCTCAGCCTGCAGGTTATATAACAATTTGCCCTAATAATCTAGCAGGGAAAAAACTGCCCTCTTCCCAGTATCTTTTTATCATGTTCCCCTACTAAGCAAACGCCAGCTCTACTTCTGTTTGAAATGGCCCACAGGTTCTAAGGCAAACCTAAGCCTGGAATGTCAACCGAGTCCACAGAAGGTTCTGACCCGGGGCAGCCGGCTGCATAGCAGCCTGAATATGTAAGGACACCAGATTTGGCTAACAGCATGTTAAGTTCTAATAGTCATTTCCCCTTTCAGTATTTCTGGGAGACACACTTATCAGATTACAAAAGTAATTACTGAAAAACTTCACAGCTATGAGCTGTTCAAATATTAACTGATAAGAGATTTAACGTTATCGCAAAAAAAAGTTACTGGATTTGGATTGGGGGAAATGTCTGTTTTTTGAGAAATACTGACCAGAGGAAATAATGTTAGTTTGGCATTTCATGTTTTGCTATACGGTTTCATATTACACTTAAGAAAAAATACTTGGCATATTATATTCTGTTCCTTTCTTACTGAGCACATATCACTGCACTGGGAAAAAGAAGGCCTGGTGACTTGGCGATATGCTTAGCTTAGTCACCCAACCGAGCTTTCAGCATTTTGGCATTCCATCTCTTCTGCACCAAGGTTTCTTGCAAAAGCCAGATTTGAAAATTAAAACAATTCACTTCATCAAATACAATGTATGTTTAGAATCCTTGTGTATGTTTTTGGTGCTCTCAACAATAACCAACTTCCCCAGTCTGCTCAAGGGTAAAGCGTTTCCCAAGACACAGGGATAAAACCATTAAACGCAGGAAAGTCTCAGGCAAGTTGGGACAGTTGGCTACCCCACCTTAACATCACCTCTGTGTTGTGTCTGTGTGTGAGACACTCACTCATTTAGGTAGTAACCCAACCTCTGATTACCTTCGCCAGCAGGAGATATGAACAAGAAGCCACTAACAATGCAAACACTTCTGCTGAGACAATGCCCCACGAAGACCTTCTAAGATCAGAGTGGTCAACAGTGTAAGTGAGAGTGAGGCTCACAGACGTCATCTCTCTCTACATCCTGTCAGACTTCTTACGGAAGTGGGTAAGGAAACAGCCCATAGTAAGAAGGCAAGAAAGGTAAAGGGGAAAAAAAGGTCTATTTTCCTAAGTAAGATGACTATTTATTCTAATACAGAAAAAAGTTACTTAAATATTAGCTTGAAAGAATTTGCTCAAGTTAACTTGTTTAACTCTTGGTACCAGTAAGACTGAATGAAGTGGCAGAGTTCAGGGAGAAAAGGATTCTGAACCTTGAAAACTAATTTTTTAAAAACAGTTCTTCATTATTATTTTTAAAATTAATTTCAACTTGAGGTTAATTTGATAATGATAGAAGAGAAAGATTTAAAAAAAAACTTTTACATTATTGTGATAATATTTCTCTTTTCTCTTTCTAAAACATCTTGAAATTGAGGCTAGGTACATTTCAGCAATCCTTCAAAGTTTTCTCAAACTGTACATTTTTAGGTAAAACTAATATAATCACTGGTTAGAAAAATGGTAAATGTACCTTTACCTACATATGAAGGAAACTTAAAAATGGTGCGGGGTTTTTTGCTGTATGGTATTTTGAGAACACAGATTTCCTTAAAAACATTCTTTTCTTGTCATGCTTTTGTTCTGAAGATGTGTACCATGCATTAATTTGTTTTCTCAGAGAAACACTATGCAAATTGAGAAAACTGTAAAATTCTTTACAAAGTTTCTAAAGAAAAGCATCTTTTATTTAGTAAGACAGGTGTCAGAAACAAACTTGGAGAACCATAAAAATTACAAAACAGTAACGATGGGCAAAGTGTTTATAATCTAAAGTAATTTCTGTTTAAAATTAAACACAGTATAGAAATACTTCATTTAAGCTTCTTCTATGTGAGCTACAGACAGATTAAGGCACCTGCTCACCTGTGTGTGTGTTCTAACGGACATTTTCCCTAAGTATTTAGCTAAATCTCCTTTTGCTCCATCAAAATGTAGACAATCTTCTTAAAAAAATTTTTTAAATACTTGAAAATATTAGGAGCAAACCTCAAGGCTCATTTAAAAACAAAGATCACATCTTAACACTCATGCTGCATTTTTGGTTAACAACTGCTTTCATACAGATTATCTCACCTTGTGTCCTTGACCCTGAGAGTACAGGGGATAATGTGCAAATTTAACAATTTCATAGCAGATGAGAAAAAAAGCTGCGTCTAGAGTTTACATGCCACAGGAAGACAACAGGAATAACAGACGAACCGTATTTTAAATGCTGAGCAGAAAGCTGACAGATTAAGGGAAAAGGAGAAAAAAAGGGAGGTTTGTGATGGACGTAAACACTGTAGGAAGGATGACAGGAAAGCTTGAAAAGGGAACACCATGTTTTGCCGCCAGTCCTGCAACTGCCACAAAATTAAGGGAGAAAGAAACGGGAGAAGTTCTGCCAATACTAAGCTTCTAACACTTTAGTACCCAAAGAGAGACAGCCTTCTACCAGCCTGTCTGAGAAACTGATGAGAATTAATTCAAATGAAAGATAAAAATAATACACACACATATAATGTATCTACTAAAATGCTTTCAAATGTTTATAATATAGAAAAATGCTTATGAAATTCAACAAAGCAAGATACAACAGTGTACAGTATGACATGATATAAAACAAACCGTACAGAAAAAAGGACTAGAAGGAAACACGCTGAAATATTTACAGCTGTTGTCCTCGGAAGGGATGTGTGTTTTATTACATACCCATTTTCCAAAAATGAGCAGAAAGCCTTTAGTAAGTGTAACTGAAATGTGTGTGCGTCATTTAGTTTTGGAATGTGTTCCTGCACTTACATCTCAACTACTGGGGAGGGTGAACATTAGTGGAGGGGAGGGAACTGGGTCTGGCAGCCAGGGAACGAGGCTTCTGCTTTTGGTTCCGCCACGAATCAGCTCTCAGACTGGTCACATCCATCTTCACTCGGCCCTGGTCTCATCCGCACGATGAAGAGGCTGCACGAGGCAACCTCCCTAGGCTCTATCGGGCATCTGACTGAGGGGCCGGTGGGGACAGCAACGCAGCTGTACTTACTCTGTTGTTGTATTCAAACTGAGGAGCTCCCCGAATTCTAAATGTCAGGTGGTATAAGGAGACGATAAAGTTAAAACAACGAATTTACCAATAATCCTGATGGGAACACCCTGAAAGATACCTCCAGTCATTTAATGAACTAGGATTTTTCATAAAGTGCATCCATCTTTCTCAAAAATTCCTAATGTCAGTGTTACCTAAACAATGACCAACACATACATACTTACTTAAAATTTAGGGCTGAAAAATTTTAAGTAGCACCTTTAAAGGTCCTAATTATTTTTTGCAAAGGATCTGAAAAAAACCGTACTCCGTTTAGGAGAGCACCCACAGGGCTTGGTGTGGGTAAGACACAGAGCACAAGGGAAGACCTGAGCCCTGCGTTCTAGGTCTTCAGGACAAATCTCAGTGCAGTCTGCCACTGCTCCTAGAAGCCGGGCCCAGGGCCGTTTCAGGCGGTCGAGGCTGACAGTCGGGGCACCTAGGGCTCCGAGCCACCTACGGGGAGGCCAAGACTGTTCCGAAACCTGCTGTGGACCCAGCGACGCGAGGCCCCGCTCCTGCGCGGTCACCAGCTCCTCCCTGCCCCCCCACCCCGCCACCTTCACCAGGCACACAACCTTTCTGGGACTCGGAGCCTCACGGCTGAAAACGTTCGCGGGCACCACGTGGACACGCGGTGCTGGAAGGGCCGTCCCCGAGACTCACCTTGTCCTTGCAGGGCCGCTGGCAGTTCTGCGCCGCGCACACGGCATTCTCGTCGTCCGACTCCTCCGCCCCCGACCAGTCGTACTTGGATGGGATGTCCAGCACCTTCCTCTCCCTCTTCCGCTCGGTCGTCTCCTTCACAAGCTCAGCTTTGGCGGCAGCAGCCTTCTCCTTCTTTTTCTTTCTCTCCTCCTCTTTTGCTAGCTTCTTGGCCAGTTTATTCAGCTCCTTTGATTTTTCGGCACTTAATTTTAGTTTCTTCTTTTTTGGTTTCTCCATTTTCTTTAACTCCTTGGACTTCTGTTTTCCTTCTCCAAAGAGCTGTTCTACTTTTTCTAGTTTCCGTTTTCGTTTCTTCTCTGAAGAATCCTTTCCTTTTATTTTTAATGGTTTCTCTTCCATGCTGTCATCCTTTCAAAACATAAAAATAGAAACAATTTTAAAGCAAGACATTTAAAAATAGTTTTATTCTTTTATATGAGGTATCCTGAATGGGCAAACTCATAGAGACAGAAAACAGAATTCAGGTTGCCAGGGCTGGGGTGGGGGTGGAGGGGGAAAAATGGGAATTACTGTTTAATGGGTACAGAGTTTCTCTTTGGAATAATTTAAAAGTTCTGGAAATGGACAGAGGTAACAGTTACATAACATTATGAATGTAATTAAAACAAGTAAATTTTATACTTCAAAGGGGGTAAATTGATAAATTTTATGTTGTGTACATCATACCCTAATAAATACTTCAAGGATACCTTAAGAAGGCAAATATAATGTTCAATGAAGAGAACAGCAGAAAATAACAGCAAGCCCTAAATAAAATATCTGACTTAATTTTAGCTTACCGGGGGGGAAAGGCAAAAGAACACACTGCTAGCGCGTATTAACACAGCCTGCAGTACCTGTGTGTGACGGAGATGAACACACACAGCGCTACATGGACACTAACTTACGTAGTAACTTTTTTGGTCTCCGTTTACCAGTGCTGAAGTTTTTTTATTAACTCAATAAATTCTTGGTGGTTATCAAAAATGTCAGGAAAACATGTAAAACTGTATCCATGATCTCAGTACAAAAGGTATGTAGTAACTTCAGAAAAGGACAGAAAATAGTTGTTGTGACAAAGCCAAAATACTGGTCATTTTTCTTTTCAACTTTCTAATATTGTTGCTATTATGTGCCAAGATATGTGCCAATAAACATTCAAAGATTTTAGTAATAAAAGTATGCCTTGTAACAGAAAGAACAAGGGGGGAAGTACAAAAAGAAATACCAAAAAAACATAAGCTTGATAATTATTTAAGGAAAAACATCTGAGAATTTCCTTTCCTGCAGCTTTCACGCTGGGAAATCTTTGACAAGAACTTAAGAATCTGCAGTCATGAAGAACACCGGACTGTAAACGTCTTAAGGCTATCACATTTGAGCAAGCCACTGAACTGCTCAATACTTTGTGTTTCCTTGTGTGTAAAATAAGGCAGGTCAGATGAGATACTGGATGTGAAGAAAATGCTCTGTCTACGGAAAACACTGTCTAGATTACGCGACCTGCAACCTGACTTCCAGACCAAAGACAAAAGATGGTATGCTAAGCTGGTGTCACTGGGTCTTCCGTTTCATGGAAACACGTAACGGAAAAGAGTAATGAAAAGAACACTGGAGTCAAACGTCAGAGTTAGAATCCAAGTCTCTGTCTTCACAAGTCTCCACGTCTCTGATCCTTACTTTTTCCTGTGTCCAGTGGGCTGAATACTTGCCTGTCTACTCTTACTGCCCCCTTCAGGGCCGTGGTGAGGATGCGTGAGAGCACAGACAGAAAGAGGGACACAGGACAGATTACCAACTGCCATGCGAGTGTAACATACACATGTGGACCCCCACCAGCCCAACCACTTCTATCTAACCATTCCCTTGCTTCTTTTCCTCAACTACTGTATTTCCCCTGCTGAACTTTCGGGTCTCACAATAATGTGTCTGGGCTAAGGAAGCCGTTCTAACCTTGTTTTCAGTAGCTCCCTTTCTTTTCAACAGAAATGGCCTTTCAAAAAATCAAATATTACACAAAATCTCAACAAAGAAAACCATAAAGCAGAGCTCCCTTGGCTTACTGAGCTTACTGACGGAGGAGGACAGAGGACCACCCACTCAGCCACCTCCTTGCTGCAACCTGCGGTAGCCCCAAGGAACTCGGACATTCTGACTGGTTTTAAAACCGCTGCATAGTAAGTTTTAAGTCCATACCTCCATGATATGCAGGAACCTGTCCTCAGAAGGTGGGTGTGTGGCCTGCAAAATCCGCCATATGTGCTGCGTCTCATCCAGAGACACCTCTAGCAGGTCCCCAACCATCATAAGTTCTTCCAGCTGGGCTTTGGCTCCAGGCGACAACTCCAGCACCGGAGGCTCCAAACTGCGGGGCACCAGCGGGCTCTTCCTAGGTTGCTTCCTTGGGGTGCTAGAGCCTATCCCCACAACAGAAGGTGAAATAAAAAATGAGAACTATTGGGAAAACGTAGTGTTTTCAAAGTAAAGGTTTAGGAGGATGGTGCTTCCTTCACCAACACTTAATTTAGATGTTTAGATGGTTAGATGTTTAGATTTGTATCAGTATGAAAAATGAAATTAAAAACAAATACAGAACAAAAAAACCTAGAATTCTAATGACCACTCTAAAAAACTGGCTCAGAGAAAAAAAAAAAAAAAACTGGTTCCGTACGGATCCTTCCTCTTGTGATTGGAGGGGGAAGGAAACGGGAGGGACTCTCTTAACCCAAGCTCGCACCATTTTAGAGGATTCCACAAGATCAGGCATGTACCTGCTCCACATAACTCAGCGATTATCTGCCTAGTGAACAGACAACATGCTGTCCCATAAAACCCTGAATTTTACTCCGAAGAGAAAAAAAATTTTCCCACGTGTGACCTAAAGTAGCGCAACTTATTCTTAATGGGGAAAAAGAAAGCGAGCGTAGTAGGGAAATCATCTACCAGGGAAAGAGCTACTAACAAAGCATTCCAGAGCCAGAACGGGTGTCCTTGAAAAGCAGCAAGTTCCTCAGCAACTGGCAACAAAAGAGGAGGGGATGAATAGCTACCGTCAGGGATTTTACAAGACAAAATGGGACTAGCTGGGACCAGCTGGCCTCTGATGTTCTTCTAACTAGGATTCAGTAATTCTCTGGAAGTCTTCAGGTCATCCCTCACGACAGAACACGCAAACAGAGACTGGCTTTCCCAAAGCTGCGCTTTCAGATTCCATCGGCATTTCACAGCCATGTTTCAGCTGCTCTTCGCTCTGCCCCGAGGGTAAGTGATACCTTGAGAACAGCTCTTGGAAGCGGAAGAATAAGCGTGCTCCGCACAGAACGAGGGCGCCGTCCACATGTGAGTGACCACCTCCTCAGACTTGATGGGGATCTCCTCGTCACAAAAAAGGTTGGGCTCCAGGCTGCTAGAGGACTTCACGCTGGCTGTGTCCTGAGGAAGAAACAGAGACAGACACTGAGAATTAGAACCACTTCACTTATCCTGTGACGAGAATCCAAATACAGGCTTTCAGGTTAAAGCTTCTAATACAACACAGTAAAAAACAAAACAAAACAAACAAACCTTAAAATTAAGTGTATATGGTATTAAGATGGAAAATGTCCACTGGGGGGAAAGACAGGAATCACCACAGTCTCAAGCTAAAAAAGTAGAGAGTAAAGCTCAAAAATAATCCACAGAGATAATGAACCAACAAGAGAATTACAACTAAGTGACCTACTTCCTACAGCCTGTAACTCAGAAGAACTCCTGTGCCGCAAGTTAAGGAGCCTCAACCCTCTACGGAAAGTAAAATGGGCTCATCAGGAGACGAGGGAAGGTTTAGAGGTGACATCTTAAGGACACAAATTTACTCCTCTCTAAAGGTTTTCAAATCTACAAGCTGACCAACGGCTCTTACTTACCAGCTGCTCTTACTTGACTGACAATAACCAAGTTACACAGTCTGACAACCCTAATTAGGTCTCAGACGATCTTCCCCTACAGTTAGTTTCCATAACCGCACGTGTACAGCTGTAACGGTCACAGGGCAATCAGGAAGACAACCCACAGGTATTCCGACAAGGAGAATTTAATAACTGGTTAAACGCACACTGGTTAAATGAACTGGTTAAATGTACACTGAAGGCTTGAAAAGGCAAAACAGAAACACGCAAGTAACACCAAGGTAACTGTAGGAAAGAGCTGCCACCCCTAGGGCTTGTGGTAACAGAGCAGAACCCAGGAGCTCAGAGAAGGGGCCTGCAGGGCTGGGTCCCCAGCCTCAGAGGAGGCGGCGCCAGCCGGCTGTTCCGCTGTCTCTAACAGGACATGAGGCGGCTGCCCTGGGGGTGACAACAGCAGCTAGAAACTGGCACTGCCAGGGTAAAAAAACTAAATACAACAACAACAAACAAAGGGGAAAATGTCTGCAGCTCAGGGAAGACAGCAATGGAGAATAAGGCAGGGAAGATCAAGTGCCTTCTCGCTGCTCAGGCCTCCTGACTTTCTCTGACATCCTCCACTGGTGGAAGCGAGGCTGCTGGCAAAGGTACGTGTGCAGAGCAGGGCCTGGGGGACTGGGCCAGTTTTACCGAGTTGGTTGCCTGTTTTTTGTTCAGAGCGTGAGCTAAGAATACTATTTACATTTTTAAAGAGTTGTTTAAAAAAAAGAAAGAAGATGCAACAGAGACCATACATGGCTTGCAAGGCCTAAGTATTTACTATGCATTATATATTTCCCATACATCATACATAGTATCATTATATATTGTATATAATTCTGTGTGTGTGTGTGTGTGTGTATCTAACTTCACAGAAAAAGTTCACCAAGCCCTGGGGTAGAGCCCCAGCGCTAGCATCACCAAGAGGAGCAGGAAAGCGTGGGTTAGGAAATGAGAGACGACAGCTTCATGGCTACCACAGCATCTGACTGTCTCTGCAGGGTGAGTGAGAGGAAGATCTCTTACCATGAGACCACCCTTAATTCAACAGGATTCGTAAAAGGTTTCCTAAGAAGATTCTGGAAGACAATGCCACTGTCGGAGAATTTAGGAACAGCAGCTCATGTAAGTCTTCCCTACTTCAGGATTTAAGTCCTAAAAAGCAACAGACGGGAGGGTACTTCAGTGTCGCCTCCTCTAGTCCCCGATGTGTCATCTCACTGCCTGGAACTGTCTTTTCTGACTTGACTCATTTCATTCTAACTCATGCAGGAAACTTTCTGTTACGCTTTCAAAATAGAAAGAAAAGTGATCAGAAAATGATGACGGAAGGTAATGCTAGGTAAAAATAAATTTTGAGGTGAGGAGGGTACAGCTCAGTAGTACAGCATGTGCTTAGCAGGCACAAGGTCCTGGGTTCAATCCCCAGTCCCTCCATTAAAATAAAAAGTAAGTAAATGTATAAATAAATGATATAGGTAAGAAGCCAATAAAATGAAGCATTAACAATTTTTTCAATTAACCCAAAAGAAGACAGGAAAAGAATAAAAAACAAAAGGGGTTAACAAAAAATAAACAGCAAGATGGTCAACTTAAATCCAACCATGTCACCAATTACGTTCAATGTAAACTGACTGAACACCTCCAAGTAAAAGGGATTGCAGTGCTGCCAGGAACAAGACAGCTATACATTTCACAAATACATACACACACACACAAAGGATGACACATCGGCAAGGGCCCTACGACATGCACTGTCTGTAAAAGACGCATCTTAGAGACACAGACAGGCTGCAGGAAAGATGACTGATAAACAGCAGGCTTTTAACAGTTACTCTTCCTAAGAAGGAAACTTACAGCTCAGCCCCACTAACAGCAAACACGCAGGCAAGGAGGGATGGCCTCCCAGTGAGAAATGTGTTTTACATGTGGATCTGTCACTTCATCTTATCTGCATTAGGCAGGACTAAAGTCTCAGACACAAATCCACTATTTTCGCCAAAGCTCAAGCCACCCAAGTATTAATAATACAGAAAAGAAAAAGAAAGAATCCAAGTGCTTAAGTGGCCTTATTCTAAAATAAGCAATTACTGGGATACAAACAGAACTTCCTAGGAGGTAAACAGCTACCACTGTTTTACACCCCCTTACTCATGGGTAATTCTACACATACTGTGTGTGCATTTGAAAAATAACTGTAATATGGATGCACAGTTCCAGTGAAGGGAAACAATACGCCTTAGAAGGAGATCATCTATGAATATACAGAAGGTTGTCTCAGACACAATCACACAAGATCTGTGGCAGACTTTGTTTCATTAAATATGTATTTTCCTAAAAATATATGAAAACAAATATATGCATGTATATGCATGACTGGGACATTGTGCTGTACACCAGAAACTGACACACTATGATTGACTATACTTCAATTAAAAAAAAACCCAAAAAACTAGTGAGTTTCTTGAATTCCTGCTCGGAGTTCTTCAGCGGTGATCACAGAGTTACTACTACAAAATGAAGTTATCAAACAATGCAAAGCACAAGCCATCTGTTTTAAACATTTAAATGCTATGATACCGAAAATCAAATGACCAACTCTGTTTTTCTTTGTAACTACCTACTCTTCTTCCTACACCATCGGGGGATCTTCCTCTAGCAAAGATGTTAAACAAACTATTTTAAGGATGAATCTGTGGTCACGATCAGGGGACATCATATAAAGGGAAAAAAATCACCACGCTGACTGCAAATAAAATTTTCATTACACAATAAGCACTTGCTCTATGGGAAAATACTCAGGAGTGTAAATTTTTTATTGCAAAGATACCAACATCAAGGTAAATTTGACCTTGACTTACCATAAATCTTGCCACCATTCTTTTACTCTTCTAAGCTGTCAAATATATTGCTAGTTCATAATCTCATTTTTCCACCCTGCCAATACCTCCTACCAGAAGAGACTGCAGGATAACACCCCCATAAAAGTTTCTGCAGAAGGACTGCTCCGTACAGCCGTATCGAGCCACAGTTTTGATCCCTAGCCCTGAAATATGTAATACTTGAGATATTTTGTTTTCATAGGTTGCCAATCTGCTTCCAAGCAAAGTCCATCCTGCTTAGCAATTCTGGAGTGGTGGCTGATATTTAATGTACTAGAAAGATAACAATCCAGGTATCAACGGCCTCTAAGCCACGGCAGACAGTCAACTCTAGTATTAGCTAACTGACCTCTTACACGTGGCATAGGATGCACTCCCCTTCAGCTGCACCCGGTCATTCTACACAACTTTATAAATACAGGTGGTCACTAACTTAAGGATAACAAGGTGCCTGGAACCTTACTTTAACAGCTAATGCAGTTTCAAGTTTTCTCAATTCTTTAACTCATGTAACTAAAAATTCCCTCATTATAACATCCCCAAAGAAAATAGAGGACACTAATGAACAAAACAGACTTGCAGATACAGTAAGCAATCTTATGGTTACCGGGGGAAAGGGGGTGGGAAAGGATAAATTTGGGAGTTTTTGAGAGTTGCAAATGTTAATCACTATATAAAAACAGACAAAAAACAAATTCTTCTGTACAGCACAGGGAACTATATTTAGTATCTTGTAATAACCTTTAATGAAAAAGAAAATGAAAATGAATACACATATATATATATATACACATGACTGGGACATTGTGCTGCACACCAGAAACTGACACATTGTAACTGACTACACATCAATTAAAAAAAAAAAATCTCCTGGGTCCATTTTTACCCTGAGGAAAAACTGTTTTCCAGCAGATGATTTATAAGCATCTATGATGGATAGCTTTAATTTTATATCCTGGGAGTTTTAACACTGATGGTATTTATGCTCTAAGAAGGAGCATGCCTACCTGATACGCCTGCTGAAAAGACAGTGAACAAGCAGGGAAAAGAACGCACTCTAGTTTTTTTATATATCAGAGTACAAACTGGTTACAGGCATAGATACTAAACATAAGCTCAACAAAGAACAATACGAATGGATTAATTATAAGCTGGCAGGGTCTCTGCCTAGATCATGACGTTTAATTATAAGCTGGCAGGGTCTCTGCCTAGATCATGACGTTACCACTGCACAAAAGACAAAGGTCTTGGGTGTAACATGAAGTAACAATAAAAGGCCAACAGGCTCCAACATAAAAACTTGCCAAAACCTTTCTTTCATCACCCAGCGTGGTGTCATTATCAAAACAATCACACTGAGGGCAAATACTATGCTCTAACTGTGACTTTAACTCTACAAATTCAAACCACAGGCCCAAGTACGACACATCCCTGAACAGGACACGGAGTCTAACACCATCCAGATGAAGCATGAGAGACGCAAGTCCCAAAGCACAGCTCAAATGCGATGCTTCAAACACAGCTACACATGTCAACGACCCAAAGGAAAACACACTGTCATCAGCCATGAGAGCTTTTAGTAACTTAAATGTATAATTTTTCTAGTCCCTGTAAGCCCTAAGGAGTTACAAGGTGAGGAAAATAAGTACAGTTTTAAAAATTCCAATCTTAAAAAAAAAATCTGTTGTTTTATCAATCTGTATTTTTTTTGAGCATTGAAAAAATGCTATCACCATAAACTCAGGATAGACAGACGACTTGCTCTCTCCCCCACCTGCAGGCCTTGAACATCAGGGTTCACCACTGTTATCAAACTCAGCGGTGAGCACGCACCCACGCAGCCTGCTCACACAGTACCTTCACATCATAGCCGTACGTCTCCCGGACGTCTTCATCAGAATCCGTCTCTTCGTCATCATAGTCCGCTGTTTGCCGAGGGGAAGAAGACACACTGCTCACCACCCGGTTGAATGCAGACTGCTGGAAACTGGGTAAGTGCCCCTAGAGAACAAGCAATTCCAAGACGAACAGAGAGACATTAAGTAAACATGAGTGATTACCACCCACTGATAATGAACTTGCCAAGTGGCTAACAGTTCAACAGTTAGTGCAGGTCAAATTATTTGATTATGAGGCCAAGGTCCACTTGAATGGTATTTCCAGGTAGTATTTCAATAAAACGACCTGGGTCTATAGCCAAAGAAAATCCTACGGGCATACGCAAAAAGAAGACACTAAGCATAATAGAGCTGCTGGCAACTTACTGTTATTTTCCTAATCAAACGGTCAGACAGACTTGGGTCACTATTTACACACTGACAAACGTTATCCCATGAACCGGGGGGAAAATCCCTCAACGTGCCTGTAAGTCTGGATTGGCAGCAGCTTTCTGGAGCTCCGCACTGATGATCTTCTCCGTCTTCTCTCGAGCCGCCTGCTCCACCATGCGCTGGCTCAACACGGACAGCTTGGCCAGGGCCGAGGACAGCTCATCCGTGGCCAGGGCCTGCCGTGCTCTGTCCTGCCAGCTCATGGCCCGTTCTGTCAGACACTGAAGGGCCTCGCCCTCAGGCAGCCGTACAGGCAGCTTCTGAAGGGACACCAGGAGTGACAGGATGGTCTCCAGCCTTGGCCTTCGAGACCGCATACACAGAGGGCAAAGGAATTTTACTTCTTTAGCCTGCCAGCCAGACCCTTTCTTCTGGGACCCTGATTTAGGGAGAGGAACACAGCTGTTATGAAACCAGTCTTTGCAGAGCTCACACTGTAGCATAAACCCACTAGCTGTCTTGCGGCAAATGCAAAATTTCACTTCTTCTATGCGGTCCACCATAGTCATCTTGGCTAGGTTGGCTGCTCTGAGGGAATGCATGGCTTCAATCTCTTTTTGCTCCCGTTCTTTGAAAACTGCCACCTGTGTATGACAAAACATTTCATTGAATGGAGTCACTGCAAAATACTCCAAAAATACCAAATCCTCAAGGCTAAGGGATCCTCTCCACAGTGCAGTCTCATAGTGACAGAGCATTGTTCTTAAAAAAAAAATCAGCTGTCAGTCATTCCCTAAAATTTGAGAAGGCCTGATGGTTTCTGTGCAAACATTCTTCCTCTGTGAAATGAGCAAAGTGCCACCATTTGTGACAGTACAGTACTTGCATCTTCTGCAGGGTGCAGCAGGAAGATGGCATGCCCTGAAGCCAAGCCACCCGGGCGTGAAGCCTGGTCCTGTACATACCACGGACTCCTGCTCCAAGGTGCACGTTTGCTGAGTCTCAGTTTTCTGAAAAGTGAGGATACCACCAACCTCATTTTGTTGTTTTAAAGATTAAAGAAGGTAACACATGAAAGCGCCCAGCTTGGTGCCTGGCGCAAGGTAAACGTTCAGTAAGTATTAGCTGCCCCCACCTGGTAATTCATCCCCTGGAGGGAAGTTCTACACAAATCAGTTTTTATTTCCTTCTAGGACTTTCCAGCTTGTGTAGAGGAATAATTGAGCCTGGCAACTAACCGTAACAAGGTTTCACGTAACTCAGTTCAAAAAGTATATAAAACCAAACAAAACTTAATTATCATGCACACTGTTAGGGCATTTTCTGTTTAAACTCTGGCAGCTCTGAAACAAGTCTGAAATAATTTCCAGTGTTATTTGTCTGGCAAGACTGCTGCATTAGGCAGGCTCTCTAACAAGAAATCATTTCCGTCAGCCTCAAAATAGGATCACCTGTGGCAGAAGTAGTCCTATCGAGCCACTGAGTACATGCAATTCCCTGCTGTCGCGAATCGACCAAACTCACTTTTACCCTCCTCCTCCTCAGGCTCCTCGTAATCTTACCACCTTCCTCTTACTCGCCAATAAAACCCATAATTAGCTACAAACATGTCACTGCGCACTCACTATACAACTGAATGCTCCTAAGAGGAAGCAGGTATTTTAAACAGTAGCTGGTATCAGCAAGCTGGTACAATTCCTTTGAGAAACACCATAGCATTAAGCATCGCAAAATGCTATTACTTCCAGTCCAGTAATCCCAATCCTAAGAGTCAATGAAGGAAAATAATCTGAAAAAAAGAAAACGCTTTACAAAGAAGTTCACTTTGTCATCATCCGTAATAGTGAACACTTAGTAACAACAAACATGGCCAATGTCAGAAAAGTGTTCAGCAAATTGTAAACAATTTGATGGAATATTAGACAACTATTAAAACCACAATAAAGACAGATATGGAAAAAACAGTTTTAGGGAGAGAAAATAGTAAACTTTTTATATACTTTGATTATAAATATTTTAAAATACGTCAAATATGTATAACCATAAAGTACACAAAAATAAAGTTAAGAACATAAAAAACGTGCATCTTAAGACCGTCACAGAATTTCGTAGTCACCAAACTCAAGATGCACGACATTACTCCTTACCACCATGGCGGTGTCTCTGGTCTCCTCCAGCCCCTCCTCCAGATCGCTCAGAGGCTCAAGGTCCAGATCCTTTTCCTTTTCTTTTTCTATTAGTTCTTTTACTTTTTTCCTTCTATTTTTTCCACTCCCATAAATACCAATGTCAGTCCGGGGACTGAGCACCTACAAAAGTAAAACCAAATATTGAGGTCTGGTTTTTAAAAAAAACTTAGAATTGAAAATAATAAAAGAAACCATTTACTGACCACTCATCATGTCCTAGACATGTTCTTATGAACTTTACACACATTATCTAATTCAAACCTCCCAAGAATCCTTTGAGTAGGAAGTATTATCCGCACTTTACAAACGAGGGAACCGAGGTTCAGAAAGGTGATAAGCTGCCCACAGATGCAAGGTTAGCACCAGGGAGCCAGTTCTCAAACATGAAACGATCTTATTCCAAAGCCCATGCTCTCAGCTGCTGTGTTCAACTGTTCAACATGAAAAGAGTAATGAGTACTTAAATCTGTGCTTCTGAGAAATAAGACCTCACAGTGACAGAGCCGCTGAAACGACAGAGAGGAGATCCAAGCTGACTGCTTTTTCTGGACACAGCACACGATGAGCTGGAAACCAGTCTGCCTGAGGTCTCGATTTCTGGTCAGCGTCTGGTATCACCCAGCAGCAATCACTTGTGTAACCATGACCAGATAAACTGAGAGCCACCCTCACCAACACTGCCACTGCCGTCGGCTATTAATCATCAGCTTCCGAGGAGGGTGCTGAAGGGCCAACACATGAAGCAAACGCCTCCTCACCTGTAACAACGTGTGGCTGGAATTCTTCTTAAGAAAGGTCCTCCCGGTTCGTTCTCTCCAGGCCCGCGCCGCTGCCACCTGTGACTCCACCTGGGGCAGCGCATCCAGACGCACAGGGATAGGACGGCCTTTAGCAGACAAGCTCTCCAGCTGCTCCAAGTAAGCGTAACTGCTGCCGCTCTGAAAAACAACGTACGTTCCCGCACGACCGCAGCCTCTCAGGAGTCTGGCCACATGCAGTCAGCAGGCCTTACAAAGGGTTTAGTGTTGAATTCTTTTATTAATTATTCTTTAAACCTAATTGTACGTTTTGAATTAATAGAGCCTTCCAATGTCCTTTTTAAAAAAGTTTGTGTAAATTCACGTTGTCAAAGATTTTTGATTTCTTAATTAATGAGGGAACCAGTAAGATGAAAAATCAGTTCAAAAGACAAGGCAAAGAACAGACATATAAATGCAATTCAGGACTGAGGAAAGTTATTTGCTAACAGATAGAACAGATGCTTAATATCACACAGGTCAATGGAATCATCTTTCCTACAACTGAAAATCAACTGTTCCTTATAAATTTAGCTGCTTTTCAGTGGACATCATTCATTCATTTTACTATCATTTTAAAGTAACTGACAGAGTTGCAGAATAGCTTGGTCGAAGAGAAGTCTAAGGAATACACTCCTTGAATCGGCCAGTCCTGGATGCTTCCCCAGACAACGTCCACCACCCACTGAAAGGGCGTCCAGCAATCTCTTCTGCTGTTTCAAAGTCTTCCACAATTTTCCCGACTACTACAAAGCAGTGCTTTAGTTCTGATAACCATCTCCGTTTTATGCTCTACAAACACAGATGAGAATGGCTACTTTTCTTCTAAGTCACAGTGTTTCAACATTTTCACATAATGAAGTGATCACTGTTTTTTTAAAACTTATATACTGCTTTAAATTTACCAAATAACTGAATCATTACAGGAAATGGGAGCATTAGTAAGTAACCCATTCCAGGGACTTGGCAGGAACGCCAGAAGGAGCAGGTTGGCCGCCTGCAGACAGTAACTCCGAGTGACAGCTCAGATGGGATGAACTTCCCAGCAAACAGAACACACACCATTCCTAGCAGGACTGTATCTATCCCCAAAACATTCATCATCATTCAGAGGATACGAAGGAAAGCAGTGTCATGCGCTAAATGCCAACATTCCAGCAAGGTTATTTCCCATGTACTAACTGACTCATTCACTAACAAATTCATTTTAAAAGTCGCACTGAAACAGAAACAGACAAGAAATCTAAGTGAATTTTTTAAAAAGAATAGTAAGAAGGCTCAGCATTAGGAGATATTATATCATTAAATCACTTCGGCACTGGGACAGCCACTGGAAGAGAAAAGAAAGCTCAGATACAGGCTCAAGAATCGCCGTGGTTCCTACTGCTCCCTTTGTGCCCAGTGACAGCCACCTGACTGCAGGATTCCTCCTGCCAAGCCCAGACACAGCCGCACTCGAGCCACAGCCCTAGACAAGCGCCTGCCTGCCAGCAGAGGCTGCCCACTTTCTCAGAGCCGTCAAGTCAGTCCTCCTGCTGAAGGGAAGGGCCTGGTGGACGGAAAGTCCTTCAGAGTGACACAGGAAACGCACGACAGCTACCTCCCGAGCCGGCTCGGTCCTTCAACAGTAAGTAAACAGCCAGCTACCGATCAGGGATGATCAGTCCCAAAGACACCCAACTGCCTGAAACGGTTCAAAGACGAAACAAACAGAGAGGCTGTCCTGTTCCAAACAGACAATTTTAAAAAACAGAAAGAAGAGCAGCAACTAAGCAGGCCCCAGAAAAAGCCGAGTGAAAAGAAAATAAAAGAGAAGTCATCAGAACCCGACACCTAGAATACTCTTTCCAGGGGCAGCAGTTTAGCAGAAAAGAGTTGGTTTACAACAGAGAGCATTTATACACTCAATACTGGAAGTGCTGGTTGATGGTTTTTATAATCTAGAAGAAACAGTATGCATTCAAGCAGACTTTCATCCCTAACACTTAGTTCATTGTCTGAATTACAGATGTGTAACGTGCTTCTCTCCAACTAGGGAACACACAATTTTAAGTCCAAGGTTCTATCTTCATACCCATCCCTTACACTCCTGCTCCCAAACCACTGGAACAGCACCAGGGGTACTGTGTTCAGTAAACGTTGATTTCATTTTTTCTTCTGCCTCTTCTTTTAAAAGTAATTGGTGCACATGGCAAAAGAGACCAAGAATACAGCAGGAAATAACTCTCTACCACCAAGCATTAAATTAATGGCTAATCCTGTCATCTTTCACAGCAGGGAGTCAATACAAACATGTAATGTTTCAACAGGTAACACACATTTTACAAAATCAGACGGAAGAACAAGTAAACTTCAGCACACGATTATTTTAATACAGTTATTCTAAAGAACTAAATGCTCAAAGGATTCATCACCTGAAATGCAGGACAATTCAAAAGGCTCTTTACCTGAATAGCTTCCACTTTAGCTGTCCACTCCCGAGCCTTCTGCAAGGCCTCCTTCAGGGACAACACGTTGGGTAGAAAGGCTGGAATGTTCTTAGCTTCATTGACGATACTTTCTAAACTCGCTACGCTGTGCCGGGGTCTTAAAAACACAGAAGTAGGGTGGCTGCATGAGGAAAAGTCAGACTACCACCAACACTTAAATAACGTTTGGAAACGTGTGAAAAACTTTCATACGTGTGACTTCATTTCATTCTTACCGTAGTCCTCTAAGGGAAGCAAACAGCTATGGCCTTTACTGCCACTTCACAGACAGTAGAAGTTTAACTCAAAGAGTATCAACTGTTTCCCTCAGACATTCAATGGAGTCAGGAAACACTGACTCAGAGGAACCACAGATGCCGCGCTCCTTCCACTCCATGACTTCTGCTTTAGTTCTTGCCCTGGCAGTCAGACGCGCACACACAGAGCAAGCAGGGAACAGCAGTCCAGAAAGTCACCAGCCGATCACGCCCACTTACTCCAGCCACGCCCACTAACGCCTGGTTTCACACAGGCCTTTTCGTCCACCAGTCAGAGCAAGGTGAGAATCACACTTGTCCCGGGAACTCAGTACAAACCAGTACAGGCTCACTACTCCAGGGGCTGGTGGTCAACTCTGCCGAGGAGAGCCGATAAGGGTTCGGAGAGAGGCCTTAAGAAATGCGATCTGGTCAAATGAAAGGTCAAAGGAAAAACAACAGGAACATGACGGACAGACACGGGGAAATACTTAAACATGAGCTGGTAAACCAGGGTACGATGGGGGTGGTGAAAATGAGAGGCAGGGTGAGAGCAACAGCAAGAAACAGGGCAACTTGGCTGGGAAGAAAGATGCAAGTTAAGAGGTCTTCGGGGGAGGGGCCACCTCAGCAGTAGAGCAGTGCTGAGCACGCACAGGGTCCTGGGTTCATTCCCCAGTGCCTCCATTAAAAAATAGATAAAAATAAAAAACCTAACTTTTTTTTTAAAATGAAGTCTTGAGAGCCATGCATTTCACTATGTCATGGGAAGCTACCGAGGGTGGAGACAGTTTCATCATCCGTGAATCCCTCTATGTGCCAGGTCCTAGAGACTGTTCATGCACAAGAGTGACAGGGTCCTCGCCTCTGGACACCTTTCAGTCTGGGGGCAGGTGATTATTAATAAAGAGCTATGATGCACTGTAAGTGCAGTGACAGAAGCAAGTGAAGGCGCTAGCAGAACACACAGCAGGGGGACCTGACTGACCCGGCAACGAAGGAAGGCTTCCCAGAAGGGACCTCTAAGCTTGCTTACCCTTGGTGAACAGGAGCTAGTCAGAGACTTGGGACTAGAAGAAGGGTAGGGCTCGTGGGGGCGCACCGCGGGGCCGGGCCGGCAGGGGAAGAGTTCTGTGGTGTATCCGAGGAACCAGGCTGGGGGCAGCGGGAAGGAATCACAGAATGCAGAACACGGGGCAAGAATGGCAAGGGGTGAGGCTGGATATTTAAGTAAGGGGCTGGACTACAGGTGGCCTTGCAGGTCAGGTTAAGGAGCCTGAACTTCACCCCAAGGGGAACGGGAAACCGACAGGCTTTAAGCAAGGGAATCAAACAGCCACACCGGTATTTCAGGAAAACACTAGCTGCAGTGTGGAGACAGATTACAGACGGGTGAGGTCACAGACAGAATCTGTGGCTCTGATCTATCTGAGCAGCTGTGACAACAGCACGAAGCGTGGAAGTGCGAAACACGGAGGAAACATAACCAACAAGACTTGGTAGCTAACTGAGTCTGAGGGGAAGGAAACGGGAGGGAGGGGTCAGAGTTAATTTCCAAAGTTCTGCCTTGTTCAAATGAGTGAAAGACGGCAGAATTCAAAGAGGAAAGGAACAAGGGAAGAGAGTACAGGAAGGAGTTAACGAGGCTAATTTCAGATACGGGGAATCTGAGGTACCAATGGGACATGTAACAGAATTCTCTAACAGGCAGATGGCACCTGTGAGGAAAACATACATGATATACAGATGAGAACTTGGAGGTAGTCAGTATAAAGATGGTAAATGGAGATAAGAAATTAGACAAAACCTCCAAGGAGCTCTCTTCCAGAGCAGGAAGAGAACTGGCTGGGCCAGAATCCTGAGGAAGGCCACTCTCTAAGGAGCAGACAGACGGCCAAAGGCCAAGTAGCAGGATAACCAGAAAGGAGCGGTGGGCAGCCGAGCACCGCCAAGGGACGAGGAATACCACGTCTTCAGAAAGACAGCGGTCACCAGGGCTGGAAAAGCAAGTTCTCAGACTCCCACTACCCCCACCGGCCCCACCACTCTGTTCTTTACCAAGTTTATCTTCTTCATGACTGCGATCATCTGCCACTCGTTCATTCATTCACTTACTTGCCTCTCCCCACTGAAATGCTGACTCTGCTTGAGGGCCGGGACCCTGTGTGCCTTCCCCCTGCTGCCCCCACAGCACTCAGGAACAGGGCCCGGCACACAGCAGGTACTCTGTAAATACTCCCTGAGCTGCAAGGGTCAAGGGAAAACAGGAGAGTTCTATAACCAGGTCAGTGACAATGGAGTTAAAGAAGGTCGATATAAAAGACATTTTGGATGTAAAATCACCAAAACCTTGGTGACTGATTCAACGTAGGAAAACAGGAAAAGGAAAAGTTTTCAAATACTACTACCACCAAAATTTCATTCAGCAGACTACGGCAGACGCATCGGATATGCCAAATCATACTTGCATTCCAGAGTTACTTAGCTTTTTCCATTTAATATGCTCCCACCTCCTGGTATAGTCGTGAATCTGAAGACACAGGATAATGTGAATGTTTCAGGCAGGAAAAACTATAAATTTTATCAAGCATTCTCAATGGCATCTGGAGAGCAAAGTATCCAGGATGCATGGAGCCTCTCCTGGCTGAACAGAACTGTGCTAATTAAGTCATCCAAGGCTTTCCTGTCAAGTGCATCCAAAGCAAGCGGCTGGCCAAGTAATTAAGCCCATGGAGACTTGGAACAAAGCGGGAAAGGCTTTCAATCTGAGCTGTGTTACTTAACAACTATGTGATGTCTGTAAGTGTGCCAGTTTCCTCGTCCTCCCAAAAGAAACTACATAAACACTCATCTTAGCTGCTGAAGAAACTTCCATGAAGGGCATCACATAAAGTCAAACCGATGCACGTTCACCCAAGTCTCACAACCCAGTGGGTGCTGATGCCAACACTCCCCACTCTCCTGCCTGACTCCCACCGCCCTGCACTTGCCCGCATCCGTCGTCCACTCAGGGAGAGACATCCAGCTTTGTCACCCGAGCACACCCGGCATGTTCCTTAAACTTGGCCCACCTTCCCCACTTCCACCTCGATCCTCCTCACCCTTCAAGGCCCTACGGACGTCCTCACCTCCCTCTCAAGCTTCTCTCCTGACCATCACGCTAACAGGGCCTCTGCAATGAATCCCTCCAGTGTCCTCCTGTGCTGCTCAGTTACACCAGCACCAGCACCACAGCGCAGCAGAGCTTCGTGCTTCCTGGCTCCCAACTACAGTGCCGGCAACAAAGGGGCTCGGGCTCCAAGCAAAGTACCACCTGGACCACTTACGAAAGTGCCTAACAAAGCACTCTGCACAGTGCACACAACATGAGAGACTATCTCTAGGCAGACACATCTGAGAACTGAGGGACCAGTCAGGGGAGACACCGGACACTTGATTAAACATTTAAGGACAGAGACCCTTACGATCCCACCCCACCTACCCTCTGACCTAGTTACTGGAGGCGACAGTCACCAATATATGCATTCACCTTGCCTGCAGGCAGACCTTGGCCTTTTCTTCCCATCGCTCAGAGACGGTGAGGAGCTCCTGGAGCTCAGCCATCGCCTTCTCCACCGCGTGGTGGGGCGCCAAGCCCACCCCAGAGTCTATCAGTCTCTTCAGGACATCCAGAGTGACCTGCTGTGGGTCTGACAGTGTCAGTCTCACTTCATCCAGCCATCGAGCCTGCTGCAGCTCCTGCTTCAGCCGGGCCAGTTCGGGCAGCTCCACATACAGACTGGAGCCCAGGTCTATCAGCGTCTGGAGTTTGGAGGAATCTGGGGTTTCATCCATCATGGCCTCTTGAGCACGTTCATGAAACTCCTCCACATCGTCCAGCAGATTCTGAAAAGGTCCAAAGAAGGGAAGTAAAAAACAGCTCAAAAGATACAAAGTGAATATGGAATATATATATAGTTCAGGTAAACTACCAGATTCTGGACTGTCTTCTAATAATCTCACCACCATAGCACCAAACAGGTGTGATAAAGGCATAAATACACTTCTCCGTAATTACTTACATAGTCCTACTTTTAAATGTGATTGATTCACTCGAAAAATATTTAATGACTACTGATTTAGATGCAAGCACTATTCCAGGAACACAGCATTTAACAAAAAATACAAAGGAACATACACTTTAACATAGGTGACCAGACACTGAAGACACCAATGTTTCAGTCAGTTTAAGTGCTATGTAAATTAAATAGGGCAATACAACAAAGAGTGACCAGGGGACAGGAAGCATATTACTTTGCAATGATGGCCACAAAAGCCAAATGAACCAAAACTAAAATGAGGAGGCAGGGATGGAAGCCACACGAAGACCTGGAGGAAGAGCAGTTCAGGCAGAGCAAACGTTAACTGCAAAAGCTTCTGAAGAGGAACGAGCTTGTGTCCTGCCCCGAAGTGGACAAAGGGGCCAGAGGGACGAGGGAGAAGTGCAGGCAAGGAATAAGCAGAGGTCAGGTCACACAGTGTCTTGCAGACTGATTACAGTGAGTTTGGGATTCATTACAATTCCATTCTAATGGCTTTGGGGAACCCCTGGAGCAGTTTAACCACAGGGAGGTGACGTGATTCGCCTTGTTTCACACAATTGCTCTGGCTACTGAATTAGAAACATTCAGGGACAGGAGCAGACAGAGGAAGACCAGTTAAGAAGCTGCTGTGGTGACCTAAGGGACGGATCCCCGTGTTCAGAGGGTCACTTAAGTAATGGAGACGACGAGTAATGGCCCACTTCAGGATACTTTCTGGAGATCACAGCTGCGCTTACTTAGAGACTGAATGTGGTGCATAAGGGAAATGAAGGAGTTAAGATTTCGGATTCATCAAAAGGCTTTTGAGATGCCTTTGAGTCTACCAAAGGGAAATGCAGAGTGCGCAACTGAACATACAAGTCTGCAGAAAAGGAGGAGGACAGTCAGAGCTGGGAACCAGCTGGACAGAGGTGATGTTCACGTCACCAGACTCAGAAGGAGAGATCAGGACCCGGAATAAAGAGAGGGACGAGACCCCTAAGAACCCCAACACTCAAGACGCCCGGCCGAGAAGAAAGCAAACAGATCCCCAGATGAGAAGGGCTGTGAGCTGTGAACCCAAGGAAGCCCAAGTACATGGCGTCGCAGGTGCCTCAGCAAGAAAGCCTCTCAGGAAGGCAGGTGTGGCTACAGGACGCCCTAAGGACACGCGGCAGGGCCAGCTACAGGACGCCCTAGGGACACGGGGCAGGGCCAGCTACAGGACGCCCTAGGGACACGCGGCAGGGCCAGCTACAGGACGCCCTAGGGACACGGGGCAGGGCCAGCTACAGGACGCCCTAGGGACACGGGGCAGGGCCAGCTACAGGACGCCCTAGGGACACGGGGCAGGGCCAGCTACAGGACGCCCTAGGGACACGGGGCAGGGGCAGCTACAGGACGCCCTAGGGACACGGGGCAGGGCCAGCTACAGGACGCCCTAGGGACACGGGGCAGGGGCAGCTACAGGACGCCCTAGGGACACGGGGCAGGGCCAGCTACAGGACGCCCTAGGGACACGGGGCAGGGCCAGCTACAGGACGCCCTAGGGACACGGGGCAGGGGCAGCTTCAGGACGCCCTAGGGACACGCGGCAGGGCCAGCTACAGGACGCCCTAGGGGCACGGGGCAGGGCCAGCTACAGGACGCCCTAGGGACACGGGGCAGGGCCAGCTACAGGACGCCCTAGGGACACGGGGCAGGGGCAGCTACAGGACGCCCTAGGGACACGGGGCAGGGCCAGCTACACGACGCCCTAGGGACACGGGGCAGGGCCAGCTACAGGACGCCCTAGGGACACGGGGCAGGGCCAGCTACAGGACGCCCTAGGGACACGGGGCAGGGGCAGCTACAGGACGCCCTAGGGACACGGGGCAGGGCCAGCTACAGAACGCCCTAGGGACACGGGGTAGGGGCAGCTACAGAACGCCCTAGGGACACGGGGTAGGACACCACCACCACTGACACTGGATGTCACGGCTGAGAACCTTGACAAACACCACTCCAGACACCAGGCCACGGCAAGTCACAAGAACACGTCACAAACCATCAAGAGATCACTATGCAGATTCCTGTATTTGATACATACTTATAAGATTTTACATATTCATCAAACCGTGGGGGCTCTAGTAATTTCAGAGTTCTGCATTTTTAAAAGTTCACAAACTAATAACTCACTGATACATTCAAATTCCTTTAACTAATTTTTTGCATTTCAGTTACATCTATGTTAAATGGGGGTTCTGTTCTGGCCTAAAACCAATAAAGAGAAAAACTTCTAAACTAGCCTTAGTTTCAGAACTTTAAAGGAAGAATTAAAGACTAAGAATGAATCCAAGAGATTCTTACTGCCAACTAAGAAACCTTCCATGGCAGCACTTCACTGAGAAAAGAAACAGAACAAGAAACTACAGACGCACTATTCTGTTTACCCAAACAGCAGGCCGTGGCTTTTACCCAAAAAAGAACGAGACACTCCACCTTTACTTGTCGAGCTTGGCTGATGACACAAGGGAGGCTGAACAGCTGCTGCACAAAGGCCTTCAGCTCTTCCACGGCCAGTCTGGTCCGAGTCCTCCCGCTGTCTGGGCTCTGCCTGATGTGAAATAACATTGAGAAAGAAGTAGGAAAACAACGTCACAGCCACTCTGATATCGAAGGGGCCTCTGGGCTCTTTAAAACGCTAACCCAAGAAATCCCAAGATACCAGCGTCTAAGGAATTTCACTGCGATGGTGCTCACTTCTGAGTTAGGTTTTTAGGTCTTTAGCTCATGAGGCAAGTTTCAACTCTCCCAGTTACAGTTCCTCCAGTCTTACAAGTATTAAACATTCCAAACATTCAAGAAATTCCTCACAGCAAGATGTTAAGTTCACTGATAAACTAAATCCTCTGCCTCAAGAAACTGAACCTAAGGTGTAGAAAAAGGGCATTTAACCTGACTTGGGAGACAATGAACCCTCTGAAACTGGTTCAAAATTATTTGAGCATGTGCATTTTTCTAAGAAAAGGGCATCTACGCTTTCGCCGCACTCTCCAAGGGAGTCAGTGACCTAATGACAGGTGAAGAGTCACTGACCCACGTCCCTTTAAAAGTTCTCTGATCAAACGAAAGATAAAAAGATTTACAACGTAATTAAAAACGCAATATGAGCTGCTAGACTAAAAGCCGCTCCTCAGAATGTGCTGGGATCACTATGAAAACAGCAGCACAGGGAACTGGACTTGGACGAGCTGCAGAAAATCAGGAGCGCAGGCTCCCAGGCTGCTCAGCAGCAGCCTCCCTGCATCCATCCAGGCTACCCTTGCTGCTGCCCGCCTCCAGCCTGCAGCACCGTCTACTCACAGATACCTATCACACACCTACTGTGTGCCGGGCACTCCTCAAAGCACAGGAAAGAGAGCACTGAGGAAAAGGACAGAAACCCCTAACATTCTACCCCAGCATAACATCCAAACAGGGCTGAGGGAGGAAGGAGACAGACAGACAGTAAGCTGGCGTATCAGGAGGGGACGGGGCCACGACAAGAACAAAGCAGGAGAGAATAAAAAGCTGCAGTTTTACAGAGGGGCGTCAGAGAAGGCCTCTCCAAGAATGCGACATCTGAAAAAGACTTGGAAGAAGTGAGGGAAAGCCATCAGGACGTCAGGGGACAACTCCAAGCAGAGCAGAGAGCAAGTGTGCCGGCGCCACGCAGCAGTGCGCAGAGAGCGTGAAGGATGCAGCGAGGAGCTGGACAGAAGGGGTGGGAGGAGCTAAGAATGGGGTGTCACCGGGCCTGGAGAAACACGGCCTTGAGGAAGACATAGGGCCTCACAGGCCAGCAAGATTTCTGCCTCTACTCTGGTGGAAAAAACCAAACCAAACCAAACAGAAAACCACTTAAGACTTACCTGTGTTTCTGCTTTTTGCTCAGAAGCAGCTGAGCCACAGAGGCACAGGTCTCAGCCTCTTTGACGGCATCCCTGAGTTTCCGAAAGAGCTCGTTCTCTGGGTACTTCCTATCCTCGGCATCTTCCAGCATTACTCGCAATTCAATCAAATCTGTAAAAATAAATAAAAAGCTATACACGGTGACCACAGAAAAGAAGAAGCCCTCACCAACCTATCAGCAGAATTGCAGCACAGCTGCGACAGTCTCACCAGTGCAGCAGCAGCTTATATAACCAGGTGCTCGTTCCTAACCCAAGTCCTCTTTCGCAGGAAGCCTTCAGTGTTAGTCTGCTGGTAACAATGGTTCCCCAGAATGTGTGACGCATCTGCTGCAAGTGAGCTTTCTGTCCCACTGTGTTATCAACTTTTTCACTTAAAAAAGATTCTCAAATAGAAATTCAAGTCCACAGCCAACCAGCCCATTAGTCTCAAATCTCACATGAAGCCTAGGATTTTTCTTTAATGAAGGAAAAACAGAAAACAAGGCCTCTTTCAAAGTGACAACCACCTCAGTGTATACATAAAATAGGAAGAAACTTAACCTTTCTTGTGGCTGAAGTTGGCAGACAAAGCCTCTGTGACACGGCTGACCCAGGTGTCATAGGACTGTGCCCTGACTTTCACACCATACAGCAGAGAAGGGAGGTCCTCTAATGGGTAGCGGTACCTAAAAAAACCCCAAAAAACAAAACATACACAAATAAAAGCTTCCAAAACCAACAAGTTGAGAATAAATTTTAAACACAATCAGTTTAAGGCAAGTACAATGGCCAGGGGATGGGGTCTTGGTGCACACAGAGAAAGTCAAAGCCCAGAGAGCGCTAACGCAGGGAAAGACAAGGAACGGGGGAGACCAACTGATACTGAAACTCATCTCAGTTTAGGGCCAACTTCGACAGACTGGTCCTCAAGCAGGGAGGCAAAGAGATAAGAAGTTACGGGTCCAAACCCTAGGAAAGGGGTTACAAGGAACAACATTAACTGTAAGAGAAGGTAAGAGAAGTTTTACAAGGAGCTCCCGGATACCTAAGACATTTCTTCTGCATGGGGCAGGCGCACAGGTCAGCTGGGTGGTAGAGGCACACAAGCCGATCGGGGCTGCAGGAGCAGGTAAGGGCAGAGAGAAAGCACGTGGTCCTGCACGCTGCACACTGCCGCTCATCATCAGGAACCAGCTCAAACACTTCTTCTTCTGACATCAGGACGCCCTGAAATACAGTTACGTCACCAGATCAAGTCTTTCCAGTCTTTCAAGCATCAGTGAACTTAGCTTATAAAGTTTTTTTCTACAGGTAAATCTCTGACTCTGATATAAATGAGGGAGGTGCAATGGCACGTCACCAAGATACTTTGCAAACACAATCATCACTCATTTTTCTAATGGGCAAGACTAAACCATGGTGTCTAAGAATGCACATGATGAAACTATCTCTAAAATGCAGGAAATGATTATTACAAAGATTTAAAATCACTTTTTGAGGGGAGGGAAGGAAGCTGTAATTGGGAGGTACTTTTAGGATGGCTGAAGTTCTATCTCTTGACCGTATTGTGATGACAACAAAGTTTACCATATGGTAATTCCTGAAGCTCTACATTCGTTTTATGTTGTTTTGTCTTCTAGACAAGAAAAATTTCAAAAAGAAGAAGTACTTCCCCAGGGACAACACGCCCTTAAGCAGACGCACTAGTGATCCACAACCTGAAGATAACACTGACACGTACACGCACGCACAAGGACAAGGGGTGCAGAACTGCTTAGGCTACTACGCAAACCGAAGTACAGCCTACCTCAGCAAGGCACCAAGGAGAACGCTAATCAAATCCAGCATGCCAGCTTGAGACAGTAAGGGCATATGAAGTACATTTTACAAAGACTTCCATTTACTGCACAAAGGGGTGCCCTTTACAGTTGCAACTTACTTAGTAGGCAAGGTGCGTAAGAACCTAATTCCACTACGACAGCAAACCACCCCCTCCAACTCGAACAAGATGGTGATCTAATCATGTTTGCTGGCAGACACAACCCAGTTTTTTCAACATTTTGTTTTTACCTAGGTGTCTCCTGACTACACTCATGTCTTTCCATTTTCTCATGTTAGCATTTAATATTTTCTTCAAAAATTACTTTTATGCAAAAATGGTTCCATAATGCACTGCAGGTGTTTCTTAGTTTACAAGAATTTACAGCTTCAGAACAGCTGGCAAACAGAGGATGCTAATGTGTCAACTACCAACTCCTGGCTGCTTTAAGAAATCCCACATCATTTCTCAAAGTCTACTCCCAAGGACCACTGGTCCTGGAAGGTATTCTGCAAAAAAATTAAGAAGTAAATTGGGAAGGGGGATAAATGCTGTGTCTTACATCCCTCCCAACTTAAAAGTTTAACAAACACCAGGATATTAAAGGGTCACAGAAGTTCTACAGTAAAGAATCCCATTTATTTTTTCTTAATCCACCATTTCCCAAGCTTTTCTGTCACAGAACACTTTTTCCTTGTAATTCCTTCTAACATATAATATAGCTTAAGTCCTGTAAATACACTTTGGAAAACCATAAATTATTGGGATGGAATGGAGAGAAGAAAAAAGTCAGGGATACGAATTAAAGAGATATTTGAAATAGTGAGAAAACTAAGGAACGGAACAGAATGGTAGCAATACAGAGAAGGGGGGAGGGGTGACAACAGATGTTAAAACAAGAAAAACTTAAAACCAGATTGACAGATGAGAATGCAGGCGACGGATGAGTCAGAGATCACATTGGTTTCTACATAATGATCCTGGAACTCAGAGACAGGCAATTAGGAGAGGAAAGCGGTTTGTGAAAGAGCAGAGGGGAGGAAGTAGTACTCTGTTTTAGATGCCAAAACTAAGACGAAAGAAACCTAACTAAGAATGTACAGTAATCATATGGAGATGCGATTACAAACGGGCGAGTGAAGATGCCGCCTCTTTCAAAGTGACAGTAATTTCTGTGTCTGCATTTAACAGGAGGCAAAGTCAAGAGGTGAGAAATGAAACCACAAGATCAGAGCTCAAAGAACTAAAGTTCTGAAGTCTTAAGAACGGCTAAGAATTCCCTGAGAAGTAGCACAAAAGAGAAACACCAAAAGCTCAAAGGCAGAACCCTGCAAACACTGAGAGCTTAAGATGAGGAAAGCGACACCTAGAAGCGACCAGCAGGTGCTCTCAGAAGCTGGAGAACAGCAGAGCAAGGGTGGAGAGAGACCAGAAGCACAGCAGCCAGTGCTCAGACTGCCCAGCGCGGGACAGAAGGAAAAACACAACTGGATTTGGCCACGAAGCCGCCACAGGGACAGCGAGGGAGAACAAGGAAATGAGGACACTGACCACAGAAAAACCACTCAATGAGCTCTTCAAGGGAGAAACAAAATGAAAACTGTTCTTAAGATTCAAAAGATAAGCGCATAATGCAAAGAAAGGCAGAGAAGAGGACCTGGAAACGAGGGCACGAGAAGAAGGTAAGTTTAAAGGAAAAGAGTCCAAACGGGAATTTGGTCAAAGCACTAATAAGGTGATCAGAAGATGTCATGTGCAAATCACTGTAGAACAAGGGAAAACAATGCCCCACTAGTGACGTAGGTTAAATCTGAAACATGAGACCAGACGACAAAAATTTACTTCCTGAGTCTCCACCAATGTATTTAACTTTCAAACTTCAAAAGGCAGACTCCAGGCAATAAGAAAGGAATTCCATTTTAAATAAACATATAAAAGTAATATGTTTCCACTTTAGGGAACTAGAAAAAGGACAAATTAAATCCAAACACACATATACACAAAGAATTAGAGCAGAAGTCAACAGAGAAAAATTAATGAAACCAATAGCTAGTTCTTTGAGGAGCTCAATGAACTGATAGGCCTCTAGCCAGGGTAACTAAGAAAAAAGAAACAGAACACAAATTACTAAGATCAGAAATAAAAGAGCATCTCCACAGAGCCCATGGTCAGTTAAAGGGCAGTAAAGGAGCACTGCGGAAGACCATGTCCACCAGCTCCTTGAAAGGCACAAGTCGTCAAAACTCACACAAGAAGAAAGAGACAATCTGAATAGGTCTTTATCTATGAAAGAAAACCAAACAATACAAAAGCACTGGACCCAGACAGGTTCACTGATGAATTCTACCAAAGATTTATGGGAGAAATTATACCAACTCTCTATAACCTACCAGAGGACAGAAGGAGGAATACTTCCTAACTCATTCTATGAGGCTAGCATTACCCTAATACCAAAACCAAAGATTTCACAAGAAAAGGAAACTACAGGCCAATATTGCTCATGAACACAGATGCAAAAATCAACAAAATATAAGCAAACTGAATCCAACACTGTATAAAATTAATTACACACCACAACCAAGTGGGATTCATCCCAGGTAAGCAATGTGGGTTCACTATTCAGAAATTAACACAATCCATCATATCAACAGACTAAAGAAGAAAAACCACACGATCACATCAAGAGATGCAGAAAAATACCTGACAAAATCCAATTTCCGTTCCTAATAAAAATTCTCATAAACTAGGAATAGAGGGGATCTTCTTCAACTTAAAAAAGAGTATCTGTTTTAAAAAAAAAAACCTAGAGTTAACATTTTACTTAATGATGAGAAGCGTTCCCACTGAGATCAGGCACACGCAAGGATGTCCTCTCCCACTACTCTTTAACGCCGTACTGGAAGTCCCAGCTAAGCAACAAGACAAGACAAGTAAATACAAGGTATTCAGATTGGGAAGAAAGAAACAAAACCATCTCTGTACAAGACTATCTACGTAGAAAATCTGAAAGAATCAACAAAAACACTCTAACAAGAAACAATTATAGTTAGGTTACAGGATACAAGTAATTTTAACACACAAAAGTCAATGCCCTTCCTACATACCAGCAATGAACAAGTGGAATTTAAACTTAAAATACTCTTCTAAAAAAAAAGGTAAAAAAGTCTTGTTTAAAAAATAATAATAAAATACAAAAGGTTGATAAGTAAACATAATCAAAGCAAAGCTTCTAGGAAAACAAAGCCAGTGAGGCTAGCTACATAGGGAGGGTGAGGGAAAATGGGCCAAGAGTGGCTGAAAACTCAGATTTTCTCACTTGTTTTCCATTTCAATATGATAAATATTTAGTTCATTCTAGTATTCAAAATCTAACACTTGGTTGTCAGTCCTTCTTACTCATTAAAATACTTAGATTTGGTGGGGTGGAGGGGAGGCAGAGTAATTCACTCTGACAGTCTTCAATCACCACAAACGTAACTTTTATTCAATTACAAAGCTGAGAGAGAAAAGGATTTGAACTCTCTTGTTTAAAGAAATAATATTATATGTAAGAAATTTTTTAAAATACAAACTTAAGAAATTCTACCCGACAGAATTTCATTTTTAAAAATTTGGAGATGGTGACATCAAGATTCCCGAAACTTTTTCAACTTGAAGAAACCAAAATGACAAGTACAGACGTATGAAATCTTCTCCGAACTATTAGTTTTTGTGTTCAACTTCTAGAGGGATCAGTGGTGAAAATGGATTCTCTGCACAGGTTCGACTATCAGTATGTTCCATGAGGAGTACCCACTGCAGGAACTGTGCTCAGCAAACTCACCATCTGCACAACAGACTCCCTTAATCGTGTCTCCTCTTCCGTCAGGAGTGTCAACTCCTTGCACACCATGGCAGCCAGCCCCACGTCCAAGCACTCTGGGTCTGCTGCCATCTTGAAGATCAGCTCCTCGTGTGAGAAGACACAGTGGCGCCTTAGCCGGCGGTAATGATTGACACACTGACGTCCAATGGGCAACTGAAAACAAGACAAGATTCTCAGAGTAAATTACTTGCTTATCACACATTCCAGAACAGAACCACTATTTGCCCTCCAGATCCTCTCCTGTACTATAAAGAACACAGAGTAAGAACATCCATTTGAACATTAGAAGTAACTGTAAATATTAAACCTTTATGGTGCAAAAAGAATTTCAAAGACCTTCCCCCAGAAAATTCCAATAATTTGAGATGCTGAGCTTCTGGCCTAAGCTGCAGGTTTTCTACTTATTATGGACCTTAAGAAGATGAGTTCTTTGATACATAAATGAGGCAGCAAACTCTTTTGGACCAGTCTAACATTAACACTGACCTTACTGGAAAAAGAAAAAAATTTTCAGGCAATAAAGGGCTAACTGGACATCTTCAGCATTGCTGTTTCCACAGAAAAGCTGTGATTAGGAGGGAGGGGTTGGGGGAAGCACTACCTACCAGATCACATGAACTGACTTTAGTTTTTTATAAGGACCAAAGCAAAAGACAACTTAAGATTTTAGAATCTAGAAATTATTTTTAAAAGCAATCAGTCTGGCCTAAAAAGAATTAGAAGTGAAATCATGAGAGTACACACTTCAATTTTCCTAAGTGAAATAAATCACTAAATGATCACTTTTCATAAATCAACAGGAACACTCCTTTAACATCTGAAAATTTCTCTATCACGTTTCAACCCAAATCATGATACTAGCTGAACCAAAACCACACACACACCCATTCTCTCTCTCTTCAACTCTTTCCTACACTCAAGTGGAAAAACCTGGGTGGCTAAGGTTTTTTGTACAGTATTTGAAAACTATTACAACAGAGAAAAAAATTAGAAAACGGAAGGACCCTGAAGAACCCTTTAGAGCTCACCTCCATGCTGAGAGGAAGAAAGGGATCACGAGAATCAGAGGTCCAGAGAGCAAGCCTACCTCTGAACTGCACAGCACTTCCATGCTCTTCCAAAGCAACAACCTTTCCCAAGAAAATGTGTGTACTGACTTTGTGAGTAGCAGCTATCTTGTCGGTTAACAGTACGTAATTCCTTCATTTCTTAATTCTCAGGTCTTCACCCTTTAAATATTTCTCATGTAGCCTTGATACAAGAGCAAGGAAAAAGCAAAACTGTGGTGTTTGTGCTTCTTATTATCACAATACGTAAGGAAAACACGTAAAGCAGAACTGGCTGCCCCCTGTGGCTGATAACAAGCAGCAGCACCGCTCCACCCCAGATACCGCGCTGCTTCCGTCTTTCATCTCCGTCACACCTTCCTCCTGAAGAGAATCAAGGGCTTCGACAAGTGTTAGCAGCCAAGTGAATCTTAGCATCTTTATACAGCGGGTAAAAAACTTGGGACCAGTGAAATGAAGAGCTGCCCAAGGTGAAGTACCAGTAAGAGTGAGCACATTAACGGCAGAAACCGTTTCTAACTCATCCCTGAATCACCCCCATTTCCCACCCTACACCTAGCCAAGGAACCAGTCAGTCAACACTTAATAAACGTCAGCTGAGCCTTTAAAACAGAGTCCTAGGCTCGGTCTTGCCCCTACTGCTTCCTAACAGGAAGTTTAGACTGTCCTACGGTCAGGAAGGACTGCTCATCACACAAGTTCACTTATTAGCCAAGGAAATACTACGCTTAATCATGAAATTTAACACTTTAAGGTGCCCACAGAAAACATGTAAGATCCAACAGTACTGAAGAATATCCTCCAAAATGTTACGAGAGATGACCAAAAAACAGCACCACTAAAGGAAATATAAGGTCAAAGAGTGGGTGACAAATCTGCAGTATTCTCCCCACCAACGTGATGTAAAAGCAACTAATTACTTTCATACGTCTCCTTCATCTAGAAGCAAAATAGCAATCACTGGCAGTATCATTCACACAAAAGTATAACCCACAGAGATCTTAATATTACAGCTACTCTTTAAAATAAAATTTTTATAAAAGAATACAGAAAACATAAAATGGTAGGAAGACTAAAGTCACCTCATTGTCTACCAGAAGGAAAAATAATAAAGGGATACTTTAAAGTAAAAATCAGAGCTAGGCATTTATAAATATGATACAATTTAATTTCTTGAAAAGATCTGGTCGCCTTTATTAAATCCAGAAGTGCTCAGAGAAAGCAGACTAGAGGAACCACATTCTCTCAGAAAAGGAAGATTCAGAAGTATCAACTACCTTTCAAAGTTCAAACAAAACAGGGGGACTAATGGATGAGAAGAACGAACCACAAAATCTTCCAAATAAAAACGACCCGAACTTTATGAACTGCAGCAGACATTCCAAGCTCTACTGAAATATCCATGAAGCCCACCCTCCCCCGCTACGCTAATTTAGCAATTAAGATGCCTCCTCCCGGGTGTCAGCAGACGTACAACAGCCACGCATTATAGAACAGACCCAGTCAGCAGTACAGAAGTTCACAGCCTCAGCGAAGTTGTAGCCTTGATTAAATCCAGAGTGGTAGGCCCGAGGAAACGTCACCACGAACTCGCCAGCACACTGATTGGTCCTGTACACCTAAACGCAAATCGGGAACAGGGATACAGGAACAAAAGAAAACGAAATAAAGACACATAAAAGGGAGACAGATTTTATTAGTTTCAGAAGCATTTTCTAAAACTGAGAACAATAAAACATTAACCTATCCATACCAGCAAATAGTATCAGGGGTTGAAAAGCAGTAAGAGTTTCACCTGCTTAAAACAGTTGCGATGACAAATTACAGTGATTCATGACAAGAATTCACAGCCAAAAGAAATTTTCAAAAAGTAGTTTCCTAACTTAATTAAAATTTTACAGTCAAAAGGTTTCATTCCTTTCACTCTTCTGCTGTAGACAGTGGTGAAGGATGGGATTTCCTGCTTTCGGATAAATTTTTGGAAACTAATTGATTAGCGAATACGGCTTACGGAAAGAAAGATCCCCAAGTTAGCTTTCCTGAATCTCACTGTTTTATAATACTATGTCTTTTGAAAAGCCCCAGATTCTGTATAAATTCACTCTTTTAAAGACAAAGTAACAAAGAAGGGAGGGCACAGCTCACTGGCAGAGTGCATGCTTAGCACGCACGAGGTCCTGGGTTCAATACCCAGTACCTCCATTAAGTAATAAAATAATAATAAAAAATAAGTAAACCTAATTACGCCCCCAAAATAAAGACAAAGTAACACTACTATCTATCTACTTTCTCATTACTTTCTAATTAACTATGAAGACTATTTGACTGTATGCGGCAAACATTAACTTTATACTTTATTAGGTGCCACTAGCTTCAATTTAATAATCATTTTCAAAACTAAGCCTAACAGTATAAAAGGGATTCACTGTGTATTTTTACTTCATTACCTCATGTGAAAAAAAAGCTGTGAAACCTTTACACGAGGCGGGAGGGCACAGCTCAGTGGTAGAGCGCATGCTTAGCATGCACGAGGTTCTGGGTTCAGTCCCCAGTACCTCCATTAAAAATAAATAAAGAAAAAATATAATAAACCTAGTTACCCCCCCCAAAGCCTAAAAATACTATATGAAATATGGAAACAGAAATAACAAGGTCCTCCTCTATAGCACAGGGAACTACATTCAATAGCTTCAAATATTCAAAGCCTTTACTGAAAAAAATATAAAAAGGAAAATATATGTGTATAACTGAACTATGCTGTACACCAGAAACTAACACAACATTGTAAACTGACTATACGTCGGTATTTTTTCTCTTTCTTTAAGTTCTTCTGTTTCTTTCTTTTGGGGGGGGGGTGATTAGATTTATTTATTTATTTATTTTTCGAGGAGGTACCAGGGATTGAACCCAGGACCTCATGCATGTTAAGCATACGCTCTACCACCTGAGCTGTACCCTCCCCATCCCACTAGACTTAAAGAAAAGAAATATGGAAATATGATCTCCAAAGGGATTAGTTATTATCACCACTTAAAATACTTGTACTTTGGTTAAATGGGGATAAGAAAGAACATGAGATTTTTGTTAAAATCAGGATATAAGGGTTTGCTGAAAATAGGCTATTCTGATAGGTTGTTATACATGAAGTATGATTCATACTTACAACACCCCTTTCTTAATCAAATTTTTCCTTCAGAGTATAAACTCTAATTTGTCTAAAAGATAACATGATTTTCGACTTCCTATTAAGAAACAAAGCATATATTGTGACTCCAATCAGTACTCTGAAGAGACTGAAGGGGGACCAAAAAGACTCACAGGCACACCATGCTCCGTCAGCACATTGGGGTTCATGATGGTGACTAGCTGGTGCAGGAGGTCAGGCTGGGACTCGAATAACTCAGGGGCCAGCTCCCGCATCACCTCCTCCAGCTGCTCTGCAGCATGAGATGGCACACCATACCACGTCTTTGGCTCCCCCCTAGCAAAAGAAAGAACTGCTTAACTTGGCAGAGCATGGTGCCAACAAGGCCAGGGTCTCTGATTCAAACCCACTGTAGGTAATTGTATCTTGCTCCATGGCCACAGACTGCATGCTCTGAATCCTAGCAACCATCTCATAAATCTGTGCTACTGTTCATAACAGGAGGTAAGACGAGTATACGGAGAGACACACACTCATCACTACGGACAAGCAATTCCAAGCACACGAACTCTTTAAGGTAGATGAGTCAACAGCACCTCCTAACTGGAAAGACAAAACATAAAAAGGCAGCTCTGTTCCAAAAGACACTGCTATGCGCCCTGACTCACAGGCCCACCAGACAGTCCAATTACCCCACAGTGATCAAAGTAGAAGTCAGTGCTCTTTAGAGTACTTTTACGTGACTTCGCTGAGCTCAAGTCTACTACCCAAGGAGGTAAGGCAAGGCGAGAAACTGCTCAAAGCCTGAATACAGTTCTATCTATAAACCTTCAGGAACAAAAACTTGGCATCATTAATACACTAGACTTCAGTGGACTAGAGTTTATTTATAACACTAAGTCTACTTCTAGGAAATAGATTTGATTTCATGCTGTTCTTATCATAGCTGAATTTCTTAATTCTAATAAAATTCACAGTGCTGTCTCTAATAGAAACTTATTGTGATGACTGAAAATGTTCTATATCTATGCTGGCCAATGAAGAGTCACATGTGAGGATAAAGCACTTAAAATGTGGTCAGTGCAACTGAGGAAGTAAATTTTAATTTTACTTAATCTTAACAAATTTAAATAGCTACAGGTAGCTAGTAGCTATCGTATTACACAGCATAGCAATGAAGCAGAGAAAGAAAATTACTAGTTTCCCAAAGTGTAGTGTGATCTGAGCAGTTACCTTTCAAATGGAGAGAAAAGTATCATTTGGTTAAGATCAGAATACTGGACAAGGAACTGGGAAAGTAAACAAAAACTGTGGGTGAGACACAAAAAAAAAAACCAACAAAAAAACTGATACACATGTAACTTAGGCATCTTTAGGGAAAATGTTACTAAAAGGGAAAAAACGTTTTGAAAATTTCGAATACTGAAGGTTAGCCAGATTTTAATTACATGAACTTTAAATACCCTACCTTGCATACCAAAAGCTATATATACCAAAGTGATTCTCAAGTCCCCACAGTGTGCAAATACTTTAACAGATGAAGTGTCAGAGATGTTGTACCCCAGACCCTTAAAGAGTACATTATCCTCCTTTTGGGAAGGAAATACTTCAAAGTCAGCTCTCCCTAACACACCACCTAACATTCTTACACCTTTAAAAAGGTTACTCAGGATGGAAGCTGCTGACAAGACCGTACATACCAGTGCAAGTAGTTGATGGAGTAGCTCCAGTGATCTTCAATATGCCAGCAAAAGGAAGAGAAACACATTCCCACATAAAGCCACGGCACCTTCATACCAGAGATGTCCACGTTGATATGTGCAAGGACAGACTGCTCTAGAACAGGCATGTTATTCAAGTTCCAACCAGAAAGCGCATATTCCTATAGAAGAAAACAAATGTCACTGAGAGATCAGAAACAAGCGCCCAGTGGAATCTCAAGGGAGTCTTCAAAAACGAAAGTAAACATTTTGTAATACTCAAAATAACCTTATCCGTAGAATCCATGCTCTTTGCTCTCTACAGTAATTCATATTCCTAAATACTGACTCCTATCTCCTGCCCAGGTGATACTGAGATTTCCCTTTAGTGATTTCAGAAACCGCTGGTTTACTCTGAAGCATATAAGGCTTTTTATTACTCCCCACCCTGCCACAGTTTACCAGTAAAATACTGTGAGACTCATTTTAATAGGTCGCTAATGTATTTCTACTTTATCCCCAGTGGCGTAACTTTCCAAAATGTTTATCACTATATTCATAGAGTGGTGCCAGAATTCTGAGCACAACATTACTGTTTATGAAATAAACAGCAAATAGTGACCCAGACTAGAAAAAAAGGCTGTATGCCTGTCTCTTCACACTTCATGTATGAAGCCCAAATTTCTCCACATTCTCACATGAAGGCGAATGGAGCAAAAGCAGAAACAGGCAGATAGTCATACAGAATTTAAGAATTTAGAAGGATTAATACCTCCATCATTAGTATTAGTTATTAGGGTTGATGTTAAAGTAATCTTTAAAAACCGTGACCTTATCTCTTAAGATTAGAAGATTTAACTACCTTTCAAGAACAACTTAAAAATTCAGAGCCAAAATAAAATTCAGAAATAACTGAGTTGTAAAATGAAGCCTCTTCTCAATAATGAGATAATCACCTGCCGTTTGCCACTGGAACGGTATGAAGAAACGAAGACTGAGCATTTCCTTACACTCACACAAAGCAGGTCCAATTCAGTGACACTGAACACACACACACATTTCAACACTGAACTCTTCCTGTAACAAGTATCTCTGTCATCTACGTTCTCCGGTCACTGTGATCATCCTTCCTCCCTTGACAAAACCCAAAGCCTATTCTCTAATAATATTATCCGAGTCTGATTATCCTAAGCTGTGCTCTACTATGACAGGAGGGGAAAAATCAGTAATAAGGCTAAAGTAAGAAGCCAAAAGGCATGACTTTTGATCATAAAGAAAACAAAACAAAATGAAAACCCCATTCAGCACATGGTAAGAACTCAGACAGCTCTCAGTGGATGAAGGCATAACAAACAGTGAGAAGGCACCACGAGTAAGCCGGGCAGGTGATGCTGTAAGGAATCAGGGTGGACTGGACAGGGCACGAGAGGACTCAAGAAAAGGTAAGCCAGGCATAGAACTGTGTAAGTAGCAGCCTCCCATTCTGTTTAAAAACGTGATCCTGTTTTAAAATGTAACTGTACACGTGATGTTGACCCGCCTGTATACACACACTACATCTGGAAGGACACGAGAGAAGATGAAATGGGGTCCTCGCCAGACTGGAGATTTGGGTAAGAAAGAGACTTTTATTATGAAGGACTTTCAGAAATGGTGATGTGAAGAGGCTGGAAATTCCCTCCACAGAAAAGAAGGATTAAACGGAACAAAACTATCAAAACAACCATTTCAAGGCACTAGGAATCGACCACAGGCAAAAAAATTGAGAAGCATTTAGTCTTGAAAAACTAAAAGAAGGCGAGATACATTCCCATATAAGCAAAGACAAGAATTCACAGCTAGCAGGCCTACACTGCAAATAAAAGCAGTCCTCCATGTTCAAACAAAATGACCCCAGCAGTAACCTGGACCCTCAGGAACGAAGGAAGACTACCAGAAACGGTACATATGCGAGTAAATACGTACAACACCGTATGCGCATTTTTTTCTTAAAAAAGATGGTTTAAAGCAATAATTACACTGCCATGTTGTTGTATCATACAATGTGTAGCTGTAACACACAATACACAAGAGAGAAGGAAATGAAGAGACGCTGTTTGAACGTTGCTAGTATACCAGAATGAAGTCCGTGTTAACATGAAGTAGACCACAGTAAGTTAAAGATGGACACTGTCAATAATGGTGTTTTTTAAAAAAGGTGCGTATTATATAATTCTTAGAGAACCACTAAATACTCAAAATGTACAGCAAAAGAAAAAAAGAAAGAAAGAAAATTCCAGACCCATTAAAATGATACGATGAAAAATATGTTTAACATTCAAAGAAGGCCGTAAAGGAGAAACAGAGGAACAAAAGGACATGAGACAGAGAGAGCGGCAAGATGGCAGGTACAAACCCACCACATCAACTTTAAATTGACTGAACACTCCAGTCAAAAGGCAACCGTCAGGCTAGATTTTTTTAAAAAGCAAGAACTAATCATATGGTGCCTACAAGAGACACACAGCTTCAAATTAAAAGAACAGAAAAAGACACACCATGCCAATGGTAACCCTAAGAGACCTGGAGTGGCTATATTTTTAACTGTATATTCTTCTCCACTAGGTGATTTTTTTTTTCCCAACTATGTGTAACTGTTTTAATAGGAGATAAAATTCTTAATTGCTGCCAATTATAAATAAAAAGTGAAAAGGACCAAAGTAAAGAGAAAAAGAAAAGGTCATCTTAACTCAGCTTCACACAGAGGTCCTCTCCTATGTGACGGCACTTCATGACATGTTACAGGTCAAATGCACACTGGAAAACCTACCTGCCCAGGCGTTGAAGGAAACTTAATTGTGGACCTATCAGTGAAATGTAATTTTTTTTTTAAATCTCAAATCACTTAATAGATTTTTCAAACAGAAAGAGCTAAGCAAAATCTTTCAAGTGGAGTTGAAGTTCTAAACTAATTAAACTGGTTTTAAAATGCAAAGTTACATAATTTTTAAAGATACTTTGAATTTACTGTTTTTAAAACTGAAGATTTTTTAAAATAAAAACGTACTTTTTATTTGTAGCTTATTAAATCCTACATATTTAATACTTTAAAAGAATGTGACCCCTTAAGATTAAAGATAGGCAGTTTTCTACTATGCGAAGGCTGAGTCAGGGCAGGAGTAAGGAGAAGCCTGGAGAGTAAGCGCTCTGCACCTCTTCCTCCGGCAGCATCTTTCTCCGACCATCCTTTACAGGAAATCCACTTCCAAAGTCTTTTGAGGAGATATCAGCTCCATACTCTACAATAACATCTTCTTCAATGCTGCTCACCAGCCTCCAGAACTCCTTCTCCACTAGTTCTGTCGGAACCATCTGCACAGAGAAAATCAAGATTACAGATTATGAACTCACTATAACCATAACCCACTAGAACACAATACACAGGGTCAAGTAAACAAAAACCCACGGAAAAACAGACCTTCTCAATTCCCAGAGCTGAAAAGACTAGTCCCCGCTTTGCACTGAGGATGGGGAAAAGCTAAGACAACATGTTCAGAAAACATGGTGAACTTGAACTGCTTTCTTCTGCAAGCTTCTTTCCTACTAAGAAGGTTAAAAATGACCCAAGACAGCAAGGAAAAAAAGACAATACAGAAGTTGAGGCTGGATTTTAATAGCTTTGGCGGACTGTTAAAAGCCCCTGATCCCCCAGGGAAATCAGCAAACCTCATGTTACAAATAACTAAACAGAAGGGGCAACTACCACACGCTTCACGCTGGTAGTAAGGATGGCACTCAGAGGGCTAATGAACAAGTCAAAGGTCAAAGTCAAGCTCTCAACAGGAGAGCACACACCACCACAAGGGAGAGTACAGGGGGCAGACACAGGAGCCGGGCCCCACACTGCCCAACGCAGTGCTCCACCACCTCTTCCACGCTGCCCTGTTCTCTACAGAACAGCGAATGCCAAAAGCGAAGCAGAAGCTTCAGACTCAGATAAATCCTCACACCTCCCCAAAGCGACCTGAGACATAGGTACTCACATGGACTGGCATGTTGAAATAGTCAGACTTGAAGTTATCCGCCATCTCCCCAAAGCTCTGAAGGGTATACTCTCGAACAGCTTGTTCAAATCCAAAGGCCTCTCTGGGCTTATTACATTCCTGGGGAGGAAAGGTATCTACCATTAACTCACTGGAACTGAACCAAGGAGGTGTTAAGGCTCTCAGGTACCACCTTCTTTGAGCATTTCCCTAAATGAAGCAAATCCAATCAGCTCAAGACCACAAAACGTGTATTAATTACTTTCAACATGGAATCAGGAAGTCATGTTCTAAAACCCCAAGTGCATTTGCACAGCCTTCCAGTAAGAAGGTGGTAATGAGACAGCTTAGGCTTTGGAGCTGGCATTTGCTCCAGCACCAAGACAGACGCCTGGAGGACTATCAACCTGGACTCAGTCAGGGCTGTCTGTCGTCCCCACTGCAGAAAATACACGTTCATGGACAAAGGGATATTCGCTGGGCTGTTAGGGTATCTAGCTAGAAGAATGATTTTTCCACACTATCAATCACCATGTTTCTTAACACAAATACTCACTGAGAGGAGAAATGCTTCTCAATCATTTAACCCTGTGAATAAATTAAAAATAACCCAAAGGCCATAAATACACCTAGATACACCCAGTCATCTCCTCCCTTTCAACGTCCTATCACAACATTTTGTTAAAATAAGAGACCAGGCATCTCATGGCAATGACATCATTATAATCTTTCAATAAAAATTTAGTACAACCAAGTCAAAATTTAAACAAGCTAATAGATACCATGGATTTATCTGGAAGCATGAAAACTGGAGGCATAAATCCTAAATTCTAGAGCTTTGCGTCTGATTTTCACTTTTTTTTTAATTAAAAAAGAAAAGAACCTACGGACTTTTCGCATTTTTATGACTCTTCAGGAATATGCATATTCTGAGGAAACATATCATTCATCTGCAGCAATAAACAGAATTATCTAACCAACAGTCAGAAAAAGATCCTTTAAAAGCCCAACTGCAACAACAGAACTGTTACATTCCCAGTCACCACCCTCTTTAAAAACCCTGGAGATTTTAAACAAGGAGAAAGAAGAAACTCTTGGGGATGTGTCTGCTGTATTCGTGTGCATGTGCTACTGTTTTGAGTTTAGAAAGGTAAGGTCAGGTGTGTACCTCAGCGACACATTTGGGACACCTCCAGTCTCCTTTGGGCACATCGGGCAGTGGGGGAATTAGACAGAACGTATGATAGCTGTCATCACATCCATCACACAACAGCAACTTATCTTCATTGTTTCCCCGACCACAAAACATACAAACATAGAGATCAACCTGTTAGAAAACAAAATAAAATGAAAGTCTACTTCCTCTAATAAGTAATATTAAATTTTTACCAGGAAATCCCAAATTGAAATATGCAAACTACTGTACACTAAAAAGTAAACAACTTAAATCCTGAATATTTATTTTAAATAACTGTATTTAAACAGCTTTGCATAAAACTTCCTAAATTTTCTCAGAGCTTCACAAGCAAGTTAATAAAAGCATATCAAGGTATTAGAATAAAGAAAGACTACAAATCTACGGTATTTGAAAATCCATTTACATAAGTAAAATACACCATGTAACCCTTCCTATACACAAATACTCTTTGACAGAGAATTAAACACTGAGCACTGTCTAATACAGCTAAGGATTTACAGATTGAAACTTACTGTCTCACTTTCTCACAGTGTATGACTTATGCAACAGTCCATGTATAGGGGACAAGGCAAGGTTAACATCACATAAACCAAAGCGGCAACTTCAGATTCACCATCAGGTCTTCTAACTAAATGGCATACCAAGATATAGCAAGATAAAAAGTGCAAAACTAAAATAGAAATAAATCCTTTCCCTCCTGACACATCTCAGAACACTTACAAAGTTAACAGAGAGAGTTCCTTTCCGTTGTCTCATTTGCATGTTAAATGCGTCTGACCTGTTGGTAACTTTTCGTCTTCGGGAGACCTCATCTTGAAATAAAAAGTTATATATAATAGTAAAAACTAATGTTGAGAGCTTACCATGGACCAGACACTATTTAAAGTTACTTTTCATTACTTAATTAGTTCAAGTCTCACAACACTAGGAGGCAGATAAACTACTACTCCCCACTGAAGATAAAGAATCTGAAGCACAGAGAAGCGAGGTAACTTGCCCCAAGTCAGTGGCAGACGCGGGATCCCAGTGCAGCCACTCAAGCTCCAGAGAGCTTCACTACTAATTCCACACTGCCTACACGCAGTTCTTACCAGGGACTGAGCTGAGACTAGTTTTAAGATCACTGCCAGCCAATACAATTACAAGCATGAAAAAGGTAAGAATGTGTAATTTTAGAAAGGACAATGGTAAACATTATAATCCATCCAGTGCGTGCTATCACACTGCATGTTTTGAGAGTGATGGAAGAGCATTATCTCGTCACTCAGAGTTCAGTCCACAATGTGAACCATGACTTACTCATATAAAATGCACAATAACCAACATGACTGTGATTACAGCATTCCATTACATTCTTATACAGTAAAACCTGTGCTCACAGCAGTTAAGTTCTTATACAGTAAAAACAGCCAACACAATCTTTGTTAAACTGAGTTTTAAAACAGGTACATAGAATAGTGAGATCTGATCTTTGCATTAGCAATCTGACTGACAAAAATCTTCCAACATGCTAAGCTGATAGTACCAGACACTCTTCACTTTATTTGAATGAACTGTCATAATATACACAGGCAATTATAGAAAAATATCAAAATTAGAGTTAGAATTTAAGTCATTAGCTGTCTCCAGTATATTTTGATACTAAGGGTCAGAGAGAATCCTCTGTTTCTTTTCAAATTTAAAAATAATAAGCTTTAGATCACCAGGTGAGAACCATTAATTTCATCATTGTCTCATAAACTAGCTTTTGGAAGCTGTAATTTCTGTGTCACATGTCAGACGTGGAGGAGGAAATTTTCTCTCTTCCAAAATATAAAAATTCAACATAAGATGACTCCTCACACCTTAAGATTATCTGCCATTCAAAAAGGCGATTTGTCTAGGAACCACTGTTGCAAGTCTACAACTCTTAAGAACATCCCTGGGGAGACTACAATTAAAACATTATCTGAATTTTGTTACAACCACACTGTTGTACCTCATTCCTTTTCACGACCAAATAGCAGATTTTACCTTCTTTATCTTTTACTCCCATTGCCAGGCCCACAACCTTAGGCCCAGCCCCAAAAATTCGAAGTTTCTTCAGTTCTGTGTTTCTATTCACTTCTCCAGATTCCGACTAAAAAATAAATAAATAAATAAAACTCACATTAGTCTAACTGACTAATTCACAAACTTATTTTCTTACTCAAGAGAAGTTTCAAGATCAAATTCAAAATAAAGGAAAAAATTATTTGAATTCTCTCTAAATCCATTGTCTGCTTCTTTGCAACAGTTGAACGGTCACCAAAGCACTATGCAACCCTGAGATTCCTTTCCACAAAAGAAAGTCTACCTTTCGTAAAAGCACAGCTCTCCACTGGGTTCTATCCAGAGACAGACACTACTGGTTAACTACTGGTATAATACTGGTAATAACTCCGTAGAAATTCCCACTCCTGCTAATGGACACCCATCTTTGATGGTGTCCCATCCCAGGAGATGAGTAATGACTGTCCTAAGACAATCACGCCAATGCCATTTCTTGATTGGTGATGACCTAGCTAGGGGTGGGACTGTTATCCTAGTCTAGCCAATGAGACATAAGGAAGGTCTGGAAATTCTGGGAAAGATTCTCATCTTCCAATAAAAGAAAAAAGGGTCTCAAAAAGTAAGCCCTTTTGCCCCAACATCCTTCCCCACTGTGAGGAGACTCAAGTATGGAGAGAGCAGAGTGCTGGACTCTGCAGCAGCCACCATGCAGCGAAGAGGAGACGCACAGCCTTACATCAAAGAAAGCCAAGCAGAAAGATGGAAAGACAACAATGCGAAGTTGCTCAACCAATCCTAGAACTACTTATCTCTGAAAATCTAATGTGGAAAATGCGTCCTTGTGGGAAAACTGTGTTGTCAAAGCTTAAGGCATTCTAGTACTTGAAGGCAAGAGCCTCCTAACAGACACCACCGTTACAACTTGAAATTAGATAATCTCTGAATGCAGGCTAAAAACCAAAACCTACTTAAAATACACTTAGTCAATAAGAATAAAAACAAACCAGGATGAAATACAGACTATAAATCTATGGCTATGGAACAGCTCACACCTACTAAAAGATTATGAAAGAACCAAAAGGGCATTTCAAAGTTTACCTTTCAATTGCAGTAGACTGACTGGGTGATGTTAACCAACCTCTACAGCTAGTCCGATGATACACATAACACTGCACGTTCTTTACCACGATCAAAACAAAGTACATAATAACAAAAGCTGACATACACTGAGTGTATAGTATGTGCCATACCAAAGGATTTTAATCAATTAATCCTTACAACAACCTTTTCAGACAGACAATAATGTCCCCAAAAGCTGAAATAATATAACAACCAGTCATGGTTCCACAGGTAAATACATTCATCAAAATTCATCAAACTGTACAGTTAAGATATTCACATTTTATTCTGTGAAAAATACATCAAGAGAAAATGTGAGAGAAAAGTTCTTTCAAGAAAAATGCAAACTAACTAATAAATGTAGAAGAAATGATAGAACCAGAAAATTACCCAGTTTGCAACCACCAGCATAATTAACTGAGGCAAGGTCATCAACGAATGTTAAAACCACTGGGCAAAAAGTAACTGGAAAGCGGGTTGTTCCCACTGTCCTACAGTTTACTCTGATTACTTTGTTACAGAGAGAGTAGTTCTTTATGCTGGAGAAGTCTGGCTCAACCTTAGTGCCATCAGCAATGGGACATCCTCACACCACAGGCTTCATCCTAACGTATAAATGTGTTACGGGTTTGGGAATCCTTGATATAAACAAACTGCAATCTCAACTTTCAAGGAACTCATTCTAGTGAGGTCACAGATGACAACACAGCTAAAGAGGAGCAGAGCAAGTGACGTGACAGAGACAGGAAGGGGGCAGGACAACCTCCACAGCTTCTGATTCTTCTTTGAGAGACTATTCCATGGGTGTACTTGTCACTGTCACCAAGCTAGAAAATACTTAAAAAAAAAAAAAAAGATTTAGAAAAAGGTGATGATGTTTGAGATGTGCCAAGTGGGCTCGGGCCACCAGGACGCACACACACACCTGCAGGCACACACCGCCCCGGGCCAACAGGAAAGGCGCATGGATGACCAGCTATATTTAGGAGTCCTGAGAGACAGGCAGTAACCGAAATCACAGGGTAGATGAGACAGCTGGGGAGCGAAGACAGGGAAGGACTCAAAGTGCCACGTAAAGGGCAGAGAGAAAACGAAGACTACTGAGCTGCGGTCAGAGTGAAGAGGAAAACCACAAGGGAGCTGTCACAGAAGCCAAAGGAAACTCAAGTTAATCAAATTTCAAGAAGAACAAACATACACGTTATCAGAGAGGAAGTAGAAGAAATGAAAAGGAGTCCTCAGCACTTCACAATTATTAGCTCAGTAGCAACCTGAGTAGTGGAGTTTCAACGAAATTATTTAAAGTCAGACTAAACAGTATGAAAACTGAACAAATACTGAGGAAACTGAGACAGCGTAGGTTATTTTCAAGGAATATCTTGGTGAAAAGAGGCAAGGAGTAAGGTACTATCTAGGAAGGAGCTTCTGTTCCAGAGCCAGAAAGGATGGAACAGGAAGGATTACCCTTAGAGAGAAAGGTGCATTTTGCCCAGAGACGGTTAGAGATTAAGAACGAACACCACATAGCTTCATGTACTGGGGGGGGGGGGAGGGAGTGGGGGGGGGAGAGAGGGAGAGAGAGAGCGGGAGAGAGAGAGGAGGTGAAGGTCTACCAGGAAGCTTCAACTTTCCTTCTGCAACTGAAGACTAGGAGCAAGGCAGACTGTCAATATTAATCAAGGACAAACTATGAGTTGAAGAAATTCTCAAATGCAAATCCTGAAACTGTTCTAGTTTCTAATCTTATCAACCAATCTGACTACAGTGACAATTACCACGGAGGGCAAAGCATTCTATATGGTCCCTACGCTTACGTAAAGAATCAGGAGTAAGAGGGACTTCTTCATGGTTTCAGAAGGAACATCAAAAGAGATTTCATCACACACTGGCAACTGATTAAATGGGCAGGGCCACTTAGGGCGCCTCTTCAAAGTTGAGTCATCATGTCAAAGAGGCAGCCTGCCTCTCTGGTGACAGAACTCCTCATAACCCTAGATCCACTAGCTCTTGTTAACAGTGACTGTCTTCCTTCTCTGATTCTCACTTTCAACGTGAATCATTTCCATTCTTAAACTCAGTGTTTAGGATCCAGTTAAGCTGCTTTTCTGGTCCACCCAAGTGTTAGTTTAAATATCTTAAGAGTTCTCACTGTCCCAGCCTACAGACTTGTCTTTACCAAAAACCTTTAAAAATACAACTTCGAGGACCATAAAAAAATGGGAATGGGGCGGGGGGTCAAAGGGGCAGACAAAAAGAAGTTGGGGCATTTTTCTTCTGAGGCATTAAAATTATTTTAGGTTACAAGAACACTATAGAAATTACTTTGAAACAGTTCAGACACTAAGAAATGAATACTCCGGTTTTTAAAGGAATGAGTGAAAAATAAAACCACTCTTTCCTACTCTTCTCACTTACACTAACCATGAAAATGCAATGTACCACAATTCATCAGTGTGTCTATGAAACTGGCCTTCAAGTATACAGTCACTCTGATTTGTCAGCCCTGTCAAAACTGTTCAAAATCAACTCACTCTAAATTAAATCAGACTGAATTTTATGATTTCTTCCCCATTCGCCTCAAAGGTAAATGAAAAATATGTCTCTTCGGGTTCTACAGAACAACAGTGCATGAATGATGTCCCATGACCAGGTGTGTTCCACACAGTCAGTGCACCGAACACTCCTGTCGAGAACAGCCATGGAAACTGGTACCTGAGACTTGACACGTCTTGTTCTCTTCGGCAGCATGTTCACTCTTGTGCCCGCTTCTGGGGAAGTCTGGACATCAGTGCCAAGAACCTCAGAGTCCACTTTTTCCTTAAGATCTAAATTAGGCATCTGCACACCCTAGAGAATCAAGAGCACAGGAAGAGAGCAGATTCACTGATAAGAAATCGGATCTGAGAAGTAAGAAAAAAATAAATTTCTAATAAATCCCTAAAACTACATGAAATCAGATGACAATTCGCCCACCAAAATGATCTACAGATTCAAAATAATCCCTATCAAAATCTTAGCATGCTTTTGTTGTAGAAATTGAGAAGTGGATCATAAAATCAATGTGGAAATGCAAATTGTTTGGAAATTTTGAAAAAACAACAAAGTTAGAGGACTGACACTACCAAATATCAAAACTTACTATAAAGCTACAGTACTCAAGACAGCACAGTACTGGTGTTCAACGTACAGATCAAAGAACAAAACAGACTAGAAATAAACCCATACGTTTACGTTAACTGATTTTCAACAAAGGTGCCAAGATAAATCAATGGAAAAAGGGCTGTCTTTTAAACAAATGGTGCTGATACAACTGGATATTCATATGCCCCTTCTCTGCTGCCCCTAAAACAAACTTATACGCTTACTTTGTACTATATATATATATATAAAAAAAAAAAGCTTAAAATGGATCACAGACCTAAACATAAAAGCTAAAACTATAAAACTTCTAGATGAAAACAAAACAAGAAAATCTTTGTAGACTTGAGTTAGGACAAAATTTCTTAGATATGACAGCAGAAGCACAGTCCATAAAGGGGGGAGGGAAAGCCATACATTACTCTTCAAATAGACACCACTATAAAAATGAAAAGACAAATCACAGACTGGGGAAAATATTAATAAATCATACATCTGATAAAGGACTTAAAGCCAGAATATATAGCGAACTCTTAAAGCAAGTATAAGATGACAAAGAACCCAATAAAAAAAAAGATTTGCAGACACTTCATCAAGGAAAATATACAAATGGCTAATATGCACATGGAAAGATGCAAACACCATTAGTTATTAGGGAAATAAAACTTAAAACCACAATGAGATACCACTACACACCCACTAGAATGGCTGTAAGCAAAAAAACTGACAGTATCAAGTGTTGGCAAAGATGTGGAGAAACTGGAAACCTCTACATTACTGGTGGGAATGTAAAATGGTTCAGCCACTTTGGAAAACAGTTCGGCAGTTTCTTAAAAAGTTAAACATAAACTTACCATATAACCCAGCAATTCCACTCCTAGGTATCTACCCAAGAGAAATGAAAACATATGTCCACACAAAGACTAGTACATGAATATTCATAGCATTATTCATAACAGCCATAAACTGGAAACAATCCAACTGTCCATCAACTGATAACGAATAAACAAATGTGGTACATCCATACAATAGAGTATTATTCTGCCATAAAAAGGAATGAAGTACTAATACTAGAACATAGATGAACCTTAAAAACATTAGGCTAAGTGAAAGGAGCTATATACAAAATCATTATTGTACGATTCCATCTATGTGAAATTTCTAGAAAAGGCAAAACTACAGAGTCAGAAAGCAGATCAGGAGGTGTCCAGGTTTGGGCATAGGAGCAAGAATCAACTAGAAACAAACACAAAGGAACGTTTTGGGCTGACGAGTGTGTTCTAAAGCTGGGCTGTGGTGACTGCTGCATGAATGTGTAACTTGTTAAGCCTTACTGACTGTGCACCCACAATGGGTGAATTCTCTGGTATGTAAATCATACCTCAATAAAGCTGTTAAAAAAAAGTACATGAAACCAAGAGAAGGAACTTTTCAAAAAGCTTCACTCAAGTTTAAGCTTAAACATTTTAAAATAAATAAGGAAACAGTCTTCATTCCCATTAGCCTTCACCTTGTAAACCAGCAGAGATAGCTGTGATTTTAAACTACCCCCTGCCCCTCCCAAATTCCCATACCTGGAGAAATCTTTTTCAACTTGCTATGCAAAGCCAACTGCTAACTTATTACGGCGGACACAGTCTACAGTTTCTGTTTGGAGACTGGATTTACCCACTCCTAAGAAAAATGGCGCATCTCACCATAAGGCTGACGCCAGACTGGAAAAGCTCATACGGGTAGAGAATTCGCTCATAATGTGACTTCAAAAGAGACCCAGTTCCTTTTCCTGGCAGATATCCCAAGCGGCTACCCACTTTAGACCATTTCTTCTCTTTGGTGACCATTTCAAAACCACCTTTGCTGGCAACAATCTGAAAAGAAAGCAAGTAGTTATTCAGGGAAAGAGGGAGATTCATGTATTCTGATTCTGCATCTTGTCTACTGAGCGGAAAAATTAGCCTAGATTACAAATTTCATTTCAAAAAGTATCTGACAAAACTGAAACTCATCAACATGTAAAATATGGAATAGACAATGATTTTTGGACATTCAAATTCTATTGTTCAATTAATGTTACTGTGCCTACCTTCAGTGAACCTTCATTCAAAAAGATTTAATGAATTTACACTTTGCATATTATGTACCTTGAGAAAACTAAACACATACATGTACTCCACATTCACAGGGAATTCAAAATGTAAATAAGAATTAAAAACAGACCAAATACAGACATGAGAATAAATGTTACATAGTACAAAATGAACATAAATCCTAATACTGGAAAATACATCAACTAACTCACAGAATTTAACAGAAACGGCAAACAATGGCTCAGAGGTATTTTGGAAAAGGAGGCCATCATTTTTCAAAAAGAGAAAAGCTTTATATGGAAGACGAGGAAGAAATGATGAGGAAAGATCGGATTACAGCAGGTTTATCACAATGCAGCACAGACTGAGGGTAGGAAGTGATGGGATAAACTGGCCAGTTTCTGCTGAACGCTCACATCAAACCAGGCACAGCAGGAAACACATGTACCAGGGCCCCAATCTTCTAGAAACTGCTACTGTTCATCTCTCACACACTAAGATACAGGCAGCTGTTAGCTTCGCTGATGACAGAAACTACAGCCAAAGCAGCCTTCCTCTAGTGAAACACCTGAAAGCTTGGTAGAAGCTCACACGCTCATGTGCACAGGGCTGAATTCTTCAGGCTCTCTTATCCCAACCTCGGAGAAGCTCCTGCTGTTACTAAGGGTCAACCAGGGGAAAATTACATGGAGGAAAAATTTATTTTTCAAATTCTGTAGTGTAGAGGAAGACACACTGAGGGCGGTTTAGACAGAGGGCTGTCTGGAAGTAAATGGGTGAACAGCTTCCCACTGTTTCTACACCTGTTCCAGGTGCTGGAAATACACTGGTGAATAAAATGAAGATTTTTGCCCCATCGGGGCTTACATTCTAGTGGGAGAATAAGCATAACATGTCAATTTTGAAGTGATAAATCCTGTGGAAGAAATTTAAGAGTTGTTAACAAGCCTCCCAAGTAGGAGCCTGAGGGCAAACTGAGGCAGTAAGCAGCCAGAAAAGGCCTCACTACAAAGCTGGAATTTGAGCGAAGACTTGAAGGAGGCGAAGCAGTTTCCCAAGCAGACACGCGGGGGACAGCCAGTGTCGAGGCCCCATGTGTGAGCATGCCGGCATGTTGACAAAGCCATAAGGAAACCAGTGTGGCTGAAGCAAGTGGGGAGGAGCAGCAAATGGCAGAGGGGAAACAAGCCCTCTCACTAATCTGTATCATCCAGCACAGTCATCACCCCTACATAACAATCCGCTTTGTGTTCAAAGCACTTCAAGCCAAATCTCCACCAGCAGTGACACTGCTGCATGGATCCTGGGCCTCCCACCAGTTCTCATGACTCCTGGCCCACGGCTGTGAAAACGACCCAGTCAGGGTACAGACAAGAATAAGACAAAAGTCTCTTACAAGGACATCGGAGCAGGACTTGGGATTCAGACGTTTATAATACTCTAACAATCTAATCAGGACCAATACCACAAAAACACACCAAGCCTTACACTGGCTTTTCTTCACCTGAGAGATTCAAGGATTATCATGCATAATTTCAAAATATAAACCATTTATTCCAAACACCTGCCGTGCAATTTATTACACCACTGTCATTAGAAAAATGTCACTATAACTGATGCCCTATGAAAAGGTACATGGTACACTAAAATTGAACACAATGAAGACAAGCCCTTAAAACTTAATGAAAGAGTAACATCAATCAAGGCCAAAATTTCACTCCAATGAAAAAGTCAGTCCAGCTAGTAAGAGACAATTTTAATAAACAGAAAGTAGTAGCAGTCTTCTATTTGAAAACTCACTCTCAAAGCTCCACTAAAAAGACAGTAAATGAACAAAAAGACATACTCCCAAGAAAACAAACAGACCAAGAGAAAAAAGCAAATGGATGAATGATAGCTCAGCAAGCAAAAACAGAAAAACAAACAACAAAGCCCCAGGCCTTGCAACAGAAGAAAGCCAAGGAGAAGCTTTTGCAACAACAGAAGCTGGAGAGGCTCAAGAAATGGAAGCAGCAGTAACTTTACAATTAAATTTTAAAAGAACAGGATTGGCTGAAAACCTGTATAAAAGCAATCAGATCTCCTCCAGTCAGCACAGCCAGATGACTAACCCTCTCCAACCCAGCAGAAGACTGAAGGTTTACTCTCAGGAGAATCTGAAAAGAAGGAACACTAACCTACAAAAGAAACAGGTACGTAAACTAGAGCATCAGTCTAATAGTCTAATATCCAACTAATATAAGAGTTCAAAAAGAGAGAAAACTGTCCAAGAATTAATACAAGTTACAAGATCTCAAAGACTTGAGTTTAGATAAGAAGGGTTATCAAGTGCAATGAAAATTAACACATACCAGTGCCTATCACTGTGAAGTCTCAACGCACTGGGAACGAAGAATAGACCCTGTGCCTTCAAGACATCGGTCACACACAGAGGAACAGAATTAGCATAGCACCACTCTTCTCAACAGCAACAGCAGAAGCTAAATTACGGAGTAAAGCTTTGGAAGTACTAAAACAAAATGATGTACAATTTAATTTGGACTTCTAAACCCACCCAACTACGAATAAAGTTGAAGAGGAGAATATTTTCAGATAAGCAAAGTTTACATCCCATTTACATGCTTGCTCATCAAACTAGCAGAAGACATTTTCACCAAAATAGGAGTAAACCAAATAGTAGGAAGACCTTCCAAACAAAGAGAGACGCAAAGGGAATTTCCAGAATGCTAAGAGCAAAAGAAGTTCTAGGCTGACAGCAGACATTAAGAAGAATCAATCTGGACTGAGACTCCAGAGGAATGGCTCCTAGAAGAAAGTGAAACTAGCAGATTATGGGAAGGGTGAAAGCATACTGAGAGATTTACTCGCCTGGAAAATCTGAAAATAAATTTACGATGATCACAATGAAAACTTCAAAAATGAAAAAAGGAAGGGGGACTATTAACCCCAAGAAAAACAAAAACTGGTACGAGGAACCAGTCACAGCACACGAGCGGCACAGGTATTAACGTGGCTGATACGTACCACACGTGAGGATGCTGAGTAACACTAACCTCCTTAATGCACCAAGTTTTCAACCAAGAAGTAGGAAAGAAGACGGCAAGCTCAACACAGGACATCATACGTCAAACACAAGGTAGCCTTAGCGGGTTGGTGCCATTTCTTTTGTGTACTGTGTAGATACAGCCTACTGATCTAAGTCACTAAAAATTAATCTCACAACAAATTTATGAAATAGGTTTTAAAAATAAGGTGAGAGATCTGCCATTTCCATTTACTCATGCTTGCACGTCGCTGCCAAACAAATCCTACCTAGGAAGCAATGTTTCCCATCAAGTGTATCTGAAATTCTGAATTTCATAAATTCACTAGTCTCTGTTTCAACTTCTAAACTAAGCATAAGCCTCACCTTGCTCAAAGCATACAGATCCAGGATTTTTCTCTCCACCACAGGGATCTTCAGGGTAGATCCCTGAAGTTCCCAAAATTTTGCTAATTGATCCAAGAAGTCCAGTCTCACTCTGGTCATTGCCTAAGATTATTAAAATAAACAAATCAGAAATAAGAACTAAGTTATGGCTGAAAATAAGTGAGTTTTACTTAATAAAGGTAGTCATTTCTCTAAAGAAATTCAGGCTTCATTATTGCCGAGTCCAATCTTGTAATAAGTCAATAAAAAAGAAACAAAATACTTCCACTAAATTTTGTTAAGCCAAAAAAGTTATTTTAATATGTGAAAGGTTCTCATATTTATCAACCAAAGCAATTTGTTTTTAAAGTTAACATTAAGCTAATCAGAAAATTTAGGATATCAGATTATTCTCTTCCTAAACATTCTAAGCCTGCCATTTCATCTGTAGATAACATGCACACTTCAGGTACACCAACTCTCCACCTCACTGATACTAAGATCCTTCATCAAGTATCTTATTTTAGGGACAAGTATTTTCCTTTAGGGACTAAAGGAAAAAAATAGATATTGAAATCTCAAAAAAGTAAATATCTTAGGACATCAGGGGAGAAAAAAGAACGACTCAGCATGACATATTAAAATCTAAGATTTCTCCCCTGTACTCTTAAAGTTTTTGATTACATTGAAGAATCTCCTCAAAGTCTGGCAGGCAGGAACAACAGCAATATCTAAATAGGCCTCAACTTAGAAAATTTAAGAGATCAGTAATATTTAAATAGAGATCTTAATAAATCAGATTAAGAGTCCTAGAAAAGTTCAGTTAGAGCCCAGGAAAAGGAAAAAAACTTTGAAAACTAGGTTTTTTTCTTGGCAGAAGAATTTTTGAAACTATTTTCCAAAGACTACAGGATATAGAATCTTCCAACATTAGTAAAAAAATTTTAGTAGAATAATAAGCACTCAAGAGGGCAAAACTCAAGAATTCCAGGCCTCTCAAGCTAACCACTGGGTACTTCCACTATGAAAAACATGGCTGGAGATGGTTTCCCATAATCCCAGTTAAGTAGAAAAACTGTAATAACTACTTTCAACAAAAATATTTTTTAAATCAGAAACTTCCTTCCATTCAGTCCCAATTAACATTAATTCTGAGCCATGAACATGAGCTTCTCCAAGTTCTCTGCCTGGAACCCTCACATAAAGAATGGATCAGGAGACAGAAACGGTGATACAACAACACTCACCTCAAGTTCATTCAGGCGCTGGACTCTGGGAGTGAAACGGAAGCTTTTTACTTCACATGCAAACGGAGGCTGCCAATCCTAAGTAGAAAAAAATTTAACATTGGTTAATAAGCAAGGAATGCACTATTCATTCTCTTAATTTATTCATTCCCTTAATTTGTGAGTTGTACAAATCATGACAACAGATCAACTTATAAGTCATTACTGTAGAGACAGAAAAAGCACCATCTTTTTAGATAAAAGGATGTATTACTACTTATCTCCAATTACTTACCTCTAGTATTCTAACATTAAAATTATTTATCTACTTCCTTCTGAACCTCACAAGTCCCATTATTTACATCCCAATCATGCTTTCCCCAATTCAAGTGGGATGCAAAAAGCTTACATGTCAATACAGCCTCTAACAAACATCCAAGTCTATCAAATTATAGAGAAAATAGAATTTGAAAAAAACAAAAAAGGGTAAAATTAAAGGCTAAAAAGTAACTTGTAAAAAGTACTCATGTAACTGGGTAACGTGTTTTTCACTCACGTGTAATGAGACACAGCACTTTAAAGTCTGTTATGTAAATGTTTTGCTCAAAGCCCAGCTTCCGGGTACCCAAATTTTTTTTTTTTTTAAAGTAAGCAAACCCACAAAACAATAACGATTTCCAGATTGGAGATGTAGTATAAGTGAAATGAGCACATTTCAAGTAGAGTTTCAGAGAACACAGTTTGACTTGCCCCAAATAATAGTAAATCTCTTTAAAATGCAAAAAGCAGTCAAAAATTTTTCTTACCTTGGAAACTAAAGCAATCCACCAATACAGAAACTAAATTCTGCTTGTAAACAACATTTACTTTCAACAATAATGTGACACAAACACGTTAACAAATATATTATTTCAACTTTTTCTCAGTAGTAGAAAGTTATAAATGCTTTTTTTAACCAAAGGGAACCTTGAAGAGAATTTCTAATTCATTAAGGCAATAGAGTAGATGAAAATATGGTTTAGGAATAACTTAAGTGCTTAAGGTTTTGCCAATATTGGGTAATCTTCATAGAAAAAAGAGTTAAGTGAAGCTTTTGGAGGATGGTAACACATTATAGAAATTATTTGTTAATCCTTTGCTTGCAACTGAGAGTCTGTAATCTTACTCAGATTCACTGAGCATAATGGAGTAGCCTGTCTGGGTTTAGAATCAAATAGACTGATCTGGATTCGACATCTCCTTTGCCACTGCCCAAGATCACACATCTGGTAAGTTATTTAACTCATCCAGACTGGCCTCAACTGTAAAATGAGACCTTATTTACCTACCGGGGCTTCAGAAAGCATTAAATGAAACAAGCTGTAAGTGCTAAGTCAGCTCTTCCTCCTCCCTCCTATCTGAGCTCTTTTTATTCACTGTGCTGCACACCACTGTGGTAGTTTGTGGCGAATGCAAAGGCTTTTTAAAATGCAAAAACAGGTAAAAGGACAGTATTTTATTTTCATTACTAGGAGACAAAACATAAAGCAAGGTGTCCCTTTAAGAAGTACGAAGGCAACGGTTCACAAACCTTAATGTGCATTAAGAACCATGAGCTACTTGCTAGAAAAGGAGATTCTAGAACTTCCATATCCAGAAACTGATTCTATCTGGGAATCAGGCCTAGGGATCTGCTTATTAACAAGCATCCGGCCGACCCTGGTGCAGGTAGACCGGGAACATGAGCTGGAAAGCACTGGTCTAGGGGGTAGAGAAAAAATCTTTTGACCTTGAGCGAATCCTCGGCCTCTTGGGGCAGTAATTCTCCCCAAACAAGGGGTAGTGTCTGCTTTCCTTACCGTAGACAGAGGAGATTATAATTAACCTCAAGGGAAACCCAGTTATTTGCAATATCTGCGATGCGTAAATCTTTGCTTCATGGTTCCTCACATGAAAAAATTTCTACGTTTTCTTCCACCTCCATTACTGACAAATTCTTTCTAAACCCCTAAATTTAAAAAATAAACGCTGCTCCTTCTCCCCAGGCAGGCTTTCTCGTCGCAGCAGCCATCAGTCTGGGGTTCTTGTCTGATGATACCATCCGAGGGGATAAACAGGACTCAGATTACCCCTTAAGAAAGCTTAGCCCTGAGATGAGGCCTGCAAATATTTAAGACGTCAAGCCCCACAGGCTCGGATAAAGAAACAGCCGGCGGAACGGCAGTCTTCACCACCGCACCGGCACGAGAGGGCTACGCGAGTCGTGTCACGATACCTGACACACCTCACGGGCCGAGACAGGCCCAGCGTCCGTCCCCCTCGTACCGGCTCCCAAGTTTAGGCGAAGAGGGCCCAGGGACACCATCTTCCGCGTCCCGACGCGCCCACGGAAGACCCGAGAGAAACCAGGGCAGGAGCCTGGCGTCCAGGTGCCGAGAAACCGGGGCGAGTAAACGCCAGAGAACGGAGGGGCCGGGAAGTCTCGCCAACCCGACCCGACCCGACCCGACGCCGGTACCTTGGGCGGTCGGATCTTGCAGATGCCGGTTTTCTCCGCCAGGGGCCGGATGCGGCCGATGAAGCTGAGAGGGTCCGTGAACTCCTCCCAGCTGGGCTCGAACACCGGACACTCCGGGGGCGGCACGAACTCCGCCGCGTAGCCCCCCGGCCCCACGCTAGCCATGGCGGCACCGGGCCCGCGGGCAGGTGCAGAAGGGCTGGCGGGGACGCCGGTCGCGCTCACGTGCCCGGACAAGGGCCGAAGCCCATCTTCTCGGGCGAGAGCGCTCGACACCCACTCCAGACGCGCTCCCGCAGGCGTTTGTTATTGTTTCCTTCGGGGCTTTTCCTCCGGGCCGGGCTCGCCGGAAGCCGCCGTGTGCCAAATCCCTCCGCCGCGCAGAAACAGGATCCCTCCGCAGCTATGCGACGTCCGTTGCGCGACCTTCCTTCTCCGCCGCCTTCCCGGCAACGCAGGTCGCCCCTCGGCAACTCGTCCGCGGAAGTTCCGCGCTGCTGACTACTCCCACGGCACGGCCCCGCGGCCCCTCCCACAGGGGCGCAGGGGCGCAGCCGGCCGAGCGGGGCGCTCTTCCGGCGCGGAGGCTGCGTAACGCCCCGGGGTCAGAGGTTCTGCTTCCGGCGAGGAGCGCCCGGTTCCGCTTTGTGCGCAGGTGAGACGGGGCGCCAGCCGCCCGGTCCCGCCGTCCTGCCGCGGCCCGTCTCTGTCCAGATCACCACCCTCCCCAGCATCTCTTCTTAGTCCTTTCACTCGTATTGCCCCTTTCGAATGATCTCGCCCAGTCGCTTTAAGGCGTCCCATCTCCACGGCAACAAGTTCGGGTCCAGCCCATCCCCCCGAATCCAACCAGGAAATGATTTCGTCCACAGAGAAGCGACTGCTTTGACCTTGCTTTTCCAACCGTTGACAACCCCCGAGTCTTCTCAGCAGCGGTCACTCTCCCCGCCGCCCTGCGCCGTCAGCGTCTCAGTCGCCTGTTTCAGCCGCGGCAGCTGTCCTGGGCCTGCCTGTCAAAAAATCTGTATGCCGGTGTCCATCTCCACTTCCCCACTTCCTCCAGGTTGCGGAGAGTAACGCAGAAAGGATTAAAGAAGAAGCCATGAAAGAGTGGTTCTCGTATTAAATACTTACCGGAAGGCTGACTGACTTCGGGCTTGTTCTACTCCCTGTGCAATCTCAGCTTCCCGAAGGATCTAAACTGCCAACTATGGCTGATGACTCCCAAGTCTGTACTTCCAGTCTGGACTCCTGTCCTAAGCTACAAGCCAGTACATCTAGCCACCTACTGGACAACTCCACTTTGATCAACTCAAGGTTCCTTGAACTCATAGTTCCCCACTGCTTTTTCAGTGTTTCCAGTTTACATGAATGAATTCATCCATCTACTCAGTTGCCTGAGCCAGAAAATGAAAAATAATCCTTAACTCCTGCTCCCTCACTACCTGCATACAGTTCTGTGTCAAATTTGGAGATTCTATCACGTGAAAGTCTTAAATCCACCCATGTCTCTCCATCCAAGTTATCACTATCCCAATTTATGTTCTCTCCCACCTGGGCTATGATTAACAGCTCAGTTCTTGCCCCCTTTCAAATCCCTCTCCACTGGCTGGTCAGACTGCTTTGTCTAAAGTCCAGAATTCTTCCTGTCATTTTCATCTCCAAACTCAACAACTCCGAACTCCTTCTTTATTATGTGCTAACCTACTCCTAGGTTTCCCCTCATACAGACATTTTTGTGGTGGCTTTAATGCACCATGTTTTCTGTCACTTAAGCCTTCACAGATGTTACCTGTCAGACCCCACCCCATTTCCTCTATGCCCTTTCTGACTAAATTCCTACTGGTTCTTCACGGACCAGATGAAATTTGAAGGCAGTCTTCAGGAGAATTTCATCTTGCTGGAGGAGGCTGACTTTTAGTTCTATTCAAGCTTTAGACTGACTGAATGAAACCCACTCATGGAGAGCAACCTGCTTCACTCAAAGTTCATTGATTAGATGTTAATCTCATCCAAAAGCACCTCCAAGTTAACATATAAAACTAGACATAACACAGGTTAATGTAAATATATTTTATGAATAACAATATTTCCAAAAGAAATTTAGTTAAAAGAGTGGCATTGGTTTACATTTTTTGAAAATGATTTTAATATTTAGCTTCATGGGATCAAGGTGGATTCTCATATCTGTTTCTACACTCAATCTGTTGTGATACGTTGTTTGGGTTAAAATATATGAAGAAAATCCAGCATGACACAGATGTGAAGGGAAAAAGGGAGGATTTTTTTTAAATTTTAGCCTTTTCAGACCATTGTAATTTCTTAAAACCTAGTAATGTGGAATCTATAATTTTTTTCAATAAACTTTTTTACTCTGTTACATTAAAATGGTTGTCAACATTTGTCCTTGAATGGGGTTTTTACACAGTCATGATTTTGAAACGTTATGCATTGATCATTTGGACAATATTAGTTCACCAAGTTCTACAGATCTTCCAAACGTTGATGCATATAATTATATATTATTTTTAAAAATCACAAAAATAGCACTTTTCATTTCAGGAAGTTGAGAAGCTGTCAAACTCATAGTAACAGAAACAAATTTTTCAAAATAACTTTCACTTGAAACCTCAAATTTTCATTATCAACAAATACTGTCCATTGTTTCCATTGAAGAGATGGGCTCACACTGTTCATTTTCCCAAAAAATGTCAAATACCTCACTCTGAACAACTACCGTTTGTCTGTTAGGCCTTCTGGTGTTCCATGAGAAAAGTGGCTAGTTTAGCTGGTAAGTGCGTCCCCTTGAGAAAATCCTCCTGCAGCAGAAGCACATCATGTGGACTTCCCACTTTCTCACACAGACTTTAAGAAGACATGTATTCAGGACTCCAGGTTTATTAAAACGAGTCATTTTTATTGCTTCAAAATGGGCATTCTTAAATAAAACTGGCCTTTTGTTTTTTCAACCATGAGTGTGGGTGATGAAGACTACTACCACGGTGTGGTGTCACCCCTGTGATGTGTGCTAAGGGACCAGCAGTGTCACCAGCATCACTGCTTTTGCACCATTGGTGCAAATGTTATCGAGGGTTTGAAAAAGGAAAATTATATCTTGCTATTAGTATGAAAATACTTTTGACCTTAAGACCTTCAGAAAGCAGCATCCCAGGGACCAACAGGGGTCTAGCAACCAACCAGGGTCTATAGACGACACTTTGAGAATTGATGCTTTATCCTATAATTTGAATGAACATAATAAAGGAGGAAGGGCTGGAAGAGACCTGCTCTAAAGAGTAGGGGGAAAAGTAAACAACCTAGTAGAGCAACAGTCTCACCAAGAGGTCTTTGCTTATTTAAATATTTAAACATTTAAATTTGTGCATCGTGTATGTCACTAGGTTCTTCTAAACCTCAGTAAAACGGATTCTCTTACATACTTTAACATTAGGAGAAATCAAGTGTAATTAACAAACTCTTAAATTCATTTAGACCAAAATAATGATAGTTTATTCTGTATCTGGTGGTCTGTGATTGAATTCAATTATGTTCAACAGTTCAATTCAATAAATTGAGGTCTACAGAAACTACTTGTAAATTATCACTTTTTACGGTTCTCCTTTAATTAAATTATCAACAACTACTTTCTGATCAGATTATTTGAACGCTCATATTTTGTCTATGTCTACCTTTCCTCAAAGTGCCCACAGGTTATGTTTCACCCAAGATATTACTATTATTTACTTGAATATGATTTACATTTATATGACCTTGAGTGGCTTTCTAATCACCTATCCTTTTCTACTGAGCAGATAAAGGATTGTTGTAAGGCAAAGCACAAGATCATCAATGAATTTAGATGCACTGTGAATTGTGGTGTTCAGCAGTTAGATAGATCATGAATGTATCAAAGAACATCTTGTTATTGCTTCCAGGAAAATATCACATATATTTCAGTTTACAAGGTCTTCTGCTGTCTTTCCTGGATTATGATTTAGTTCTGGATTTTAATTTGATATCCTCTGTTCCAAACGGGTATAAATGACAAATTGCATTTATTCCCTAGAATAACTAGTGGAACTTTCAAAGCATACTGTAAAAAAAATTTAGGCAAAACATGTCATTTGAATCTCTAAATCTGTGTTTACCAAAATATTTGTATAATTTGTAAAGCAATGTACCAAGAGCCTCTAAATGTAAAAACGGAGTGAAGTATTCTCTCATAACTGGCTTGGATTTTCCCAAATTTATTTCAAGGATTTTATTGATAATTTTCTATACCACAGACGGTGTCATAGAGGACAGTGAACACAGAGGTCATTCTCTATTATGTACCAACCTAGAAATGATAGTAGAAATAATAAAAATAATAATGGCGAGGAGATGATAACATTAGTCTATCTTCTCTCTGTCCAGTGGTTTTTCAAAATTACAATGCAGGTACTAATTATCTTTGTTTCTTGGTGTAGGCTCCATGAACAGGTGTGTCCTTTTTGAGTACGCATATTTCCTTTAATATGTTTGTATGTTATTTTCTGTTTTTCTGTGATCTCTCAGAGGGTAAGAGCTCTTATTTCTTAAATTCAGCAGTAAGTGAAGGTGGGGCGTATACTAAATACATGCTTCTACAATTATATTGATTCTTATTCTGAGCTGTATTATTGTCATGAAGCCCATGATTTCACATCTGCACAAGTAAGAGAAGTTTACTCTTCTGTTATTTGTCCTAAGCTAATTAAAAGTTAATTAATTAATTATTTTGTTTGGGTGGGAGGAGGTAACTAGGTTTATTTATTTATTTATTCTTGGAGGAGGTACTGGCGATTGAACCCAGGACCGCACGTGTGCCAAGCTTGCGCTCTCTACCACTTGAGCTGTACTCTCCCCACAAAGGTATTTTTTTCTGGCAAGATAATAATACTTGCACTAGAAAAAGAAAAACCAGCACATGATGCTAAGAATGAATGGGGAGAGAGATTTGAGAGTGTTTTCATAGCGTTGGTAAGTGAGTAAAACTTGGAGGAAAAGGTGGCAACAGTATAAAATGCCACAAAGAGATGATGTGAGATTAGACAAGAGGTGGTCATTAAATTTAGCAATTAGTAGGTCATAGAGCAGTTTCTATAAAGTTAGGGGATCCCAATGCAGTTTCTAGTGAGTTGGGAAGTGAGTGGGATGTGAGGGAAATGAGCCAAGCATAGACTCAAGATTCCTGGTTGCCGAGTGAGAAGTGGGGTTGGGGAGGGTGGAGGCTGCTAAAGGAGAACTGAAGAGAGAGTTCACAAGCTGGGAGGGATGAGTAAGTCTGACTGCCGGGAAGAAAGCGATGACGGAGACTGGGAGTTGAAGACACAGGAGGAAAATCACAGTCCCTAAGGAGGTAAGAGGAGTGGGAGCGTGGCAGGAGGAGGGACCGCCCCCGCCCACGCAGGGAAGGAGGCAGGCGCGCGCAGCGGACGAGGAGGTGGGTGCGCAGGAAAGAGTTTGAGGTGGTTGGCGCCTTTCTTTGAGAAGCAAAGAAGAAGGGACCCAGAGGGCTGCCTTAGGGGCTTGCCGCGAAGGGTGACTCTGTAAAAGGGCTCCTGTGGAAATTAGGAGGAGCAAACGCTCCCTGAGAAGTGTGGGTCTTCGCTGCTGAGGGCGTCCCGAAGGCTGCAGACCGTGAACTTACGGGGACGGCTTTTCCTGTGAACGTGAGACATGCCCCCGCACCACACTTAGAAGGCAGACGGGAAAAGGAGCCTCAAGCGTGCGGATCCTCAGCACGGTTACGCCAGGAAGACGAAGACGAAGACAAAGTGAGGCGAATGGCAGGAACGCGCCACCGGACTAGGCGGAGCGGGAAGCGAGAGGGTTTATCGAGTTACTGCCCGCCTCGGGCTGCGTCTCACAGCCTCCCGTGTTCTTCCCCGTGCACTTCCCACTCTGATTAAAGTTAGCTACTCCTGCTAGCTTCCCTGTCCTGGGTCCCGCCAGTTGGAACTTTTAAATATCTCCCATGTCCCTCTTCACATTTCCATCAATGCCACCCTTCTTTTAGGTCTTTCCCAACTCATATAAATTATATGAATTGTCACTATAGCCTCCCACATCTTCAAGGGTGGTTATTCGTTGATCCTCTGCCGCAGGAGTGATGTTTTAAAAATTATCAACCTGATATTGGGTGGTTGCGAGAGAGGGGTGAGTTGAGAATGACCCTTTGGCATTTTAAGGGAGGATGACACATGAAGCGGGATCTGGAACACAAGAAGAGCAGTGTGACAGGAGAGGCACACACGTGGGGAGGAATGTTATACGTGCGCTCATGCATTCAGCAAGTCACTGAGCATCGCTGTGTGCACTCTGCTAAATGCTGGATGCGTGATAACGGACAAGAAGAAGAAGAGGGGGAGGGTATAGCTCAAGTAAAGCGTATGCTTAGCATGCACAAGGTTCTGGGTTCAGTCCCCAGTACCTCTCTAAAAACATAATAAATAAACCTAATTACCTCCGCCACCTCCAAAAACAAACAAAAAAAAATAGTACAAAGTATGTCCCCTTACAGAGCTTACCTTCTAGTTGTGAGGGGAGACAAAATCATAAGCACTAGCAAGTAAATATAAACTATTCTAGGTGGTGAAAAAGTCTTTTGAAAAGTAGAGACGGGAGGACATGGGAGGGTGTTAAGGGGGACACGTAGTCAGAGAAGGGCTTAAGATTGATGACATTTGATAAACAACAAGGTCCTACTGTATAGCACAGGGAATTATATTCAATATCTTTAATAACCTCTAATGGAAAAGAGTATGAAAAAGAGCGTGTGTATATATATATACACACATGTATGTCTGAATCACTATGCTGTACACCAGAAACTAACAAAACATTGTAAGCCAGCTATACTTCAATTAAAAAAAAAAGATGGATGACATTTGAATAGAAGCTATGCTATAAAACATACAATGACAACTTGCAGCATAAATTATCAAGAAAAGGAATTACTTCCAATTAAGGAGATGGTATTTGCGTTGGCCTTGTAGGAATTTTATGAGTGGAGATTCAGGGAAAGGTGAATGCAGACAAAGCAATGAGTGTGAGCAGAGCTGGAAAGTGCGTGTTACATTCAGGAAATAACTGGTTATTTATTATAATAGAGATAAGTGGGGTCAGATTGTGGCAGTGTTTGAACGACACGCGGACTTCATTGTATACTCCGTGTGGAGTCAACACAAGTTATGAGCAGGAGTAGGACATGTCCAGAAGTGTGCTTTAAAAAAATAATCGCCTTTTATAGAATGGATTGGGGATGGAAAAAAAACCTGATGCAAAAATGCCAGTTAGAAACCTACTGAAGTAGTCCAAGTTAAAGGGAATGAGACCCGGAGGGGAAATAAATAGGAAGATAGAAATTTGAGAACCAGTATTAACATAAGATCATCATGATATGGTTAAAAAAAAAAAAAGCAGGGGCCAAAAGAGAGACAAAAATACTGCGGCAAGGAGTCTGGGGAAATCTTGATGAAGCGAACAGAGGAAAATCACAAGAGGGAAAAAAGCAGGTTTAGAAGATGGCAAGTTCCTTTCAAACGTCCTTACGTCTTAGATCAGTGAAGAGTCCCAGCTTTTCCATGTGGTAGTGTTACCAGCCAGGGTCCTTGGACCCTTTAATCAACAGAAATCGGTAAGAGGCCTGATGAGCGATTCAGGCAACGGTATATTGGGACACGTGTGCTGCAGCACCAGGGAGCAAAACAAGTAACAGGTTCCCTTGTTGCTCAGGCTGGGGTAGGGAGGGTGGGGAATACGCGGCGTGAGCTGAGCTGCTCCCTTAAATGAAGCAAGGGTAGGGGAGGATCCGGGGGTCAGGCCCAGGGATACCTTAGGGGGTCTGCCCGCACCCCCCTTAGTGGTGCCATGTGCAGAGATCATGCCTGGTACCCTGCTTTTGCTCCTGGCACCTCGTAGGTGGCGGTTGGGTTTTGGCGTTTTTGTATCTTACTGTTCATGATTTGCCTCGACTGCTAATGCGTGCAGTTATTTTTAGTCTCTTATAGTTTCTTTGTATTCTGTTGCTCCAGGAAATGTTTGTCCAGGTGCAAACGCTGCAGCAAAGCGTCCCAGGTCCCGCGTCCCAGCCTGTCTCATTAGCTGCAGCGCTGAGACTAAAGTGCCTTTCCCACCCCAACACCTCTGTCTTCTGTAAAAATGAAATCGCTACTGGGTTTTGAACTAACTTATATGATTAAAGACAGTTTCTCACACCTCTCAGGAAAAGTAGTGTCTGCTATCTGATAAAAATAGCATTTACATACATTCTCCTCTGACTGGAGAAACGGATCCACAGGTCCTGTCTTGGCTCCAGGCCACAGGTCATGGAAGGAGAAACTGTCTTCCTAGACTCTTCACTTCCTTGAGAAAAGCTTGCACATCATAACTCATAAAAATCCTGTGACTGTGCACTGCATTTATGCATCACTTTTCATGAAAACCAAATAGTTGAGAAAAATCTAAACTGCGCCAGCACTAGCGCATCTGACCAGAAACATCATAGCCCCTGTGCTGGGATGCGCCGTCTTGCAGCCCCGCCACATCCTCCTCTACCCAGGCAGCCGAGCGCAAAAGTAAAACTACATTTCCCGGCGACCCCTCGGGGCAAGGCGCGCGAGGGAGGGCGGGAAGGGGCGGGCCTCTGTGTGAATTGCTTTCCTATTGGCGCGCGGTCCAGAGGGCCGTGTAAACCTGTCGGCGATTGGGTGGCTTCGTGCACGCTCCGTGGCGCCGCGACGCCCGGGATTTGACTTGTTTTTCGGTTGGGTTTTCGGCGTCCGCGTCTCCGTGCGGCGTGAGTGGAGTTCCGGGTTTCCGGCTGAGGGTCGGGGAAGGGGCTTCGGGAAGAGAGGGCGGGTGCGGGGGAAGTGAGTGCGGGAGAGTGCTCGGGAGAGGGGCGGGAGCCTGAGGGAGGCTCGTGGGGGCCGGGGGCGGACAGTTAGCGTCTGCGGGAGGGCTTTCGGGGCGCTGGGGGTTAGGGGGCTGAGCCCCCGGAATCACGTCGGGGCCAGATGGAGAAAGGGGTGCGGCAGGTGGGCGTTCTGGAGGTGGGTCCCGGATTCCCTCACCCCGCGCCGGTCTCAGCATCAGCTTCCTCGTCGGTAAAGTTGAGGGATGATAAAAGCACTTCGCAGAGTGGTGGGGAAAAGGAAATAATGTCGAAGTTCTGAACGGATGTGAATTGAAAGCAGACCAGCTATGAACATATATGTGCCTAAACAAGAGTGTCACAGAGATGGAGGGATGGAAGGTAGCTGAAATCCAACAGTACGTCTGTAAACTAGGGCATCGCATTTTGGGAAGATACAAGGATGTTCTTATCTGCGGAGAACACACACCCTCGCGGGAGAGGTGGTGGCCACAACGAACTCTACTGTGTCAGCTTTCATTGAATTATAAATACGGTTCCTGTGCAGTTGGAGCATTCCTAATGGAGAGACTCAGGGAAGAAAGGAAGGTGGTATTTAAATTGTCATGTAGTGAAATTATGAGTTGAGGGGATGGTATTGCTCAGTGGTAGAGCGCACGCCTAGGAATCACAAGGTTCTGGGTTCAATCCCCAGCACCACCAATAAGTAAATAAACAAACAAACCTGATTACCTCCTCCCTCCTTCTCCAAAAAATAAATAAAAATAAATTTAAAAAATTATGAGTGGAGGGAACTATGTTCCAGCAGGAGGGGCCCTCCTGAAAAAACCGCATGGAAACAAAGTTATCTGGAAACCTCGTGTGCACTCAAGGAGTAGAGGAAATAAGGCAGGAGAGAGAGGTCTGGTCCTTAAGTGAAAAGCCATGATGTCTAGGCTGAGTTTGATTTAGTGCGTTAGACTGACGAATTTTTTGCCTTCTGAGAAGGTGGTCCGGGGAGAACAGTTAAGGCATTGGAGTAGGGTGCTTGAGATGCGGGTTTCCCGAATTAACAGGTCCTTGTCAGAATGTGCAGGATTTTCATACGGTTAGATGAGAGGGTCAAGAGGAGTAATGGAGCGATGAATTTAAATTTTCAAGTCCAGGTTGCTTGAAAGATGCTGAGTTAGTAACTGAAATTGAAACGTCAGAAGGAGCATGTTTGGATGATAAAGGTGATGAATTTGGTTTAGGAAGTGTTAGCTTTGAGGTACTAAAAAAATACATGATTTGAATGATTTCTTTTTATAATAAAGAGTTTTACTGCTCAATTTTGACCACATCTCTGGGTTCATGACCCAGAAGTGAGCTGCTTCAGCCTGGGATTTTTTTGTTTTAAGTTAAACATTTCAAGTTCCAATGGGACATATAGGTGAAAATGTCCATTATATAATTGAAAATTCAAGTCAACGGATTGAAAGAGATGCCATTTATTCATTAAACAAGTAGTAGTTAGCTACTCTTTGCCAGGTGGTGGTTTAGGTGATAGAGGTAATCATAAAAGCAGTAATGATGTTCCCAAAGAAATGGGTAGAGGAAGTAGTAGGGAGAGTTGAAGACAGAAGCTTTTGAACCCAGAGAGTAAAATTTTCAGTAAAAACAGCAATAATACTTTAATTTATTGAGTGCTTATGTATGTGGACATGTGCTCAGCCTCAGGCAAGTTTTACTGAACCTCTAAACCTCAGTTACTTATTAGAAAACGGGAGTAATGATAGAATATATGTTACAAATTGGTGTGAGCAGACATTTACTGGATAGAGAAACACAAGAACGGGATATTACGTCACCTCAACTAGCTCACGATCAGAATGGACTGACAGTGAGCTTGATGAGAAAGCGCTGCCCAAAGCTAATTAAAACAAAGCTTCTGCCTTTTCCCACCCCCTCCTCCTCTCCCCTCTCCTCTTCTCTGTCCCGCCCTTCCCTCTTTCCTTCACGTGATGAGGTATTTATTCCTTCCCAGACGGTGAACTTTATCCTGAAGATTTCTGTGGCAAGATTGGCCTATGTTATTAATTGGGGAGGAGATTGTGAGTGAACCTTTTAAAGCTTTTAAGTAATTTTTTTCTTTCCCCAAAATAAAACAATAGTCACAGCATACCAGATAAACATAATATCAATGGCTTTGTATTTTATCTTAAATGTAGCATAATGGAGCCTCTACCCTAATTTCCACTTAATTCACTTGCTTATTAGAAACTATTCTGTGTCTCCCTCTCCTGTAATTTCAACAAAAAGACTGCAGATTTGTTCTGCATGTAAATTTGTGGCAGAAACCTTCATAGTAAGACTGTGCTTATCCATCCAAATACTAAATGCCATTCTGATTTTCTCTGAAAATAATAAGGAAGAATGCCTTGGTAGAATTTCAGGGCTTGCAACTACTTGAAAGAATAATGTTTTCTGAAACACCGCATTCTGATGATGTTGGGGGGACCCAGTCTGTATGTCCTGTAGGGTTTTTTTCTGTTCCTGACCCCTCACTCTCAATTTTTGTGTCTTTTGACAGGTGTTTTGAAAGGACAGCATGAGCTTCACCCCGACGCAGTCCCCTGTCTGCAGAAAGTAAGGAATTTGCTTCTTTTTGTGTTGTTGATATAGAGAACCCAGACTTTGTCACCTGGGTACATGCTGACTTAGGAGCTAGAAGGGTTTGGGAAGCACACTTCCAGACTCTGGATTTGGACTGTATTAGACCTCATTTCTCTGTTCTTATTATGTGGAATTTAGATTAAACACTGGGCCATAGTGCATGTTAATACCAGAGATCCAGACAGTTCGAGTGGGCCTGGGCCAGTGCCGGTGGGTCCTGGATTCCAGAACAGACAGCCAGCGCGCAGAACAGCTCTCCTGACACCTCACCCTGGCCCTCAGGCCACGCCCGTCTGCCGAATCACAGGAGTAGTTCTTTTGTTCGTCTTAACATGTTTCCCACAGTTGCTATAAGGCAACCCGCTTTCAACACGTGAAGCAAAGTACGGTAGTATTCCTGTCATGAGCTTTAAATGACTGAGAAGACACTTCCCTTCCTCCTGCTGGCTGAAAGTAAATTTTAGTACCTTTTCTATACACGCTCACTTATGGGAAGTGCTGCCCGCGACCCGCGTTAGCTGCAGCTCCGCGCTTCCGGTGGGAAGTGTCTCCTCCTGAGTTGTTACACTGTAAATTACGGGCAGTTAGCCAGAGTGGACGGGTTCTCACGTGAGGCTTTCTCCACTTCTGCATCACTTGTTGTCTAACTTTCATTGTTTCAGCTTAAGCCTCTTGTTTGCTAAAAGCAAACCAACAACCTCTCTGGTCCAACCTTTGGTTTGCCTTTGATCTTGGCTTGTCTTGGTCTGTGTGATTCAGGTCTCTGATGCTGGAGACTAGGATCCGGTGGGTTGTGTGGTTACAACCAGGCTGTTTTCTACCCGAGTGTTGGATTTATTGTTCCCTTCCTTAATAATTTTGCCACTTATTTAACTGTCCCTAAAAATAAACTTTCATTTTGCAAGTTCTAGCTTTAAATAAATGGTAATGTTTTCCATATATTCACCTACATACGTTTTTCCATTTAATATTGTTTGGGTGATTCATTCATATTCATACACGTGTCCCTGATTCATAGTTTCTATAGCTTTGACGAATACTCCATGATCTGCATATACCACAGTCTATGCATTTTCCTGTCAAATGGACATTTGGAAGGTTTACCGTTTGCATTGTCACAGTGTCACTATGAGTGTGTCACCTGGTATGTGTGTGCGGACGAGAGAAATCGCAGTTTCACTGATGCTGCCAGTTTACGCTCTGTGGTCTCACCAGGTACACTGCGGCGGCGGCGGCCTGTGCGTGTTCCTGCTGCTGCTTGCCTCACAGTATCAGACTTTCTAACCGTCACTATCTGGTCTTAGTACATATCCCTGTCATCGTGTTTTTTGTTTTTTAATGAACTTTTTTACTCTCTAACTTGAATCCAGCTTTAACCCTTTAATACCTGGAAAGCAGTTCACGAGATTATTCACAAACCTGTAATATTAAACTTCCAAGGTTTGTGAGCATATGAATTATAAGCACTTTAAGAACATAAACCTTTTTTTTATTTAAGAAGTTATAAGGTCTCATAAACGTTCAGACAGTTTAATGAACATGTCCTTTCTAATCTCACGCAGGCTGTCTGCTGCCTCCAAACATGAGGCTGCCAGTGGCTTTAGTGGTTCCACTAGGTGGAAGGGCGTGTCCTTCTCCGATTCAGTGCAATCTACTCCCTTGCCTTCCGTCCAAGATCGCCTGGCTGTCCTCTGCCCTTCCCAGGAGCTTCTGGAATATTATCAAAAGAAGATGTCTGAGTGTGAGGCGGAGAATGAGGACCTGCTGAAGAAGCTGGAACAGTGCAGAGAGGCCTGTGAAGGGCAGGTGAGCAGGACCCATGCTGCCCTCAAGGCCTCTGGGCGAGCCTGCAGGTGCCAGCTGGTGTCGAGGACACTGTGACAGCATTCTCTTCTGATCCCTTCTGCCCCGGCCTCGTCACCACCTTGTGGGGGCCTCATTGGATTGCGATGCCCCAAACTGCCCCTGTCTAAAACCTTGGTTCTGCACCTTGGTCTCTCTTACCCCTCTGGTTCTTTCTCCCCCTCATGTCTGACTTCACTCCAGTGTCACGTCCACAGCTCCTGGACTTTTCAGTGTTCTGAGTCCTGTGTGTCAGCCTCCGGCCACGGTGTCCTGTCTTACCCAAACCCCCTTAGCTGTACTTCAGTCATCGCTGTCCTTCCCACATGTGACCCCTGGCTCGTTCTGCCCCACCTGTGCTGCTGGGGCCCTCCCTGTGGCTGAGCCCCGTCCTCCATCCCCGTCTCCTGGAGCATCACAGATGCGAGGGCCGTCCTGGGCACTGGAGGGTCAGCAGCAGCGTTCTTGGTGCCTGCCCACCGGATTCCCGCTGCACGCTCCCACCCGCACCTCCACCCCTAAGCTGTCACCAGATCTCTCCTGGGGCGCACAGGCTAACCCACCCAGCTGTCCTAGAAAGGTCACAGGTGATTGCAGAGTAAATTCATGGTGAACAAGTCATCTGTGTCCTCAGTTGCTACACAGCAGTTTTCTTACCACTGCCCTGGGTTCCCTGTCCTGCTCCTCAGGCCTCCACCCCGTGCCCTCCTTCACTGCCCCTCCCGCCTGCAGGCCCCCCTCTCTGCCATCCGGCAGCCTTGCTTCCTGGTTCACGGAGGAAGCACCGGCTTCCTGCCCTCCATCCACACGGTTACCTGCGTCTGTATCCAGCACTGCCTCCTCACTGCTCCGGGGACAGAGCCAGGCTGACCTGCGCCAGCACTTTCTCCGCCCCCCCTTCCCTCCTGAGAAACGCTGCTGTGTCCTCTCGCCTCGGTCTTCCGCTTCTGCCTCTTGTTCGACGTTGGCTTTTTCTCCTCAGCGTGTGGACACACTCTGGTCTTTCCTGCGTACGTACTACGAAAGAGGAAGGCCCCTCCCGCTCGGCCCTGGCTGCCCTCTCTGGTGGAGGCCATTCCTTCTCAGCCACCCTTCCGGGACAGCTTGACTTTATCACCTGCTCAGCGGCTCCTTGAGTCTCTGTCGGAGCTGCCTCTCCCGTGGCTCCAGGACCTGGTGCCAAACGTCCCTCTTCTCTCTGTGCCCCTCGCGGTGTGCGTTGGCATCTCCTTTCCGAAGACCCTCCTCCTGTCTTGATTTCGGCGTCATTTTTCTTTCCCAGCATCTGTCTTACCTCTGAGCCACTCGTCTCAGCCTCTGTTCACAGCTCTCCTTCCTCAGTCTTAAGTCAGCGTTCTCCCAGCCTCCACCGGAATGATCGCGTTATGTCTGTGCGGCGGTGCTGCTCCCTGGGGGCGATGCATCCAGGAACCTGACACTGACTCACTTTCCCTGAGCTCCAGGCTCGTGTGTCTGTCTGAACTGATCCCCCTTTTCTGCCGCAACTGTGCGCACGCACAGACCACTGCCCCCCATTCCTCGCCTTCCAGCCGTTTCTTTCTTCCGGGTCTTGGTGGGTAAACGGCGTGGCCTGCAGTTCTGCTGAGCTCCTGCATTCTATCGTGTTGTGGGACCTGTCGATTCTGCTTCCTCAATGCCGCTCAGTCCATCCCAAGCTCTCCATCACTTTGCTGACAGGCTACACACCCCAGTTATGTTTCACCTGAGCTGCCACGCGTCCCAGCCTCCAGTCCCACCTCTGCCCACTGCTCACTCTTCCTCCACGGGGGCTGGAATGCTTGCAGCCGTCCCTAGCAGCCTTCCTTTTGAGGCCAGCTTCCTGAGGCTCACTTCTCCTGGTGCTAGGCTCCTCCTGGTGCAGGGCTCCGGCTTCCCACACAGGCTCCGAGCGCTTTCCTCCTGCCCCACTTTTCCTCTCTGCCTTTTTACCGCACGTGCTCCTCCGTTAAAGAATTATTTCACTTCAATTGTTGGCGTGTCTGTCTCCTCACACAATTCCTCAGCTGTATAGGCAGGAATCATACCTCTTCATCTTTGTTTTCCAGAATTTCACGACAATGCTTATTACATAGAAAGTGTTAAAGAAAGCGTGACTGGAACAGGTAGATCGTGTGGCATCCTGGGTTCTGTCGGCTGTCAAAGATGAGAGGGCGCTGGTGTCACACGCAAACGTCACGCTCACCTGTGGCTCGAAACGCTTCTCTAGGCAGCCTGTGTTGTCATTTGGATCCTGTGTTGCCGAAGCCATCCATTTTGTGCTTTTTCTACGTGAGCTGACTGCCGCGTCTAATAAGAGACACTCTTGTGAAGCCCAGCATCCTTTCTTTTCTTCCAGCATAAACTGGAATGGGATTTGCAGCAGAGGGAGGAAGAGATCGCTGAGCTGCAGAAGGCTCTGAGTGACATGCAGGTCTGCCTCTTCCAGGAACGGGAGCACGTCTTACGCCTCTACTCGGAGAACGACCGACTGAGAATCAGGTACCGAGTGGGAGAAGGCAAATGCTGGCCTTTATTCCCGAGTCACACTAAATAGGGTACGTTTCTCTGTGGTCCTCCTTAAGTTGTAGTCCCAGGAAGCCGGCTCTGAGATGGAGGTTTGCCTGCACGGTGGTTAGTGGAAAGGCTCTTAGGAGGAACAGTAAGAGCAGAGTTGGGTTGAGGGAGAGTTCGAGCTGTGATGCAGAGCCCACCGAAGTAACAGGCTTTAGCCAACCCCACAGGGAGTGCCAGGCCGGGACTATCTGTCAAGGCGGGGCGTCGGACTTCTGTGCCCCCAGTGATCAGTCGTTGGAGGCAGGCTGCCACCAGGGAGGGGAAGTAAGCTTCGGGGAGGCAGCCCCCTTCAGTGCCTGGAGAAGGACCCAGCTCCTGGGGGCTGGGCAGCGTGGTCCCGAAGGTGGCATCTGAGCAGTGCTCATGGCATCCACCCCAGTGCATGTCTTCTTTTTGTGGTAAAAGATACTTAACCTAAAACTGACCATTCGAATCATTTTTAAGTGTATAGTTGAGCATCTTTAAGTACAGCCACGTGACTGCAGCCGCACCACTGTCCACATCCAGAACCTTCTCGTCATCCCCTGCAGAGAGTCTGGCCCCGTTAAGCACTAACTCCCTCCCCTCAGCCCCTAGTAACCACTGCTCTATTTTCTGTCTCTATGAATTTGACTATTCTAGGCCTCGTGTAAGTGGAATCATACGGTGTTTGTCCTTTCGTGTCTGATGTGTTTCACTTAGTAATGTTTTCAAGGTCCATTCATGTTATACAACATACGTGTGAGAATTTTATTCCTTTTTAAGGCCAAATGATAACAAACATACCACATTTTGCGTATTCATTCGTCTGTTTGTGAACGTTTGCATTGTTTTGACCTTCAGGCTGCTGTGAGTCACACCACTGTGAATGTGGGTGTACAAATCCTATCCGGGTTCCTGCTTTCAGGTCTTCTGTGCATGTACCCAGAAGGGGAGCTGCTGGATCAAATGCTAATTCTGTGTTTAATTTTTCTGAGGAACTGTTTTCCACAGTGGCTGCGCCGTTTTGCACTCCGACCAGCAGCGTGCAGGGTTCTGGTTTCTCCGTAAGCACAGCAGCCCTCGCGCTCTCTTTTTGAGCCACAGCTGTCCGGGCGGGGGTGGGTAGTAGCTCGTCTCTGCTTCGCGTTGCTGACGCCAAGTGCAGTTGAGTTTGTCCGGTGCTTGTTGGTCATTTGTATGGTTTCCTTACAGGGATGTCTCGGTCCTTCTCCCATTTTTGCATCAGGCTTTCTGCTGTTGTTCAGTTTTAGGAGTCTCTGTATTCTGGGTGTGAGTCTCTTACCAGGCAAGGGGTTTGCAGACTTTTTCTCCAGTCCTAAGGTTGGCATTTTACTCTTTTGATAATGTTCTTCGATGCACAGAAGTTTTTAATTTTCATACGGTCCAGTTTGTGTATTTTTCCTTTTGTTGCTTCTGCTTTTGGTGTCATGTCCAAGAAATCATTGCCAAATCCAATATCACTATGTTTTCTTCTAAGAGTTTTATAGTTTCAGCTCTTACATATGCCTTTGACCCATTTTGAGTTAATTTTTGTGTATGGTGTTAGGTAAGGGTCCAACTTCATTCTTTTGCATGTGGACATCCAGTTTTGCCAGGATCGGTTGTTGAAAAGACTGTCTTTTCCCTATGAAAAGTCAGAAGTTGGGGGGGGTATAGCTCAAGTGGTGGAGCATGTGCTTATCATGCACGAGGTCCTGTGTTCAATCCCAGTACCTCCATTAAAAATAAACAAACCTAATTACAACCCACTCCAAAAAAAAAGGAAAAGTTGTAAGTCATTTGACCGTCTGTGTAGGACTGAGTCCTGGGTGCGCTGCTGTACTCAGTTGGCCTGTTTGTCTGCCATTGTGCCAGTGCCACACTGTTTTGATTCCTGTAGCTTTGTTGTAAGTTTTAGAATCAAGAAGTGTGAGTCCTCCAACTTCGTTCTTTTTCAAGTTTGTTTTGACTATTTGGAGTTCCTTGAGTTTCCATATGAATTTTAGGGTGGATTTTTCTATTTCTGTAAAAAATGTTGTTGGGAGTTTTATAGGAATTGCACTGTATCTATAGATTGCTCTAAGTAATGTAATATTACGTCTTCCAATCTATAGACACAGGATGTCTTCCCATTTATGTTTTCCTTAATTTCTTTCAACAGTTTTCAGGATACAGATCTTTCCCTCCCTTTGTTAAGTTAATTCCTGAGTATTTTATTTTATTCTTTTTGGTCCATTTCTGGTATCAACTGTCTCAGGCTGGGTTTCCTGGAAAGCAGACTGTGACAGGGATTTGCTGGCAGGAGACCCACTGAGGCACACTTTGGGAATAAACCACCTCCGCAGGAATGAGGAAAGTCTGATTGGGCAGAAGCTGAGCTGGGATTCAGTTACAGCAGTTCTCAGTCGATACCCCCTGGTGCCCTGAAGCTGGGGTGGCCCCTCAGAGTTCCCTGAGTTGAGGCAAGAAGACTGGCTTTTGTGTCCCCTCGGTAGCCAGGCCCTGGGTGCAGGCTGCCCCTTGGACACACAGCTGGGCAAGGCGGTCCCCTTCGCCTGAGGGCAGCTCTGGAGAGAGTTTCATCAGTGCTGCCAGCAGATGGGGAGCCAGCTATGAAGTGGCTTCCTGCCCACTTTCCTGTCAAGTCCTGAAAATGAATACCTGATGTTTGAAAAATTAGAGCTAAGGTCTAGATAAATCCTGCTTTTAATAACTTTAACGTAAGGTTACCATTGCTTTAAAAATAAATAAGTCAGAAGGGAGATCCTTTAAATGAAGATTTACTTACTCCGGACGCAATGTGTACTTGTTCTCTGAGGACGGCAGGGAGCTCGAGGACAAGAAGAAGATCCAGAGTCTCCTGGCTCTTGTGGGAACAGACACTGGAGAAGTGACCTATTTTCATAAGGAGCCTCCCAACAAAGTAAGTAATCTCCGGTGGGGCTTCGGAAGCTTTTTTGTGAAATGCGGGCTGGGGGCCACATCCAGACAATTTCGGGGCTTGCTAAAGAAGCTGGTAGGAGAATTAGCCGCTGTGGGCTCACGTGTACCTCAGTTTCCAGAGAGTTTTCTGTAATTGTGAAGAGCTTTGTGATTTTATTCTTTTTCTTCAAAAACCTTGGGGAGTAGCCCTGTTTACCCCATTTCTCCACTTGGAAACCGAAAGCGCAGAGGAGGAGGTGTTTTGGATGAGTTTAGAGAGAGCAGCAGGAGCAGACTGAGTGTGGGAACAAGTTTCAATACTTTCTTTTTTAATCTTTGTACTGATTGCAGAAGTAATGTGTGGTCTTTTAAAACACACACACAAATTTCAGGGATCTACGTGGCAGTGTCCCATAATTCCACACCCAGAGATAAAGCTCTTTTTCCACTCACGCAGCAATGTTCACATGTGCTTTTGTGGTTTTCATTCTTTCACTTCTCAAAGCAGCGCTTTAGTGACCGTCTTTATACATACCCATATGTGCACGCCTCTCTGTGTCTCTTACTTTCCTGGGGCCCTTATGAAAGACTTTTTTTTTTTAAGCATACATTGCCAGAGAACCCTTTTTCATTTCTATCACCAGTACTGGTTTTATCCAGTTTATATTCAGGACACTGCATTTTATCCAGTTGGCTGCTTTGTCCACTTTAGTGTCTCATGTGCATGACATCCTGATATGATTATATCAGTTTCGACCAGTTTCACTTACAAAGTGTTTGATCTGCAGAACTAAGTCTGAAAAGTGCACTGTTACGTCTGTCTGAGGGCTGCTTCTGTCCTTGTTTTCACTCCTTCAGGTCAGCGTCTTCCAGACGGCCCTCCAGGCTGTGGAAGTCTGTGAGCAGAGTGAGCCTTCAGTTCCCAGACCAGGTACCAACCTCATCATTAGAGATTCTCACTGATGCAGAATTCAAAACCACAGTGCAAACAATTAGACATTTTTTCCTATTGTACAATGATAATAAATGTTCACAGTGGTGCCTCTGGTGGTCTGAGATCTTACTGAGCTGCCTTTTTTGGTTGTTTTTTTAAAAATCTTTCCATTATGCTTTAATGAATAAAATAAAAGGTATGTAATTAACATGTATGGTGATAAGTCATCAAACAGATTCGGACAACTTCTGGAATCACAGACTATTAATTAGCCTCTCTAAGCCTCAGTCTCCTTTTCCTTCTCTTTTTTAATGGATATCTCTATTTTTTTCCCTTTTCTTTCTTTGGCCGGGGCAGGAGAAGTAATAGAACCCAGGACCTCATGCATGCTAAGCGTGCGCTCTACCACTGAGCTGTTACCCTCTTCCGCTCTTTTTTTTAAATTGATATATAATTAACATATACCATTGTATCAGTTCCGGTGTACAACATAATAATTTGACATTTGTATATATTGCAAAATGATCACCACAGTAAGTCTAGTTAACATCCACCACCACACATGTAGTTGCAAGTTTTTTTCTCTTGTGATGAGAACTTTTAAGATTACTCTCTTACAAAGAAAGTGAAAATACTAATTCGAAAAGGCACATGCACCCCAGTGTTCATGGCAGTGTTATGTACAATAGCCCAGATAAGGAAGTATCTGATAAATGTCCATCAACAGACGACTGGATAAACGAGACGTGGGATGTGCATGCAGTGGAGTACTACTCGGCCATAAAAAGAGAAATTTTGCCATTTACAACATGTGGGTGGACTTAGAGGGCATCATGCTTAGTGAAGTATCAGAGAAAGACAAATGCTATGTGATATCACTTATATGTGGAATCTGAAAAATAGAGTAAGCTAGTGAACATAGAGCAAAAAGAGACAGACACAGAACAAACTGGTGATCACGAGCGAGAAGGGGAGGGTGGGGGAGGGGATTAAGACGTACAAACTACTGTGTAAAATCAGTGAGCTACAAGGATGTGTTGTACAGCACAGGGATTATAGCCAATAATTTATAATGACTATAAAGGGAGTATAATCGATAAAAACATTGAATCAGTACATTGTATGTCTGAAACTAGTAATATTATAAATCAAGTATATTTCAATTAAAAAAAGGAAAACAAAAAAAGATTTACTTTCTTAGCATGAACTACTTAGTCAAAGAATTAAAATATCTTCGGTGAAATTTTAATGTTGCTTATTTCTGTGTTTTTTGTTTTATATATATATTTATTGGAGTATAGTCAGTTTACAATGTGTCAGTTTCTGGTTGCTTATTTTTAAAATAACCTTACTTTTTGAAAACTGGGTTATATATAATAGAATGTTTAGATTTAGTTTTTTATCCCTTTCCCTTTTTTAAAAAAACAACTTTATTGTGTTATAATTCCTGTGCAATATTCCTTACCCTTTCTGACTAAATAAGATTTTAAAAGAAAATAGTCGCAACTGCACAGGGAAATGTAGGAGCTTATTCTTCAGAAAGATGCACGTTGTCGTCGGGGTGACGTCCCGGCAGGGCCCCGTGAGAGAGCCCTGCTGGCACAGTGAAGCGCTGTAGTTACTGCGCGTCGTCCTCTTTCTTCCTTCCCTTCTCCTGCAGGTAAAGGAGACCAGACTCCTCTCCAGAGGTCGTGTTGGTGCCTGAACAGCAGAAAGCAAAGCTGAGTAAAGGTCTCCATTAACTTTTCTGTTTTAGATTCTACAGGAAGGAGAAGAAAACCAGCAACGAGAGAGAAGGAGGAGAGCGCAGAGCAGCAGCAGAGAGACGTCTCGTCCCTCGTCCTGCAGGTCAGGGCCGAGCCCGCTCTGTCCCCCAGCCCTCGTTGGCAGGTGCTGCCCAGCCCCGCCCCCTTGTGCCTCAGCGGCGCCGCGTGGCTGAGGGCCGGCCGTGCCCCACCTCCCGGGGCTGGTACTTCACGCCCTCATCCGGCCTTCCGCACCCAGGGTGCCGCTCTGAGCCTTCAGGTCGTGCAGCTTGCACGCCGAGCCCCCCATCAGAGCCGCCACAGTCTGGACTCCCTGTGCTGTCGGCCCAGGGACGCCCAGAGTCGCAGTTGTCGGTCCCAGTAGATTGACCTCTGGGGACACGTCCGTTTGTTTGGTGCGTGTGTTCTGAAGTCTAGGAAAGTAGCCCGTCGCCCTCTGACCCCCTGGTGATTGGGTGTCACTTGCAGCCATGACTTTTCACCTGGTTACTCAGTTCCTGTCGTTATGGGGGGGGGTGTTCTGTTGATTTAAATGACAGTTTCTGCCTTTGGCCAGTATCTCCATTGAGGGTCATGACAGCCAGACTCAGAGAGGGAAATTACATCATACTCAATTTGCTCTACTTTTTAAATGAAAAAAAAAATAGCTGTATTCTTTATGTAACTAGGCAGTGTTAAAAGGGAGACCGTCCTAAAACCAGAAGGGGAGCTGGTGGGAAGGTGAGACCCCCGGGGCCAGGGGAGCTGGGTTTTCTCGCATTCCCACAGGGTGTAGGTGCTTTGGTGAGTGTGGACAGTCTGGTCTCACGCAGCCTCACCCCACTCACAGGACACTCAAGAGGGTACAGTTGAGATTTTTCTTCTGTTTGTTTTTTTGTCTGTGGGGTTTGGTTTTGTGTTTAAATTTTCCTGGAGAGGCTCGCTTAGAGGTGAGAGCTGAGTGGGCGCAGGCGGGAGTGGACGCCGCGCCCTCCCGCCCGTCCAGGTGGAAGCACTGCAGGCCCAGCTGGAGGAGCAGACCAGGCTCTCCCGGGAACAGGTGGCAGGGCTCATGGAAGACAGACGGATCCGCATCGAGGAGATTCAGGTGCATCAGCAGAGAAATCGGGACAAAATCAAAGAGCTTACCAAAAAGTGAGTGTTCATGAAAACGGTACATGACGCGTTTAAAATACTTTCCAGACAGATGCCATCAGTCTGGCTGGAGGACGGGGGAAAGAAATCCCCTTAAGTTGGCTTTCATGTCCTTGGCAGGGCAGGTCCCGGGGCTGCAGAAGGTGTCTTGCTCAGACCCTCTGCCTCTGTGCAGGGGCAGCCCCACCCCGGCTGTTCCTGGAGAGCCGGGGCTGTTCCGCCCGCTCCCTTTCGCCCATCTGAGTGCTCCAGCCTGATCTTAGTGTTAAGAAGTGTCCTCTTCTCCACTGCTGCTGTATCTGCCTCAGTGTAACCGTGCCTTCCTTTTGTTTGACTCCACGCAGCTGCACAGAATGATGCAGACGGTCTGCACTCCCGTTCCTGCTGCCTTCCCCGCCTCTCTGCAGGCTGCTTCCGTCCCCCACGCTTCTAAGTGGGCCCTGTCCAGGGTCATCGCTGACTTCTTAATTTCTGGGACCACCTAGCTCTCCCCAGTCCCCACTGTAACTAGTGTCCTTCTGCATGTGGGCACCTGCGACTGCCCCCGCTTTGGGGTCCGTCTCCCTCGATTCCTGCAGCGCCCGTGTCTCTCGGGCCTTCTGCCTTGCTCAGCCTGCTCTCTGCTCCCAGGGACCAGAGCTGTGCTGCAAGGACATATGTGGTTGAGTGTGTTTGAACACCCCAGGTTTACCGTGGCTGAAACCAGGCTTTCCCAATAGGCACCACCCCCATCTCAAACCTGTGACTTCATTCTTTCCCCCTTTAGTTTAATGCGCACACAGCCGCCTCGTCTCCCGGGCTGGAAGCCTCAGAGTGATGCCCGGCTCCCTGCTCCCTTCTTCCCTGACCCCAGGCCTGTCGGGTGTGAGCCCGGGAAGCCTCTCCCGGGCGTCCTCTGCCCTCTGGTTCCGACCCCACTGGGTCGGGCTGTGACCTTGTTCAGATTGGTGCCCTCAACTGACTGCTCCTGTCACCGGTCTTCCCGCTCCTCCGCCCTCCCCGTGTCTTCTGGTGGAGCCTGGCACTTGGCCATCAGCGTGAATTGTTAGGGACTCCACCCCCTCCCCCGTCCCAGCTGCTCCTCTGTTGCTGTGGGTCCCCCATCCTCCAGCCAGACTGATGGCATCTGTCGTTCACAGAACACTTGCCGTGTGGCAGGCACCTCGCTGTGCAGTGTCACCTTCTCTGAAGGCGTTCCCCTGGCGGAATTCCGTCTCTCCTCAGTGTCTCCCTCTTTACACACACACACACACACTCTTCCCCTTATCTGTGTGCCGTGTTACTCAGGAAGAGAACTAATCAGTGGGAAACTGCAGAGGTTGCCTCACGGTATTTCTCCCTTTGCAAGCAGATTGATCATTTGATACAGTATTTTTCTAGGTGTTGATGTTAAACCGATGAGTTGCTAACTCTGAGAGACGTCCTCTGTTGAAGACAGAAGCATCGTTTGTCTCTTCCTGAATCTTAGTGGTCAGCGGGAATCTGCCTACTCCCTTGTGTGTGTCCAGTAGTTGGTGCTGTCCTTGGTGACCTGGTGGTGGCGGGCCAGAAATAAGTGATAAATAAAGTTCCACAAGCGCCGAGCTGTAACAGGGGCGCGGGCTTAAGGTGGCAGGGAGCTTCAGAGGGCAGAGAAACTGGTAAGTGGGCGGAAGTTGTTACGGTGACTCCAGAGAGGAAGTTGATCTTGAAAAAAAGGACAGGATCTGATGCCGAGCGGTTTCCACGTGGCGCACAGCACGGACAAAAGCAGAGCTGTCCTGACGTTTCAGGACCTGCACTGGCCCTCTGTCACAGCACCAGGATTAGTTCCTCGCCGCGGAGCCCCGGGCCTGGAGCAGCCCAGACTTCCGCAGGCCGTGTGCAGGTGTCTGTAGTCCTGCTAACGGTGGGGCCTGAAACGAGGGGTCAGGAAGGTATCTGCCGAGACCAGTGTGTGAAGCAGTGTGGGTGCGTTACACCCTGTCCAGTCAAGTGTGTGAGGGCGCCAGTGGTCAGACTAAAAGTGTTTTTAAAACCGCAAATAGTATTTTATAGAATTTATGTTTTGTACAGGCTTTGGTGGGGGAGGTAATTAGCTTTACTTATTTATCCTTAGAGGAGGGACTGGGGATTGCACCCAGCACCTGGTGCACGCTCCCTCTGTATGGCACAGTCTTTACAGAACCTTTGTAGTCGCTTTGTTTGGAATAAGTGTGTCAGCGTGCTGTAGACGCCGCTTCGTGGCCACATTTGCGCTCTCTCTCTCTCAGTCTCCATCACACCCAGGAGCTGCTGTATGAGAGCACCAAAGACTTCCTGCAACTCAGATTTGAAAACCAAAACAAAGAGAAGGCGTGGATGCTTGAAAAGGATCATCTGATGTCAAAGATGAAGCAGTACCGGGTGCAGTGTAAGAAGAAAGAGGACAAAATGGCCAAAGTTTGGCCTGTTTACGAGAGTCATCATAACCAAAATGACTATATTAAGGTAATTTATCTCAGAGAAATTGTTTATTTTTCTAGAAGAGCTGAAAGGGCTCAGAATTCCAAGAACCCGTGATTGTCATGCAAGACCCACTCAGCACAGGGGCTGTTGTAGCAGCAACCTCGGGAAATGAGTTTCAAGGAGTGGTAGCATTTGGTGATTTAGGAAATTACAGTGTCGACTGGTGGAGTGATTCCACAGATACTTCCTGCAGCCCTACTGTGTGAGGCCTGGCTCTGGGGCTGCGGCTGTAAACGCGCTGAGCACGGCCTGCCCCCGTGGCACCTGCATTTTAACGGGTGAGAGAGAACAGAAACATGGGCAAATACCCAAGAGAATGGTGGGCTGTAAAAAAGTACTAGTGAGGAACCGAAAGGATTACGTGGAGATGGCATGCCGTCCCTGGATGCGCACTTCTGTAGAGGCGCAGGTCTGGGGCTCGCCTCGACCTGGCGCCTGGGGCTGAGCTGGCCGCGCGGACGCAGGAGGAGCCCCGCAGGCGGAGGGCAGGTTAGGGGAGGCCGGCCCCGGCCCCATCACCGGCCCCATCACCATGGTCGTGGAGGAGGGATCGCGGGGCAGGTGGCGCGTGGAGGGCGGGCAGCAGCCACCTCACAGAGCCTTCACGGTCCTGCTGAGAGCATCGCTCCAAACACCATCATGTCTCAAGGATTGTGTGTGAGGAAGTGACACCTGATTGGGGTTTTCCAGGATCATTCCGGCTGCTCAGTGGAACATGTAAAGTGTTGTTGCTGTTTTTTTCTTTTCAAAGAAGAACTTCAGAAATGTGTCCCAAAACATACATTGTAATGTTAATGTCTTACTTGATGTAATTTTGAACTCCATTATCTGAGTCTTCCCAGAGCCAAAAATACTTGTTTTATTTGAAAGAATTTCTACCGTGTACACTTTGGGAAAAAAGCTGAGAGAACCCTCTAGAAGCAGGTTTCAGGTGCTCTCGAGTTCCTTGCTGTCGTTCCTTGACTCACTGTGTATTTCTAGAAACCCTTCCTGTCTTTAGCTAAGTGCGATTTGAGTTCCCTGAACTACAGAGCAGAGTGTGAACGGTTTTCTCCCCATTTTGACCTGCAGTCCCTGAAGGACAAGCTGCTGCAGGAGAAGCAGCTGTCCGGCATGTACCGAGAGCAGTGCGTTTCCCTGGAGGAGGAACTTGCCCGAATCCGCGAGGAGGAGGGAGCGAGGAGAGAGATCTTTAAGGTATGAGAGGGCGGCGGACGGGCAGCGCAGGGCTCGGGGCTGCGCGCCTCACCCCGCAGGCGCCCTCCTGTCCCCGTGTGCAGGACCGCACCAGCAAGATGGGGAGGCGCCTGCAGGTCATGACGAAACGCTACGAGGCCTTGGAGAAGCGGCGTGCCTTGGAAGTGGAAGGCTTCAAGACAGACATCAGGGTTCTCCGGCAGAAACTGAAGGACCTGGAGCAGATGCTCTATAAGGTGACTGACCCCGAATCACCAGAAGGGAGAGCAGAGGTCCACGTGAGGGGCCCAGGGCTGGGCCGCCTCGCCCTCCTCTCGTTTCACAGCCCAGGACGGGACAGAAGTAGCCTGAAATCATTGACTGAGGCAGCCTGGGCTTCATCTAAGCTCAACTCCGTCTAAGCAGAAACTTTCACACACACCCCCCCCAGAAGTGGATTCAGAGAACTGTGTCTGTTTTACACATGGGGAAGGCGAGTAATCGAGTTAAAAAAAAGGGCCTCCTCCCTGGCGGACGTGTCTGTATGTGGACTGCCGTCAGACCTGCCTGGTCCCCCGCGTGTGCTGGACGACCGCGGGGCCACGCGGGGACCTGCAGAGCGGAGGGGTGCTTGCTTTCTCTCTTGGGCAGGTTTACCAGTACCGTTCACGCTGGTCTCTTCCTTTTGCGCGTCGTTCCCTGCTGACCGGCCACGATGTCTCGGCTCCTTCACAGTCGGGAGGGTGCACAGGGGCCTCGAGCCCTTCCTGCTGCGCCCTGCTCGACGACGTCCTTTCTCTGCTCCTCGCCGCGCAGACTGAGGACCGACTGTCCCGTGCCCGCAAGTCCCGTGGGCAGGAGCGTCACAGCCCGATCTGGAGGGCTGAGCTCTGTCCTCCGGCGTGTGCCGTAACCAGTTCTTCCTTTTCTTTTTTTTTCTCCCAAATATCTAGGCAACACTTAACACCCGGGCCAACCAGGATCTTGCCATTCTGTGTGAGGTTCGAGACAGCAACCGACGGGCACACAAGATCCAAGGAGAACTGAGGAACCTCAAGTCCAAAGTATTCGGTCTGGAGAAGGATCTCAGGCTGTGCTGATGCGCGTTTAGGAACGGCCCCGCCTGGAGCAAGGCCTCCTCCTCACGGCGGGGGCAGCTCGTCTTCTCCCAGGGGCTGTCGGCCCAGAGCTGCCTCGAGTACTGGTGTCCGTTGTTAGGAGATGGTGAAGGATCGGGGACCCTGGAAGAGCTCTTTCTGCGTTCCGGGCTTTATGATTTTTGCTGTCCTGTTGACCTTCTCTGTGGGTTTTTTTTTTGGATCTGGATTATAACCTGAATTACTTACAGACTTTCCCACATTCTCTCTCCCATTTATAATGACAGGGTTTTTTTTTTTAATTTTTTTTTTTAAGAAGACAATGGCAGCTTAGGAAGAAAGTATTTTTGCTGTGAGCATGGCTGAGTGTCAGTGGGAGAAACCCTTTCCCAGGAGATAGTGACGCCCACTGAGGTTGCCCTCCTCCTGGGCAGAGGCTGCAGATCATGGCCTGTCAGCCCAGGAGGCTGTGACTCAGTTAACCCGCCAGCCTCTCCCGAGCTGCAGGGCCCGAGTTCCCTTCTGGACGCGCAATCTTGTGAAGTGGCGCCAGAGGGCGCCAGAGACCGTGCTCTTGGGCAGAATGTTCACCTGGGACGTGACAGTGCCGCTTGGTAAGAGCGAGTGAGACTGACTCCGTCCCCGTGTGAGCAGTTCGGTGTGTAACCACCACCAGGGTCTTTTTAAAAATGATGTATATATTTTAAATAAAGTACGTAATTGAAAATATTCTATTTGAGTTTTCTGTAGTTTCTTGTTAAAACCATGTTTCCACTTTGTTAATGACTTAGTCTTCTTGCCTGTTCCACAGACCACACAGGGCTGTGCACGGACGACAGTTTTCCTAAACTCACCCCTTGAAATCATCTCGTGTTTGGAGGCAGCAGAGGTGGTACAGGACGATGGCACTAAAACCACATCCGTTTTCCCATCTCCCTCTCTCAGGCGATCTGCTGTGCACGTAGGGCGAGGTGGTTGTGAAGCTGCCTGGACGGTCGCTGGGAATTCAGCCGGCCTTGGCTTGTTGCGGGATCATTCTGATTTGCCCACGACAAAGGGAAGAACCCAGGTTTCCGTATTTGTGTGAAGGAAAGTGGTGACTGAACTGCCAGTGGGAGAGGCTACCTTCTTTTTTAAGGCTGTGATAGCAGATCAGGTGTCTAATAAACTGAAACAGAAATTCCTGGAGGAGACTGGACCTGGGCTTCAGAGGGATGTACCTCACTGGGAGGCTGTTCCTTTGGTCCTGACGCTTAAAGCATCGGCTGTCCCTGCCTGTTGCTGTTTGATGCGGGGCAGGTGAAACAGAAAGGCTTATCGAATCACAGGCTTTCAGAGTAAGAAAGAATCTCACATAAGCCTTTTTTATTTTATATGTGGCTCTGAGGCCTGCCACCGTTGACTTCCACAGTCAGCTGATGTTTGTGACACCCTGGCCTCAATTCCAGCGCCGGTCACCTTCACCGAACCCACACGCGGGTGTCGCCACCCTCCTGTCAGCAGGAAGCCACACAGAAACGCAGAAAGAGCGTGGGCTTTGGGGAGCCAGGTGTGGATTCAGTCATGCCTCTCACTGACACTCCAGGCTCTAGTATCTGTTTATCTGTGAAACAGAGACCAATGCCTGCTTCCACCGGGTGACTGAGGATTAAGGAAGAGAGAACCTAGCACCCAGAGCGCGTGAAGAGCTCTTCGAGCTCCCGGACACACAGGCCGCGTGAGGCGGCCGGGGGGCTGAGTGGGCTTCTCAGCTCACAGATAAGAGGCCGCGCAAGGTGGCCGGGGGGCTGAGTGGGCTTCCTCCAGAGAAGAGGCACAGACGGCCACCAAGCGCATGAAAAGATGCTCCGTGTTGGTTACTAAAGTGGAAATCAGCAGTGAGACCCTGCTCCACGCCCCCTGGGATGGCCGCGGTGAACGAGAGAGGGGGGCCCGCCCACGTCGCTGGTGGGGATGTAAAATGGTGCTTCCTCTTAGGAAGACAGCCTGGCGGCTCCTCGGAAAGTTAGACGTGGAGTTCCCACGTGATCCAGCAGTGCCACTCCTTGCACATGTACTTGCGAGAAATGAAAATGCGCATCCACGAGAAGTCTTGTACGAGGATGTCCACAGCAGCATTATTCGTAGTCGCTCAGAAGTAGAAACGACCCAGATGTTCATCCCCTGGTGAGCAGGCGGGCAGAATGTCACGCGCCCGAGAACCGAATATTGTTCAGCCACAGAAAGGCACGCGGTCCTGGGATCTGTGCTGCGGTGGGGGTGGGCCTGGACAACGTGATACTCTGTGAAGGAGCCACGCACAAAAGGTTGCGTGTTGTATGATCCATATTGTTCACTGAAACATCACCACACGCAGATCCATAGAAAAGGAAAGCAGATGAGTGGTTGCCAGCGGCTGAGGAGAGGGAGGGATGGGGGTGACCGCTGATGGGCATGCAGGTACTTTTTGGGGTGATGGTTTGCAAAACTGGATTTTTTGGGGGGTAATTAGGTTTATTTATTTACTTTTTCTTGATGGAGGGCCTGGGGATTGAACCCAGGACCTCGTGCATGCTGGGCACACGCTCTACCACTGAGCTATACCCTCCCCCCACAAAAACTGGATATATTAAAAGCTGCTGAATTGGATACTTTCAAAGGGTGAATTTTATGTGGATTATATATCAGTTTTTTTAAGTCTATGAAACGGCTTAGTTCTGCACTATTTTCTGTATTTTGACTTCAGTTAACTTCTTGTCAATTTCCCACCATAGTCAGTCAGATTCCAGGAAGTATTTAATACCATTAATTCCTTAGTTCAGCATTTTGGTTTTAGATGCTCTGTACATCCTGGAAATGGTGCTAGATCTTAAGTTTATAGAGAACACAAAGACAGCATTTGTGTTCCAGATATTGGTGGTCAGATGTGCACTGTGGGTGCAGAGGACAAAGCAGAGAAGGTGACTTAAATGAGGCGAATCTCAGGTGAGTTCGGAGTCAGACAACTGGGCCATCCAGGTAGAGGGGCAACGTGAGAATGGAACGTTTGGAGACATGCATTACTGAAGACAGAGTCACAGGATGTGGGGCTAAGAAGTGGTGTGCAATTTCACTTACTTCAGTAACGTAAGTCTGTTAAATATTTCAAGATCTTTTGCAATGATTGAAAACATTTGGTTTTGCTTAAAAATGGGGGGGAACCCCCATTAACCAAAATCAGAAGTGAAGTGATACCACTTCATGCACAAAGAAAGAATCTGATACGCGAACTCATCTTCTTAAAAATCAGGGGCAAGGAGTAAGGATGGCGTGATTGTGAGTATCTGAGATGTTTATTTCTGGGAAGGTTTTTGCTGCACATCAGGGTGAGGCACGTCCCTTCATGCCAGGGTTTACTGCAGTGTCTGCAGGCACAAAGCAGAGGACGGGCTTCGGGTATTCAGGAAAGAGCCGTCAGTGTCACCTGCTTTGCCTTTTAAAATTTCTCTTTTAGCCTAGGTGTTTAAGAGTCACTTAGGAATAAATCACTTTTTTATCCATGAAATGTATGTGATTTTTCACACCGTGAAATAGCCTCTGGCTGTGTTATTTTTGTCCAGTCTTATGATCCCCACTGCCTCTCCACCCACACCACACTAGGTTGGCCACCAGGATTTACAGTAACACTTGGAACAGCGGATTGTACTGTCACCACTCACTGCATACAAGAGCGGGAGAAAGGAGGTGGCGGAGACATTAGGAGCAGAGAGGAAGGGACAGACTTGAGAAACATTCAGGAGCAGGGTGGACGTCGCCTCTGCGGTGGGTGAGACGTGAGTGCTAGGGGAGCGTTCTGGGTAGTTCTCTAACTCCAGAGTGTCTGGCTTCGGAACTGTGTGTTTAGTGACACCTTTACCTGAGACTTAGCATCTGTGAGAAGCGGTGGGTTTCTGATAGGTTTGAGGATAGGGAGACGGAAGTCAGGGGAGAAGTTAGGATTAAAGACAGAGCTTTAGACTTGTTGGCATAAAGAAGGTAACACACCGCGGATGCAAACCATGGACGCAGGTGAGATCAGAGCGGGAGCGTAGGGAATCAGAGGAAAAGGCCACAGAGGGGAAACCGTGGTGATCAGAGGAGAGAGCTGGTGGCAAAGGGATGGTCTGAATAACAGGAAAAGCGTGTCTGGAAGCCTGGGCTGGCGGTGCTGTCAAACGCTGTAGAAAAGTAAGGTAAATGGGAATTGAGATACTGTCTTTGGCAATTTAGTAGCAGGTGGATTGAAAGCAGTTCCAGTGAAGTGGAGATGGAAGTCGGCTTGTACTCAGCTGAGGAGGGAGACAGGGAGCAAGATGGGAAGTGGTTTAGAGGTGGTTAAGTCCAAGGAAAGGAGTTCTGGTGACTTCAGGTCGGGGAAGATGTAATCGCATTCACAGACTGAAGGACACAGCCAGAGGACGAGACTGGAGACGGGGACGGGGTGTTCACGAAGCAAGATGCGGGAGGGCCTGGGGTGGGGGGGAGGCATCAGAGCGGATAAGCAGGTAACTGGGAAGGGGTGGGTGCCTCACTCATACGGAAATTAAAGTTGAAGCCATTTACTGAATGTGAGCTGGGGGCCCTGGGAAGAGTGGCTGCTTCGGAGGATGGAAGGAGGTGGTGGGGGCAAGGGATAGACCTGGTGGGAGTAGGTCTTGGCAAAGATGCAGAGTTGGCTGGACCTCCCATTGCCAGTGGGGAGCCGACTCGGATTGTAGCAAGTCAGCCTGCTTCACGTGCCCTCCCGGCTTCCCAAGTCGGGGCGGGGAGGGGGCGCCGAGCCCCACATGGTCGGAGTGGGGTCAGAGTAGGCAGAGCCTCCGAACAAAAGGCAGGTGGAGAGGTGGCGCTGGAGGCTTTGTCTGCCAAGCGAAGGAAGAGGCACTGCAAAGAAAGTGTTTGGAAAGGGGTATTTTTAAGTCTCTACATGAAAATAGCGCTTCATGGTTCTGAGCTGTGAAGTCTTCCACTCCCGACTGGCTGGTAACCCAGTTTCAGTGCAGGCCTGGTGTGAACACAGCCTGGGCGTCGGGAGCAGTCACTTAATCACCTCCCGTGGAAGGTGACAACGTGGCACACCCATGTCGTTGTGTGTGGGATGTCCCTCATGTTGGATATGATGCACTTTTTTTGGAGCTACCAGATGCTGATATTCACGTCTGCAGTGGCGTGTGAGTGTGCGCAGTAGGACTCCCCAGCAGCCCCCCCCCCCCGCCCTTGCAGCCTTCTGGGCGCGTGACCTTGGAGGGGCGGCTGTTACTCCCGTTTGCCCTTCTTAGCTTCTTTTCCTCTTTGCTTCCTGGGCTGCACCGCTTGGTAAGTCAGCTCACCTCTGTCCATCTGCTTACCCACCTGTCTGTCTACCCGTTTTGGGTCCTTGTAGATGCGTACGTGGCTGTAAGGGAAAGCGGAGGGACCCTGTGTGCGTCTTGCCCAGCCTCCCCCGTCAGCCGCTCCGCTTTGACACGCTCGTCTGCAGCTCGGGCATCCCAGCTGCTCCGAACTGGACCACGGCGCTCGTCCTTGTGTTGGTTTTGTGATATTTTCTTCTCTTTTAGGCTCGCAGTTGTCTCACATCCACTGAGCGCCTTAGCACTGAGCAATATCAGTGTAATTTTATTTATTTTTAAAACAATTTTTTCAGCGCTAATTTTAAATCAGCACAGTTTTGCTGTCACTGTGTTGACTGTTCCAGGGTCTCTTCCCTGGCAACGTGGACATTTGTAAAGGACCATTAAATATTGAACAGAGGGCCCTAAAACCTGGGCCAGCCCAATGCCGTGCTGCTGTGCAGACTTTCTTAGGGTTTTCTTTGGCCCCCAGCTCAGCACTGAGTCCAGATTTCAGTGATCTGTCTGGGGCTCCTCCTAGAGTGAGTCCCTGCCGCAGTCTCCCTGTCACCCCCGAGCCCAGCCTGACCCTGATAAGCTTCTGCAGAAAATAGCTCTGTGGTCTGTGTGCCAATAGCCCTGATCTCTTTTTTGCTTTGTGTCAAAGGAATGAACTCCATCCCCGTCAACAACCTTCTAAAACTCCTCTTTCTCTATATGTTCTGTGCTTAACTCCTCTGATGTCTTCGGGGTTCTGAATTGCACCTCCGTGCAGTCCGACCGGGCCCCTCTCCAGCTCACCACTCTCCCGGCTCCTTGTGCGTCGAAAGGGGTGCCCCAGCCTCACCTTCCCAGCGCTGGTATCGAGGGAGCCCCCTGCCACCTGCACTGGCACCGCCCTGCCCTCTCTGCCCCCGGGCGCCCCCACCCCGTCTCTGACTCCCCTTCCTCATGTCCCCAGGGTTCTGACCGGTGCTCTCCACGCAGTCCCCCATCCCTCCGCGTGATCTGCTGCCTTCCCACGACTCCAGCCACTAACAGGAAGAGTGTCATGAGGTTCCTTTTCTGGAGGTGTCTGAACGCAGGGGTGATCTCCCTCAGGAGTAATACAGAATCTAAGGGAAAACCAACCTGAAAGCAACATATTCCACCTAGAAAGCCAGGACAACACCAGGACTGGAAAATACAGAGCGGAGGCTAGCTGGCCAAGGTGCGAAAGTCAGTTCAGAGACTGGACAGCTCTGTGGTCGCCTTCTAAATACTCCGAAGGCAAGTGAGAGTGTGGCATGTCCCCTAAAAGACCTGAGGTGACAGAAGAAAAGGTTCTCCACACACGTCTCTCGCTGCCCTGCACTGACGGCCCTTTTTCGAGGGCAAGACGCCTGCTTTGTTGAGGCAGAAGGGTTTTCCAGCAGCTCTAACAGCTTAGGAAGAATTCAGCCCTTCACTTTCTCCAGAAGACCCGTCCTCATGCCGAGCCTCCCAGACCTCCATCGCCGCCACTGGCGCGCGAGGACACAAGGGCACAGGAAAACAGAAGGCAGGCCTCATCTCCTGATTCATTCCACTGCTGGTCCTTGTTCCAGGTCCCTAAACTGGCTCCTCTCCTTTCTCCTAGCTTGGCCAGATGAGAACGTTGGTGGTCCCTGCAAACGGACTTAAATCAGTCTCCTGCCCCAGCGCTCTCGGGTTGAGCTGGAAGGGATGGGAGGCTGGGCTGCTGCTGAGGAGGTCAGAAGTGCTTCTGGTCCCCACCCTGACCCCCTTCCAGTCTGGCAAGCCTCAGTGGATGGGGTTTGCTGCCGGCAGAGGGCGTGGGGAGTGGAAGCGCCATGTGGCTCTTTAACTTTCCCTCTCCCTGGCCAAGCTAAATTCTGAAGAACCACATACAGTGGGGGTTTGTGTTTTCTCTCTTCCATCCCCAGTCCGGGTGGCGGCAGAGCTCAAAGAGTAGTCTGTTCTGGGGAAAAGACGGCGTCTGCCTCTCTCCCAATCCAGCCCCGATCAAATCCCAAGCAGCCGGTTCTTAGATAACACAGCCGAGAAACCTGAAACCAGCAGCTCCGACTCCCACTGGTGGTGCCCAGCATCCCCGTCGTCGGGAACCTGAGACGGGCCATCGAGATGCCGCAGTGATTGAGTGCTAAGTGGCACGGCTGGGGTGCTCACACCAGGGTTCACAGCCTGGCCCTGTGAACTTAAACAAAGGAGGTTTTCAGAAAGTCTGTCTGGGGCTCGAGCACTTGAGCTGTTTTGCGGCACTCTGCACATGTCCTGCCTTGAGGATCATTGTTCTTCCCCAGCAAAGCCATAAGGTAGGTTAATACAGCCGTGCTGGCCACTTGCCTGGGCTACCCGCAGTGTCCCCAGCGGATGAGTGGATTCAGCCATATTCGAGGCATGGGCAGGACCATCCATGCTTCCATTTCTGCTTCATCGGATCGCTTCTTGGCCTCTTGGCTAAGATCAGGTGTAGCGTCTGCCTCATTAGAGGAAGGCATCCTCACGTGAACGGGCTTCAGCAGAGGCAGACCTCCTGCGGAACCGGAGTCAGAACCACGTGCATTATTAGAGTATTATGACCTCTGGGCTGGGTGCTGCCAAAGGACCACAGATTATGGAATGTACAGCAGATGAGGTCGCCGACCCCACCGTTAGGGGCGGGAGAAGTGAAGTCAGAGCAGGAGATGCACGCGGAATTTATTTCTCCACCAATGGAAGGGTAGAGGCGGGAAAGCCAGCTTCACTCAGAGGCCAGGAGACCTACAGCTTGTTTGGCAAATGCTGAGAACACCCTCAGGGCTGCAGAGGGCAGCGCCAGAGAGCCGGGGTGTGTGCTCCTGGGGACCAAGCCCGTGGGGTGTGTCCTTGGGAGAAAAGAAGGAAGCACGAAGAGGTCACTTGGAGTCCTGAGTGCCGTGGACCGTGGGCCTGGGGCCGTGGTGAACCACGCAGCTTGGAGACTGTGAACATGTTGTCAGGGCTGTGGGCTGTGCTCCGGGCCCTGAGCTGTGCTGCCATAGCAGGCATAGCAGGTGGCAGAGAGCGCCTTCCCAGGGAAGGCGCAGTAGACTCCGCGGAGTTCTGCGTCAAAGAGATGGTGCGTGGAGCTTCAGGGAGCGCTGACTTAGTCCCTGTTTCTACACCAACACCTGAACGACCAAGTCTGCCGTACACCCTTTCTCCTTGTAGGCTTCCCAGCCACGAAGCAAACCTGAGTGGAGGGAAATAATGGGTTTTACTTAGTTGAAAACCGATTTTTCAGCGTGGATAATTGTTGACTTGCTAGAGGATCCTCTTCCCCGGGGGCAGGACGCTGGGGGAGCCTGGCGTCATTTGGAGGCAAGCACCCTGCAGGCTGGGGAGGGAAGCCAGGCTCTGCCATGGATGCCAGACAAGCTTCAGAGCACATCCTTCTGGTCTGGGTCACACATCACGCTTGAGGACTGGGAGGGAGATGGACTCATAAGCTCTCAGCATGTGAATTGCCTGGGATCTTCCCAGCCAGTGCGCTTTGTTCCGACCCTTCAGCACAGCGTCTTAGCCCTCTTCCTCTGGTTCCTTTAAGTCTCCGAGACGTAGTCTTGCACACATTCCTCTATCAGGATGGTAAATATCCATCTTCCCCTAGTCTAGCAGGCAGAGTGATTCAGGACCACAGATGCAGGAGCTGAGGGGTGGGGCTTGGCCAGGGTCCATACAGTCCTTTCTGTTGGCCACACAGAAGGGCTCAGCTGCGTTGGAAATCAGGAGAAGTCGCCAATAAGCAGCACTCAGTGAGGGTTTCCACCTTCTCCTGGGATTGTTCTCCACAGGAGCAAGCTCTGCAGGACGGTTTCTGAAAGATGGACTCGTGGAAGGAAGGGACAGGAAAAAGTAAAGTGTGGTCTGGCAGCCCTGACGAGGGTGGGGAGGAGAGGGTGAGAAGGACGATCATGTGGCCAGTGAGTTATGGATGTGCTGAGAGTGAGCTCATGGTTTCCAGGGTGAATGTATTTCTCCAGGGGAACTTCCAGGGTAGCAACACATGCAAAGGGGAAACAGAAGTGCTGGGTGTGAAGGTAGAACGCCTGAGTTTGAGTCCCACCTGAGACCTACATCACCTTGAGTGTTATTTCTCGTCTCTGAGCCGGTTTCCTGTCTGCAGAATGGAATCCGAGAAACCTGCAGCTCTGGGTACGAGTGACTTACAGGAGTCGACCGTGGCCCCTGGGGATAGAGCCTTAGCACCGCTCTTCTCTCCATTAGGAATTCTCTCAGAGGAACTCACAGCTCTGTGTCTCAGTCCAAGGCACTGGCTTTAGTGATGGCCCAGGGATCCAGAGGACTGATTTATCATCGGAATTTCCAACGAAGTTATCTCCACGAAAGGCATTTGAATAGCAGGGAAGCTCCTGAAGTAAATAAAAGAGAAGGGGAGAGTGAGGGTCTGCACGGGCGTCAAGGAGTGCGGACGGCCAGGCGGGAGGAGGAGGCCTCGGGTCCGTGGAAGAGGGCCGGAGGCTGAAGAGCTGAGACTAGTCCCGAGTCCGTCACTCACAGGGTGCAGGTCACCTTCAAGAAACTGAGGCTTGCTTGTGAAGTCTGTCTGTAAAAGAGAGGAGAACGCCTCCCCTGCTGTTCCCACATGATGGCGAGAAATCAAACACACGTCGTAGACGTACACTCCTCTGGACGCTCAAAGGCGCTGCGTCACCAAGTAGACGTCAGGTCTTCGGAAACGGGAGGGGAGCGGGGGCCGTGGGAGCTGGTCTGCTCTGACGTCCCTGCAGTCTAGAATAAGAACCGCTCTGGGTACAAGAGTTCTGCTGACAGAGCTCCTGGTCACTGGCCACCCTTCCCTTCCACAAATCAGGATTTTCTGCTTCCTGTGCGACCCTCGGCCCGTTTGAAAAAGCTTAGGCTGACTTCTCTCACAAGGCCTGTCACTTGGGAGAACAACCTCTGTGCTTTGACTTGATCCTGACGTTCTCGCCAGACCGAAGGCCGGAGCCTGTCCCATCAGCATTACAGGTGGCATGCTGGGGCTTCTTTCTCCCTTTCGGGGCAGTTTGTGCGATATGACCCATTCCGGCCAGGTGCCGGGGCTGAGGTGGGAGAGTGGAGGATGCAGAAAAGCGTCAGAAGAACCGGTGGGCATCCAGTTACCTCGACAGGACGATGAGCAGACACTGGCAGCAACAGTGTGCCAGCGAAACCGGTCTCCGGAATCCCTCTGGACCTGAGGGAGGATGACAGCCAGCTCATTGATTGAGAGGGGAATTTGGGTCTCCAAGTCCAGATCCTCCCCTGCTGTGACGTCAGCAGAAGTGGAGAAGGGATCTGGAGCAAAGAGTCCGGAATGAGGGTCTGGGTGTGAGGCAGCCACACCAGGAGAGAGCACAGAAGAGGGGCTTCCTGGCCTTGCCCCTCCCCACGCCTGCACCCGCTCACCAAAGCAGAGAACGTAACAATCTGCTCAAGGTGAGGGACAGAGTAGCACTGAGAAGAGGTGGGGGCAGAATTGAGAGGTGCAGAGTGATGTCTTTCCTTTTCTAAATTTCTTTGGAATTCACTATTTGGACCAGAAACTCAGCCTTTGAAGTGTCAGCTTTCTTTTTTTACTGGACTATCTTTTTTCCTCAACTAAACAGCACCCTCCTGGTTTTCTCTCTCTCCCAGTTCCCACGTAATAAACATTCAAGGGTCTGGTTGAGTGGAGCGGTTTGCATACTTCTGAGCAGGGCCAGTCTTGAGCAAAGAATCCTGGGGCTGCCACCTATTGCCATGACAAAGTCCTGAAAGCTGACTCAGCTCAACATCCAGCATGGTTGCCCCCAGTGAGAGCCAGAGATGCCACGGACAGGGACCCTGGTCACCTCCCGCCCGCCTGGCCAAGCTTGTACATTCTGGCCATTCCTGTCTCAGTCTTTGGTAAGAGGAGCACACATCTGTGGCTTCACAGAGACATTTCCCTGGGGCTGTCATAGAGAATTGTCCTTTTGCTAAAGAACCACACGGAGAGCCCTAGGGGATGTTTGCTCTACTTCTGCCACCACCCTCAAGCAGTCCTGAGTGCTCTGGACCTTGTGCTGCGTCCTGAGGGTGTCCTGGGGTGGAGTGGGGTGGGGACCATCAGCTGTAAGACAGCGCCAAGGAGGATGGGGTTGCTCCAAGACTGGGCTGGTCCAGGAAAGCTTCATAGTCCTGAAATGGACCTTGAAGGAGGGGTCAGACCTGTCCAGCTGAAAAGGACAATGTGCTGGAGGCAGCGAATTAAACTCATTTTAGCTTTCACATTGTCACATAAAGTTGGAAGAAGTTTTAGAAGGCCTTGAATTCCAGATTTGCAGTGTGAACTTTAATCAGTAAGCACTGGGGAGACAGTAAACGGTTTTGAGCAGGGGTGTGGATGTGTTAACAGCTTTAAAGATGATCTGGTGGTAGGGGAAAGGGTGGTAGGGGAGGGTGTGGGTGGGGGCCTGGAGTAAGGGGCCGGTTAGAACAAGGTACAGTGGCCCAGGAGAGACTATCTGACAGTCAGACATCCAGCTACAGCGGTCACAGAGAGAAGGGAAACGCGGCGCTCAATTATGTGAACTCCTGTCTTTGAACATTATTTGCATGTTGTTTATTTGGTTTTAAAAAGTGCGGGAATGCTTTTGACCCTCCCCTTTCTCCATAGTCCCAGGAGAAAAAATGGAAAAATAAAAAACTGTACTACTACGTGATGTAGGCCCTTAGGCAGCCCACCGCGCCCCCCCCACGCCCTTAATTATCTCATTTAAACCAGACAGTAATGTTTTACCCGCCTGAAGGCCCAGAACTGGAATTCAGAATATCTTGATGAACGTTTTACCTCTAGGAGTGAGTTCCTTCCCCTTGCCCTTCTCCTTTTTTGGGGTAATTCTTCCTCAGAACCCTCCAACATCTGCTCTCACAACAGCTGTGGGGATAAACTACTCGGGGTTCACTTCAGCGGCCGGAGAACTCTCCCAGGGCCTCTCGGACATGTGGTTATGGCTAGGAAGTTAGGGTCCTGAAATCCGACTGGGAAGCGGAGACTGGCTGAATTAAGTGGCCATGGCTTCCCAGCTCGTCTGAGGCAGGGGTAGGGTCGCTGCAGGCCACGAAAGGCCCCAGGCCAAAGCCTCTCCAGCACGACCCCCGCCCCGCGCCCGCGCCCGCGCCCGCGTCCACCCAGCTTCGACCTCACTTCTGCGTGGGGAGCAACACTGCCAAGTCCTGGGCGGCGGCCCGGCCTCCCTCAGGCACAGAGTCCGGATCAGAACTCGCCCCTCCTGCCCCCCACGCACCCCGAGTCGGCGGAGGCGCGGGTGACCTTTCGCGGTTCTCTCCCCATCCCAGGGCTGCCCGGGGGCGGGGCCCACCTGTGCCCGGGGGCGGGGCCGGGCCGGGGGCGGGGCAGGCGGGCGGAGGCGCGGGGAGGGGGCGGGCGCACCTGGGGAGCCTCCTCGTGGGCAGACGCGAGAGCGGGCGGCGAGGCGGCCGGCGGCGAGCCTGCACCGGCCGTGGGCGCGAGAGGCGCGGGGCCTCGGGAGGCGCCGGGCTGCGCCGAGAGCCCGGGGCCTGCGCGGGGCATGAGCCGGCGCCCCGCGGCGGAGCGGCCGGGGGAGGCGGCCGGGGCGCGGCGCTGAGGGCCGGGCGGGGCGCGGGGCCGGGCCGGGGGCGCAGCGCCATGGGGGGCCCCCGGGCTGCGCGGCTCCTGCTGCTCCAGCGCCCGCTCAAGCTGCTGCGGAGGCGCTTCCGGCTGCTGCTGCTGCTCGCCCTGGTGTCCCTGGGGCTCTGGACTCTCTATCTGGAGCTGGCGGCGTCGGCCCAGGTCGGCGGGAACCCCCTGAACCGGAGTAAGTAGCGCCCGGGCCGCGGCTGCCGCGTCGGGGGACCGCCCCCCAGCGGAGACCCGCGCTTCGCCTCGCGTGGGCTCCAGGTGCCGGGCGCCCGCGCCCGAGGGACGGCGAGGGAGCCGCGGAGCCGAGCGCCGGCGTGGGGCTGGGGGCACGCCGGCCGGGACCTGGGCACCCCGGCCGCGCTGGGCTCGCAGACCCGCTGGAAGGGAAGCGCGGTCCGCGCGGGCTGGGGTCCGTGTCCGAGGTGCCCTTGGCCGCCTCCACCCGGGCCGCGCGCTCCGGGCCGCGCTGCCCGAACTGCTCCCCGCCTTCCCCGCGGCTCGCTCCTGCTCCCTGGCTGCGTTTTCTGGGGTCCTTCATTTTAACAGCACCTCCGGGGGCCACTCGCCTCCCCCTCTTCCACACGCCACTCCCCTCCTCGCCCCTTCCTCTTCCTGCGAGTCTCCCTCCTCCTCCCTGAGCGGTCCCCTCTCCTGGCCCTGGTCACCCCCACCCCGCCCCACCAGGTTGTCTGCCGCCCCCCTCAGGAAGCCGGCGGAATGGGCTGAACCCCAGACCCTCTCAGAGGGCAGAGGGCAGCTCCGTGGGCCAGGAGTGGGGAGGTTCCTACTTGTCTTTTCGACTGAGCCAGAGCCGCTTGATTTTTCTGTGCCTCAGTTTCCTCCTGGGAGAACTGGAGGGGGTGGCCTCTTTCTTCGCTCCGGCAGGCATGGCTGCCTGAGGTGATTTTCAGTCTCCTACTGACGGAGTCAAGGAGAACTCCCGAAGTGTCAGGGACTGTGTAGACAGTCACTGTAATATTTGGGGGGTGGGGGAAGCTCCCAGAACTACCAGGTGCCCTTCCCAAGCCTGGGAGGTGGGGCTTTATAATTACAGCACGTTGTCTGGTGTAATAAACCTTCCCCGTTCAGGACGCTGAAGGAGTGCCTGACAGGACTCTGGTGCGAAGATGCTCTAAGTTCTTGTGTCAGCTGCCCTGCCAGGGCTGGGTGTGGCGCTCTGCCTCCTCTTGTGGCCAAAGACAGGGAGTTACTCGGGTCAGTAACAGCTGGTTCAGGGAAGAGAGTTATTTATGGCGGAACCGCTCACGCTGTGGCAGTTGAAATCATTTTGGCTGTGCGTCAGGAGACGGGGGTTCCATTCCTGGGTCTGCTGCTAACTGGCCCGGGAGTCCAGGGGGAAATGACGGCTTCTCAGGTGGAAGGAGGAGGTTGGACTAAATGATCTCCGAGGTTCCCTTCAACGTGGGCAGGGAGACTGGTGGTCTCCCCTGCCCGAGCATCTCCGGGGTCGGAGAGCTCGGCACGCCGAGAGAGAGGCTCTGCCCAGTCAGCCCACAGCTCTGAGGAGGAGGGCTCTGCCTTCTGAGGGCCAGTCTGCTTTCCCACAGCTGGTCCTGCTGTCCCCGGTCTTGTTTGTCCTCTGAAAGCGCGTGAACCTACTCTGCCATACCACGGCCACTCAGAGTGCCAAGCGGGCGAGCCCTGATGGACGTGGTGGGCGGGAGGCCCTGGGGGGTCTCCCTTCTCTCCCCGCTGGGACACCCGCCATCTTGTTCATGGGTAGCCAGTGGACCCTCTGCACAGATTAAAAACAGACGAAAGCAGCTGCTTTGTGAGCCTGAAATGAGTGGCTCCCCTTCCTCCTTCCCGCCCCAGCACGTACTTTTCCTTTCCTTTCCCTCCGAGCATTTTCCCCTCAGAGCCCGGAACCAGCTTGCCGCAGTCATAACCCCGCACCCTGGCTCCCGGCCTCTGGCTCCTGTTGGTGTCTCGTCCTTAGCCGTCAGTTCTTGGGTCTGTTTGTTTTCTCTTCTAGATGAATCTTAATTCTCTGACTGGGTTTCATTATTCTTTGTTTCCTTTTCCAAACTGACCCTTCTCCAGAAGAATGTTCCCAGCTTCTCATTCCAGAATTGAATTTCTGTTTCCCTGAGCCTCGTTTGTAACGGGGGTCCAAGCCTGGGCACTGATGGAGCACGGGTACCCTGTTCTCAGCCTCCTAGAGCCCTGAAGCCCACCTGCTGTCAGGCGGCCCCTCGTGCTGGGCTGTCGTGTCGTGTTCCACTCTTGATTTCCTTTCACGGTGAGATTTAGACAGTGGCTGTGGTTTCTGGATCCTCGTCTCCCATCCTTCTTTGATTTTAAGAAGCGTAGACATCACCCGTCAGAGTCCTCTCTTGTCTTATAGTCTTCCTCCCAGCTCTTTTTCAGGATGGGGAGCAGGGGAGCCAGACTAGAGCTGGGGAGGGGCTTGCTAGCGTTCCCTCCTCTACTCCCTGGAGACTGCAGCAGCTGGAGCCCCCTCTTGGCCCCGCTTCCCAGCGAGCCACCCTGCCTCTCTCTCTCTAGCCGTCCCTGCCAACCCATTCCACCGCCAGCCTTCCTGTCACCCGTAAGGCCAGCCTCTGCCATCAAGAACCGTTCATTTGCTGTCCCTGTGTGACTGGTGCACTCATCTGGCGCTGGGACAAGTGTATGGAGGGAGGGCAGTTACAAACTCCAGGGTGGCGAAGCAATGACAGGGGAGCGTACCTCCTCCCTCCGTGGAATAACCCAGTAGTTTGATACCGGGGATGTGCAATTTGGGTTCCACATGTAGAAAAAGATACAACTGCAGTTGGAGTAACTTCAGAGAGAAGCCACCAGAATCGTTAACGGATAGAAAAATGGGTCCCTTGGACAAAAAAATGAGAGCTGTTCACTCATTCATTTAAACAAATATTTGCTCAGCACATACCTCGAGCAGGGTGTTGCGCTGGGTCACTTGGAATGAGGACTCTGTTACGGTTTCTCTCTAGGAGGGGTGTTCAGGTGCATATATGAAAATCATCACAAAATGAAACAACCATTAAGTGTTTTTCATTTTTTCCCCCATTTTTTAAAAAAATTGAAGTATGGTTGATTTACAAGGTTGTGTTCGTTTCAGGTGTGCAGCAAAGTGATTCAGGTGTTTGTATGTATATTTTTTCATATACTTTTTCATTATAGGTTATTACAAGATAACGAATATAGTTCCCTGTGCTGTATAGTAGGTCCTTGTTGTTTATCTATTATATACGTAGTGTGTGTCTGTTAATCCCAAACTCCTGATTTATCCTTCCATCACTTTTCCCCTTTGGGTAACCATAAGTTTGTTTTTTATGTATCATTTTTTTAGATTCCACATATGAGTGACACCATATGGTATTTGTCTCTCTGTCTGACTTACTTCACTTAGTATGATCATCTCTAGGTCCATCCATATTGCTGCAGATGGCATTATTTCATTCTTTTTTACAGTTGAATAGCATTCCATTGTGTGTGTGTGTCTGTGTGTGTGTGTACACACACACACAGACACACACACCCCACATCTTCTTCATCCAGTCATCTGTCGATGGACACTTAGGTTGCTTCCATGTCTTGGCTACTGTATATAGTGCTGCTGTGAACATTGGGGTGCATGTATCTTTTTGAACTAGAGTTTTCTCCACAACCATTAAGTTTTATATATGTAGAACTTACACGCTGCTGTGACACTTCTGGAAAGGGGACATGGCTCTTTCAACTAATATTTCATGGAAGTGGTGACATTTCAGGAGTTCTTGGGGAGTTGGTGAGACTTTAATGGCACAGAAAGAGAAGGCTATTCCAGGCAGAGAGAGCAGAGCCCCAAAGACCCAGAGTCAAGGGAGAGTTCGTGTTTGGGAATGTTGAGCCTCTGGATTTGGTGAAGCAGAGAGTGTGAAGGAGAATGTGGGATGGGGCTGTATTAGGCAAGACTTTGGATCACAGCCCTAAAGAGGGACATTTATTCAGTAGGTAAGAGAAAGCAGGTGAAGGTTTTAGAAAAGGGTAGTGTCCTAGAAGCCAGGGTAATAGTAAGACTGGTTAACAAGGCTGTTCTGTGGTGTGGATGTGGGTGCTGGGGTGGAGGTCGAAGATTCCTTTAGCTGCTGGGTCCTGGAGCTCTCCTGGGGACAGATCAGGGCTCTAGTGGGATGTTCAAAGGGCCTGGGGCAGTCCCTGTGTACCAAAGCCTTCATTTAATCATTCCAACATTTAGATAACTGACTTGTGTGGACTGGCTAAAAGCAGCCCTGGGGAACAGACTACGATCAGAAGTTAAAGACTCTATTCTGGCCGGTTTTAACAAGCTCTACCCATGTGTCCAGATTGGATTAGCTACGACCTGCCTGAGGGCAGAGGTCTGGACTAAAATGGTTTCTAGGTTCTTTGCTCTGTAATTGACCAATTTGCTGGGACCAACTTGGTGCTGGAGCGGAGGCAGCATATCTGGCCCAGGGCCTGGGCTGCGGGGCAGGTGCTCTAGCCTCTTTCTGGATCTTGCAGGCCTGGGTCTGGAATGTCCCCATGCAAGTGCCCAGCCTGCCTGCTGAACTCCAGTGTGTTCTCAAGCTCCGGGATGAGGTGGCCTTCGACTCCTGAAACCTGTAACACGTCTCTCTCTGGTTGGCCCTTGTGAGTGGGTGGAGGAGGCACACCTGCAGATGTCAGGTGGCCCCGCGGCTCCCAGGGTCACCACAGCCATTCTGACCTGGAAAGGATGCAAACCCTCCGGTAACAGGTAGCCCAGGGCAGAACAGTAATCTGAGACTCCGGCGGGAGAGAGAGGGAGAAACAGATGAGGCGGATGTGTGGGCAGAGGGGATGGGGTGGCTTAGAGCCGAAACCCGGGGCAGAGGCCAGGGAGGGAGGCACAGCTGCTCCGTGTGCTCCTGGTGGCTGGGTCCCCAGCGTGTGCGCCCTGGCCACGCTGCCCCACTTTCCCACCGAATCTCTGGCTCCTTTTCCTGTGTCCTCCTTGCCTCTCTTTATGCTGCTGTTCTGGTCGCCTGGCTGCTGCTGCGTGTAACTTCGAATCAGTGTTCAATGCACGGCACACACGAGGCACTTGAATACCTTCTGGTTTCAGATGGTAAGCTCTGAATTTCCAAACACCTGACATTTTCCACTGGCAGATGCGTTGTTTATCAGTGACGGGTCCAAGAATAGAACCTAGGAATTCTTGTTCCATGTTCCATGATACATGTAAACAACAGTAGCCTTTAAGCACAAAGGCAAAGGGTAAGAATTAAGCCATCTGTGTTTTTTAACGAAAAGTGTGTTGCCCCCGGACCAGCGTTGTCTGCAACTGGGCCAAAGTGTATGAGGACAGGACCCCTCACCCAGCCCTGGCCTCTCCCTCCCTGGTCTGTGCGCCTCCCTGACGCGGCTGGCAGAGCCACAGCCATCCCGCCGCCACCCCGGAATCCCGGAATCCCGGAACCCCGGAACCCTGGAACCCCGGGGCTGTGGTCTGGGCCCAGGCCCCAGGCTCCTGCTGGGCCTGGGAGCTGTTCAGACACCCACACGGTCCTAACTGCTCTGCGGCGCGAGGTCTTTGGAGCAGCCCCTTCCATGCTGGTTTTCGGAGCAGCCGGCCGTGCCCTGTGGTAGTTTTCCAGGCCTCGGAGCCGGTCTCGCCCTCCGGTGCTGGGCTTTATGGAGCGGAGCGGCCGCCACCAGGGCCGAGCTTGCTCTGGGAGGGGGCCTGGAGGCTGCTCCGAGCCACGCTCACTGTCTGCTTGGCCGCTGAGCTCCGCCGGACCCCAGACCTGCCCTTTCCATTTCCTAGAGCACGTTTCCTTCTGTCTGAGGATGAGGAGGTCTCAGCGAGGCCGGCCACACGGTCCCAGCTTTCAGACAGTCCTCCTCTGACCTTGTGATCCACAGTGAACGGATTTCTGTGTTTTCCAGAATAGATGGCGCTCCTGGAAGGCGCGAGGCTAATTCGGAAAGGGTTATAAAGGGCGCCGGGCTGAGTAAGTTATGCATTGTGAGCAAAGCATGATGGACAGATCTTTAAACTCTTACAGACTCAGGTTCCAACAAGTGCTGCTTTCACGGTAGACGTGTCCGTGAGCTAAGCAGAAATGAATATTCTTTTTATCTCTGTGCTATTTTAATATGTAACTTTTTTTTATACTGAATTGTTTTTTGCCGGGGGAGGTAATTAGGTTTCTATTTACTTATTTTTAATGGAAATACTGGGGATAGAACCCAGGACCTTGTGCATGCTAGACACGCACTCTGCCACAGAGCTGTACCCTCCCTGCTATTTTTTATGCTAAATTTTAAAATTTCTGAACTATGGACCAGCCTTTTTTTATTTTAGAAAATAAGCATGCAAATTGTCCTTGTGGGCTTTTTTTTTTTTAAGTTTTCATGGAAGTATGTTACAGGCACAGGAAGGTGCAGGTGCAGATGTCCAGCCTGGTGAATCCCCGCAAACTGAGCAGACCCTTGCACCCAGCAGCCCAGTGAAGGAACACACTACTGGCACTTTCAGTCACTACCATCCGCATAGACTAATTTAGTCTATGTTTATACTTTGTGTAGATGGAATCACACAGTATGTGATTTATTTTAAAAACAGTATTTCTTTGTGATTATAAAAATAACACATGTTCATTATACCAGGTAATGGCGGTGTCTCTGGACCACACCCACCCCCGTAAAACTCCCTTTCTGTGCTTTAGACACCCCAGCACAGCTGACTCAGTAACTTAAGGAGTGGCCTAGGAAGACCAGGGCCCCAGGGGCCATGAGATGCAGTCCTGCGAAAGTCTCCAAGGGAGGACTAGGGACCACTGCCTATTCTGTGTACGAGAGCACTCCAGAAATGCTTCTTCTGGCCTTTATTTTTTTCCCCCACTTTTAGAGAGACAACTGGCATATTAGTTGAAAGTGTACAATAGAATGATTTGATACACGTATGTATTACAGAATGATCACCACAGTAAGTCTAGTTAACTAGTTAAGTCTAGTTAACTAAGCTAGGTGTAATTGCATCTTTTCTCCTTGTGATGAGAACTTTCTTCTGCCCTGACGTTAGAACTGGTTGTGCTTCTCCCGAGCAGTCTGTCCGTTTTAATTTTTATCGGCCACGTGAATTGTATAACCACTCTGCTTTCTCCCTTTGTGTTGGTTCCTAGAAAGCTTTAGAATTCAGTTTTTGATTCATTGGGGGAAAAGTGTAAAAGATTTTATGATCTGCATTTTGGTTTCAGTTTTTTGCCTGTATCTTTTTCGTTTTTACCCACGACTACTTCTAATTTATGTCATTTTATGTTCTGCGGTGCTTGCAAGCCACTTTGATTTTTTTCTGGATCAGGTCAAGGCACAGAGAAATCACTAAAAGTTCTGTGGTGGGTTCACAAGTATGAAGAAGAAATTAACAGTCACCTGTAACCTCACTGCTCTGACCTGTAGATTACCGAAAAGAAAAAAAAGTGTGTTAGCTGTGATAACCAGGTGGATCCTGGAATACGTTAAACAGGAATTCTAAAAAGCTGAAAAATAATTTTCCTGATTTCTTTTAGTATATTGAGGTATTGAAACATTGAATGACATTCCAAAATAAATTCTCACCTCCTTGTGTATGAAAGCAATATCAAAAACTTGGAATTTACTGACAGACGCTGGGGTCTGAGGCACTGTCATTGAAAACAAGGACATAACTATAAGGGAGATGTAATGACGCATGGGACCCCCGACAGTACTAATTAACTGAGAGGGCTGGCCAGGGAGGCCAGGAACCTCAGGTTTGTCCTTTGGGCTCCTCACCCTCCCAGGCCAGTGCAGGGACCATAAGTGTGAAGAGCTGTGGCTTCCAGGAGCATAAAGTCACGAACATCAGAGGTCCAGCCCTTTCACTGATAGGTGAGAAAGCAGGGAATCCCAGGGCACAGGTGCTGCCTGCCTCCCGCCCACTTTTCTTCCAGGCTGCATTCCTGTGGTGCCAGGCAGGGGCTGTGCCTGTACCCTGCTCCTTGGCTGGTGGAATTGTGCTTCACGGCACCAGGACCTGAGAAGAGGGCCCACAGATGGGAAAAGGAGAAAGAAGGGCGGGGGTGGGAGCAGAGAAATGACAGTCCAGACAGACCAAGGATTTTCGCAGATAGACCTCGGAGATCCCGTGAGCTCAGTTCCAACCACTGCCATACAGTGAACATTGCAATAAAGTGAGGCAGACTGATGTTACATAACAGTTACGTTTACACTACACTGCAGTCTAGTAAGTGTGCAGTAGTCTGGTGTCTAAAACAACGTACAGACCTTAATTAAAAATACTTTATTGGTAGAAAATGCTCACAGTCATCTGAGTCTTCGGTGAATCACAGTATTTTTGTAATAGTAATGTCAAAGATCACTGACCGCAGATCACCATAACAAACAGAATAATAATGAAAAGGTTTGAAATATTGCAAGAATTACCAAAATGTGGCAGAGACCCCAAGCGATCAAATGCTGTTGGAAAAATGGTGCCTGTGGACCTGCTCCACGCAGGGTTGCCACAAATCTTCCATTTGTAAAAAATGCAATATCTGTGCAGAAAAGTGAGGTCTGCGTGTATAAATGCCCAGGAAACTGAGTGATGTGCAGTTTTCAGTCTTGACTTCTTTTTGCCAATCTTGAATGGCTGCAGAGGTGATTCATTTTAAAACTTAAGTAAAATGTTTAGTGAGTATTTACTTTTTTTGTGGGGGACTGAGTGAGATGAAAAGCATCGATGGTTCCTGGAAAAAATTATGGAATTTGGAGGCAGGGTGGTGTTCAAATCCAAGCCTTGTGACTCCGCAGTTCCAGGACCTTGTGTAAGGTGTGTGTTCCTTTTCAAGGCTCAGATGCTTCGTCGGGGGACTGGGGTTCTGTGACCTCCCCGTGGAGCTCTTCTTCTGATTAGGTAAGATTTAGTGAGCCTCGCACATGTTAGGTGCCCAATTAGATTGAACATAAGCCTAGCACATGTTAGGAGCTCAGAGAATGTCGGCCCCCGTCTCTTCCCCTGCAGAGTTTATGATCTGGTAGGAATGAGAGACTCCTCCTAGTGTGTGGACACATTCCTCAGCTGGCCCTTTTGCCTTCAGCTTCTCAGCCCGTGACACAGCTGTGCCCAGGCCCTCAGCCATCTGTGTCCACACCTGCCACCGAACGCACATTCTTCAGCCACTCTTTTTTCCATGATGTTCAGCACTGCCTCCGTCTTTCCATGTGTACCCGGGGAGAGATCCGCGTCGATGGGGGGGTAAGTTGGAAGTTAAGGGTTTTGCTGAGAGCGAGAGCTGTCTGGGGGACGTGCCTGGCACCAAAGCTCAGCAGTTGGGGAGCGTCACCCGCCGCCCCGAGTACACTCGGGAGGACTTCCGGGACTGGCCGGCAGGAGCACTGGGCCGTATCTCTGTTTAAATCCTAGCTTTGAAGCTGACTTACCGCGGGTGCTCAGGCAAGCCTTTCTTCCTTTGAGGGCTTCAGTTCCGTAATCTCTGGACTGGGGTGTTCCTTTCAGGGGCAGGTTTGGAACCTCTCCTGGGTCAGTCTTTGGCTTTCTCTCTGGTCTTTCAGGACTCCGTTGCCTGATGAGAGGTGGCAGTTCGCTAGGGCCTCTGGCTCCTTGGCCTCCAAGGTCACCCTTGACAACATGGTCCCCATGCAAGCAGTTGCTTCAGAGATTAAAGGCCTCCCTGCTGAGATCTTCTTACAAATCCTCTGATCCCCTCCTTTCCACCCTTCCTGCCAAGCAGGGTTCAAATGGACGTGTGTGGGCAAGTGGACATGCACGCCCTCCCCTCACCCACCAGCTCGTCCCCAGACCGCTCACCGCCACCTCTGCGTCGGAGATGGGCAGCGGGAATGAGGGTGCTGAGGGTTCCTCGTGAACCCAGGACAGAGTCTTAAGATATATTCTCGTCTCTCTCTTTCTCTCTCTTTTTTTTTAACAGAGGTACTGGGGATTGAACCCAGGGCCCTGTGCATGCTAGGCACGCACTCTACCGCCGAGCTGTGTCCTTCCCCTGTTCTCTGTGTTTAATACTCCAGAATTTGTTTTACCTAATCTCTTATCTGAAGTGGTTGGTTGCCCCAGACTGAGAGGGGAGTGCACCAGAGCTCACATCTTCATGCTCTGGCCGCTGGAGATTGCCCTGATTTATGGAGAGCTTAGCTATGTAAGTAAGAAGTTTGTCCCATTTTATGCAGCATTTCTTAGCATTTTGCTGTATTTCTCAAAAGGAAGTCCTTTGGCCTGAATCTTTAAGACCTCTTCCAGCTCTGTTGGGGTTTTCGTTGCTGTTGGAGTTTGAGCGAGTCTGATAAAGGTGGCTGTTTCCACCTGGGGAGTCTGGCACAGACTGAGTCAAAGTGTGGGCAGCGCTGATCCTGAGGGCAGAGGCTCCCACGGGATGGAGGAGACGAGTCTGGAAAGGTGGTTGTGACCTGGTGGCACAGTCCTGAGCGCCAGGTCACTGGGTTTCGACTCGAGAGTGACGTAGATTTCTGAAAGCAGGGACTGGATATGGTGGTGGCGGTGTTTCTTATTCTCACCCACTGCTTCTTGCTTTAGTTCTTCAGACAGTTATGGAACACATTTCATGTCCTAGGAGCAGTGAGTATTGGGAGATGAAGCTCCCAGAAGTTTGCAGGACATCTTGGTGACCGAGGCCACTCAGGTGGCCACTGTGGTGACGTGGGGTATGGGCGATGACCTGTGGCTGAGGACGGTGATGGGAAGGCTGCGACTTGTCAAAGAAACACGTGACAGTTTGGCAGTACTGTTGACGCAGAAGGTGGTAGGAGATATGAGAGTTCTGGGTTGCACACATGGTTCTCTGGCTACACTCTGCTGTGATCTTTTTTTTCTTTTTTCTTTTTGGGTGGGGGAGGTAATCAGGTTTGTTATTTATTTTAATGGAGGTACTGGGGGTTGAACCCAGGACTTCGTGCGCGCTCAGCATGCACTCAGCCACTGACCTACACCCTCCTCCTGTGATCATTTTAACTTAAGGCTGCCGTGCACACACAGCATCTCAAACAGTGGTCTCAGGAGAAGTAAGTGCCTCCATTTCTTCTTACACTCTGCTCTCTGGGGCCTGGACGCTGTGCTAGTCTTGCAGAAGAACACGCACAAAGGGACGGGGAACAGACGCTCGTTTACCAAATGTGCCAGGCAGCGCTGTAGATGTTAGGGACGTGGGAGGGAACCAGGCATTTAAAGGCTGTGCTGTCCTGGAGCTGATGTTTCTAGAGGAAAAGACAGATAATAAACACACAGACAAAGAGAGAAGAGTTTCAGGTGGCGACGAGTTCTTGGAAGAGAATGAAACAGGTGAGGACAGAGTTTCTGGATGGAGGTGGGAGAAGAGAAGCCCGGAGAGTGGGAGGCTCCCGGGGGCAAGTGTCACAAGCACCCCAGGAATCCGGAAGACGGGAGCCGGCAGAGGGGGAAAGCGCAGACCTGGTCAGTGCTCACCTTCATCGTCCTGCCACCTGCCCTTGTCCTGGGACAGCGTCCTCTGTCCCTGCTCCCCGCTCCCCGGTGGGCATGGAGGCAGCCTCCGACTCTGGGTTCCTGCTGGGGGAATGTGGGCGAGGGGCGCTGGCGGGGGCTCTTTCTGGGCCTGGGGTTTCTCCTCTTCGCCAACTTGGATTCCAAACCAGGGTCAGGAGGGGAGGATGTCCTATCAACAGCCCCCCACCCCCACCCCTGCTGGAATGAACCTCTGCTCCCTTCCCCCGCTCCACCTTTTGTCCTCGGCTAGCATGCTTATCGGGGCTGTCTTGCCTCAGAGTTATTTCTGTCTGTCTGTCGTCCCCCATGAGACTGAATTTCTCGGGCACCAGACCTGGGCGCCTTCCCTTGGTCTCCCTGGCAGATGCGCTTAACCCTTTGTGGCTTGTACACACTTGTAAAAGCCGATGAAGAAACTGAGGACCCTCTCCCCAGAAATTTGGCTGCCCCCTCATAGTTTGTGTGCTATTTGGCGGGGTACACAGGCCCCTGACACCTCTCTGGGGATCCCTGGTCGGGAACTCTGGCTGAGTGCTTTGCCCGATATCTGGACGTGGTAGGTTGTCAGCGTTTGGCTGACTTGGGGACAGTTAACCGGGTTCCGCCTGATTAAATCCTTTTCTTTAGATGCAGGGACAGAAGTCAGTGGGGAGAAAGAGAGCCAAGAAGCAGTCCCATTGCTGGGAGATGCAGAGAGCGTGTGTAAGGTCTGGGGGTCCGCATCCCGAGAGTGTGGCCTCTGGCCCTGAAGCACCAGAGTTGGGGTCCCCTCTCCCTCGGGCGGGCCCTCTCTCGGACTCCGCAGGGCTGCTTCGCAGGTCTTCCTTCTGCCTGCCGCGCCCACCGCTGCCCGCCCTTTCAGTCCATCTTCCCCCGAAGCCTCCCTCTGTTTCTTCACCCTTTTTGGAGCTGCTGTCGAGCTTCAGTTGTCTGAAACTCCCAGCTGACGTTTCCTTCTGTTCCCACTCCGTCTGGGTTGGCTTTGGGCCCTCCAGTGAGGTTGCTGGAGAAGCTGGGGATGGCTCCGAAGAGCCTGCTCACGGCACTGGCTTCCCCCTCCGCACGAGCACCGGCGCTCGGAGGAGCAGGTGGTTAACTGAGAATTCAGCCGACACGGCCTTGGTCGTGCCCACGCTTCCCCCGTGTGGACACCACCACCGTTTCTGCCTCGACCTCTGAGGTGGCCGTGGTGTCCTGCCCACCATCTGCCAGTGTCTGTGCGCCTCCTTTTCTCCCTTCCTTCCTGGCGTCTGACTGAGAGCAGGTCTCTGAAGTCAGACTGCCTGAGTTTGGGTCCCGGCTCCTATACTTAGTAAACTGTGCCTCTGTGAGCAGATTACTGAACCTCGGTGCGCCCCAGGTCCTCATCTGTAAAATGGGAATGTTAGCAGTAGTGTCACTCCCCTCGTCGGGTTTGGTTGTGACAGTTAAGTGAAATAACACATGGACAGCAGCAAGAACCGCTCCTGACACATAATGTTGAATAAACATTAGCTGTGATTATTTATTACCACTTTGTCAGCTTTGAAAGCTCCTTTGACTCTCTTTTGATTAATTTTGGGATGTTTTCTTTTACATATCACAAAGAACCTCAGGACAGGGATTTTTAAATTCTGAGATGGAAAATGCCTGCACCTCTGTTTCCGGGTCGGTGACAGGCATCTCCAGTAGAAGAGGAAATTCTTTCTCCGAGCCCCAGCACAGTCTCCCAGTCTTTCTCAACGCAGCTCGCCAGGCTGTCACTACAGATTGATTGGAGTTGCCTCTTAAAGCGTAGTGTTTGCCCAGCCTTCTGATTTTACCAGTAAAGAATTTGAGGCTGAGAGTGTTTTAAGCAAGCCGCCCGGGAGCGGGGCTGGGGCCGGAACTCCTGGTCCCTGGGCGTGCTCTCACTGTGCCTTTGTGTTTGCTGAGAAGCTTCCTTTTAATGTGTGAGTTTTGTGAAGTGTTTTCTCCTGGTGTGCGCCAAGTGTGTAGAGGACTGGTGCTCAGATCTGTTTATCTTTTCTTGCCAGTGAACTAGGTGAAGTTGTTGCCGCTTAGCTGGGAGTGGACCATGTGCCCAGCTCAGCTGCTGCTGGAGGTGATCTGTGGGTTTTCCAAAATCCTCCGGCGATACGCTGCGCTGGTGCTGGTATCTGAGGGTCACCTGTAAGGAAGCCCTTGTGGATGTTGAATCCTTATATTGCAAAGGGCAGTCAAGACGTGACATTCCTCATCCGGCAGGTCCCTTCGCACCCCCCACCCTGCACCCTCCGCCCTCAGAACAGAGCCCATTCTGCTAAAGCAAGTGGAATTATGATTTCCTCTCACCTCCTTGAGTTGAGGAGGGCTGGGAATGGGAATAGATGAAGCTGATTTTAAATCAGAAGAATCCTGGATCACGTGAATCATGAAACCCTTTGGCAGAAAAATACAAACAAAATTTGAAAACATGTCATCTTCTCCTTTATCCTCATCTCTGAGGAAAGGTACAAGCTGTCGAGGGCGGGCATTTTCATAACCCCAGCCCTTGGGTTATGGAAGACCATCACTGGCAATTCTTTGTGAGGGGGTGAGAGACGAAATGGATGACAAACTGAAGAAAAGTTGCAGGTAGGTAGCAACAAGTGGGTTCGGAACATGTTTGGGGAAGAGCTCAGAGAGGAGGTGAAAAAATAATAATATTCAAGCTTGATTTAGCGGGGCAAATAAGAATTCAACTTTGCTCCAATGCATGAAAATTGGAGAAATATTTGCATAGGAACATTCTACAATGTTGAAGCTTTACTTGTATTCCTTAGGAAAAGCCACCCGACTGTTATGGGGGGAGCGTTTACAGAAGCAAGAGCTATTCAGTTGGAAGCTGATGTTTACCACTTTGAGGAAAAGAAATGGGCATAAATGGCCTAAGGTGCTCGTTGATACAAAAAGTGGGGGAGTCAATTTCTGGGAAATGAAAATGCACTGTAATATTTTTAGGAAAACAATTATGAAATATTTTTAGCACCCGTAGAGTAGTTTTCTGTTAGTTAAGCAAGATAAACATATATTATATATAACTTGGTTTGCTCGAAATGATTATGCTTGGTATATTTAGATGTTAGAAGGCCTGAGAGGCAGGGAAAAACCCCAAAGCTGTTTCTTCTAAAACCAAGGAGGGAAGAAAATCCTCCAGGGGTGGTTTTTCTATACTCTGCTCCTTCAGATCTCTGAGAAGGTTTGGAAAGCTCCAGGATGGTGAACCCTTTCCCCAGCTGGCAGGGCCTCCAGGAGCCAGTCATGTGAGGGAGGGAGTGGATGGTCAGACGGAAAAATGGTCCCTGTTCCACAGGGGACCCCCCCACCCCGCCGGAGCTCGGAGCAGCCTGGGCGGCAGGTGCACTTTAGGGTCAGAGGCGCTCCTTCTCCCGGAGGAGGGTCTGTCCTTTCCTCCTGCTTGGGAAGGTGTCCTCTGCTGTGGCCGGCAGGGGCGGGGCCGGGGGGGCTGGATCCTGGAGTACACGGGGAAGACAGCCTGTATGGCCTGCTGCTCCTGTATTAGAGGAGAGAGGAAGGCAAGAGGTGCCTGGCACAGACAAACCCATGCAGCCCACCGATGAGGTGGGAGGCCCGCTGAAGAGTTCTGATGCTCAGGACAGGTGAGAGATGTGGGTGGTCCAGGAGCCCAGAGGCCGCGGTGTGTGGTCCAGACTGTCACCGGGCAATGCAACCCCTGCTCAGGGCCTTTGGTTTCATGGCTGTGCTTTGATGGTGCCACTGTCCTGTCCTGCCCAGAGCCCTCCCCTCGACCAGCTGATGCTGCCTGGACTGCCAGAGCTGGGGTGGGGGAGCGAGACGTGGAGCCTAGTCACCCCAGAAGGGGATACATCTGGGGGCAGGGGGCTTTGGGCCGCCTAGAACCAGCCAGCGAGGGAGACAGAATGAACAGTGAGGGAGATACAGGGAGGGGTCTGCCTGCTATGGGGTCTTGACAAGCAGAAGGGGAGCAGCGTGTCAGGTGCAGATGAGAGGTTCCGAAGGTGAGACCTGGCACGTCCGGCAGAGGAGCAGGAGGTCACTGGTGGCTTGCATGATCTGTTGTGCGATGGACTGAGACCTGTCTTAGCGGAAGGAGAGGGGAGGCCGTGTCACAGAACCAGGCCTAGAGGAGAACTCGGGTGGCCTTTCCTTTTAAGCACTTCCTCAGGGGTGAGAACCCTGGGCTGGAGTTGGGGACCTGAGTTCTGGTCTTGGTTCTGGTAAGAACTGGCTCTGAGACTGAGCAAGTCAGTCCTGCGCTCTGGACCTGACTTTCCTCCTCTGCAAGTGGAGACATCTCGGCTCCTTGGGGCGTGGGCTTCCCTCTGGCTCTGACATTATTCCCAAAGAGAGCGGTATTTGCACCAGCGCTGGGGTTCTGTCTCTCATTGTCCGCTTCCCCCTCACCTGGGACTGGGAGGATGGGTTCCACAGGCAGGGGCAGGGAGGGAGGGTGAGGTCGGATGAGCCCTGGGCCGTGGTCCTTGGGGAGATGGGCTCGGAGGGGCTGAGCGGCCTTGGGGTCCCTTCTGCAGGCCTGGTGACCATGCTCCTCTTTCTGGAGCCCTCCGACTCGCCACTGTACTTCTGACAAGTCCCCACCTTGGAGCCTCACGCCCAGCCCCTCCCTGCCTGTGGGCAGCCCTCACATAAATACCTCAGTGTGCTCAGCCCAGGGGAGGAGAGACTTCTGCCCGGCGTTGGCCACGGGGTTGGCCGCCTATTTTGGCAGCTCTGGCCACTGGCTTCCTGACCAGACCATCAGAAGCGGAGGGATCTGGAGGTGGGGGTCAGTGAGTCACGGGCTTGGGCTCTGCCTCCAGAGCTGCCCCTCCAGGGGGAGGCTGCCCCTCCGAAAGCATTCCCTCCCAGGGCCCCTGACTTGGGGAGCATCCCCGTGGCTTCTGTGCGATGGGAGTGATGTTCCTGACCCCACGAGGCTGTGGTGGCGGACTGAGAACCTGGCACGTCTGAAGTTCTCAGGAGAAGTTTGTGTTCCTTTCCGCGCTGTGCCTGGAGCGCAGGACAGGGTGTCCCCATGGGACACAGACGCAAAGCAGGACGCAGGCTCCACACACACGAGCTCCTGCTTCTGTCCCCGTTCCCAGCCCCAGGCTGACCCGCATGGGTGCTGCCTCCTCTACCCCGTTGCCCTGAGGCACACAGGCGCCCAGTCATTACCTCACCGCAGGGCTGTCTGCCAGAGTGCGCGGTGGAACTGCCTGGGTGGAGAGCTGGAGGCTAATTTTAGACCTGGAGACTCCCTGCCAACAGCTGTGGCTGGCCCGGCAGCTGGGCTGGGCCGCCTGCGGGGAGCCCCGGCCCCGGCCCTGCAGGTCTGCTCTCAGGACACATTCCTGCCTCTGTCCCAGCTGCAGGGAGGACCTGGGACAGGGGTCCCTCTGCACAGGGGTGGGGCCTCGAAGCCGCCACTTCCTCCAAGCCTTCCTTTCTCCTCCTGCTTCAGGATGTTTCAGTCTTGCATCTCTCTAGGTGGCCCTATATGTCAGAAACTACTGATATGGCACCTGGATAGTGGGCCAGTGGGCCTTTGAACGGAGCGGCAGGGAGGAGAGAGAATCCCCACACTGTCCTGGGTCCAAGTCCAGCTCCCACTCGCCACCAAGCTTATAGTCGAATATAGTGCTTCTCCAACCTTTTTCCTGTTGGCGCACATAGAAAATAACAAGAGAAGATATTTGCATCACTTATGGGGGTAAAGAGTTAAGTGTATTTGTGGTTGGATGCAGCCAGCCCTAGGTTTCTGCTGCCCCAGGAACTCAAGGGGTCGGTACTTGGCACCTGTGTTACCGTGTGAAGCCCACTCGTGGGCCAGGGCATGCTGGTTGGCAGCTGCGATCTGGCTCCCCAGCCGAGTCCCCCAGGGAAACCTCCTGGGTTAACCGTAGATGTGCTGGAAGGGGACCCATCGAGTGTGTCCCTCCTTTTACAATTGAGGAAACTGAGGACCAGAGAAACTGGCCCAAGAGTTAACAGTTCTAGTCCTGCTGGGACAGTCACTCCTTCATTTATCCAACCGTTGCTACCTGTAAAGTTCACTATTCCAAAGATACAGAGATGAAAAAGTAGTTGCCAGGGCTCATCTGTTTTTGATAAAAAGAAAATCAAGGAAACAAAGTTCAGGAAGCAGTTATTTGGGGAGAGGAATGGAGGGTGACTGGACGGAGGCACAAAGGGCTTCAGAGGAGCTGGTTGTGCCTGCTCCTTGGGCTGACGGATGGGGCACAGGTGTTAGTCTTTAAACCATTTGCATATATTCCTGTGTATGTATGATCTGGTTCTTTTAAAAAGTAACTGAAAAATACAGGGAGTTTACAAACTAGAGGAAAATGGCCTGGGCTGGTAGGTAAGGAGGCGAGAGACAAGTAGATGGGTTATCCGTGACAGGTGAGACGTGCTAAGGCCGCCGCCGTAATCACAGCCCCCTGTGTATCCTTCGCAGCGTGCTCCTTTCGTCTTCACAATGCCTCTGTCGGGGGTAGAAGCCTTTATATAGTTTCCACTTTGCAGGTGAGAAAGCCGAAGTTCAAGAGGTTGCTTGCCTCGTTCGGGGTTTCGCGGTGAAGCACCTCTGCAGTCAGTCTGAGTGTGGACATCCTTGTCATTCCATGAGCTGATTGCACAGGCAGCTGGCCCGTGGGGTGGGGGGTGGGGGTGGAGGGCAGGAAAGGCACTTCATCTCGCTAAACTTCTGCGAACTTCTGCTTCCCAGTCTGGAGAGTGGAACTCTTTTTACTTGCTGCTCCTTTTCATGCAGCGGATTTGAGTGTGAAAGCACCATGTCAGTGTGAAAGCTGACACTTGTTGAGAGCTAACACTGCGTCGGTTGGCGCCTCCCCTGATCTTCCCCCCACCCCACCGAGAGCGCGCAACCCCCTGTTTCACCGGCAGTCTCTCCTTGCTCTCAGCTTTCCTCGTTAACCAGCCTCTCGTCTCCCCGCCTGCTCCAGGAGGCTGGCTTCAACTTTGTCCTGGCATCCACTCCAGAGCCGAGATGCTACAGATAGGAGGCCCCAATCCTTGGCCCACCCCGAGCGCGAGCCATGCCATTCTGTTGGCCCCAGGCCAGGTCTGGTGGTTATCTCTGGGGACCATCCCCCTCAGCTGAGAAGGTGGAGGCTTTGAAATCCTTAGTCTGTCCCAGTGGTTTTCCATCTGGCTGCACGTCTGAATCACCTGGGGAGCTTGAAGAGCTGTCCATCCCAAGACCTGGCTTCAAGTCAATCAACTAGATTTGTGGGGCGGGGAAACCGCCTGCTTCCCAGGTGATTCCAACAGGTAGCCAAGGCAGGCCACCTTAGGTCTGTCCTTTCTCTCCAGACGGGATGAGCTAAGAAACAAAGGGTGGTGAAGAGGAAAGGGAGTCCACAGCTGAGCAAGGACCAGACTGCCCCGGGGCCCCAGGCCAGTCCAGGATTAGGCCAGGGAAGACCGGAAATGGGACAAGGAACAGGAAAGGAGAGAAAATGAAAAAAAAAAAAGCAGCTTGGTGTTGGGGGATGCTAAATTATTGCCCCTGTAATGGCCCCATAGCTGTGCAGTGGTACCTGTTCTATGAGTTCAGGTTCAGCCAGTGAAGAGTTGCTCATGCTGTGTGAGGGGGAAATGCAGGGGACACAAGGCAGTGTGACTTCATGCAGTTGGCATTCCAAGGGCTATGTCTGTGTTCTTGCACAGGTGGATGTGCACAACAGAAATAGTGCCTCCGCTTGACACGTTCTCCCCAGCACCCAGAAACCCTCTCACCTTGGGTAAAGCTTGTTACACTGGTTTAGAGTCTGTCACGTGAGGGCAGGAACCATGTGCTTTGTGTCTTAGTCACCATGGTGCTGTTGCCCACAGCCTAGCACTGTGCCTCCTTCAAAGAAAGTCTTCAACTGGTTCCATATTTAATTGAGTTCGACTGTTTGAAACAACTAGAGGAAGGTGAGTGCTCCGGGCAGCTGGAGCGTGATCATGTGCTCAGGTGCCTGGGAGAAGTAAGAGAGGTGAAATCTAGCTGGGGGAGGAAGGCTTTGTGGTGGAGGTGGGGTTTGAACTGGGACTGAAATGATGCAGAGAACTCAGACGAGTGGAGGGGAGGGAGGATGAAGACAGAGGCCCCGGCCAGGCTGTCCATCACACCCTGATGGAAGAGGAGCTGCTGCTTTCCCTGGGAGGGGCAAGGAGAGAAAAGAGGTCCTTGCAGTCCCAGGGCAGCTGAAGTTGAGGGACGGGGAGGGAGGAGCCAGCTCTGGGCAGTGGGTAGCTGCTCAACAGGTATGTGAAGAGTAGGTGAAATGACCATTTAAGTAAATTTTCTGTCTCCACTTTGAGCCTGATTCTGTAATATGAGGAATCAGCAAATTGGGAGTCTTGTGTTGGGGTGGTGTTCACAGCTATTCTGTCCAGGCACAAGAGATGTGAAGAAACCAAGACCCAGAAATGAGTGAATAACTTCAGAACTGGCAGTCCCAAAGGCCTCAGCTGGCAACCGAGAACAGCAGAGCAGTGGTTCCCAGCCCTGGCTTCAAGCTGGATCATCCAGGAAGCTTAATAACGGAGGCAAAGGATGGAGGTTATGCAAGCGTATGCCTTTGTCAGCACTCATGGAACTGTTTACTTAAATTGGTCCATTTTATTGTATATAAATTATACTTAAATAGAGTTCATTTGAAAACAAAGCGCACTGGAGCAGAAGCCTCCATGGGAACCAGCATCAGGGTGGAACAACGTAACCCGTGAGGCTCGGTGTGGACGCGTCTGAGGGCTGAAAACTTCAGGGGGGAGTCCTGATGCGTAGCGCCGTGATTATGGTCAACAATAGTGAGTTATAAACATCAAAGTTGTTGAGAGACTAGATCATAATTGCTCCCACCGCAAAAAAAGAAATGATAGTTATGTGACGTGGTAGAGGTGTTGGCTAACTCTATGGTGGTAATGCTATTGCACTACGTAAATGCGTCAGATCAACATGCTGTAGACTTTAATTATGCCAATTACATCTCAGTAAAACAAAACAAAAAACCAAAATCTTCAGGGGGCCCAGTCATGGGGGGGGTGGGATGGAGGGGAGCCTTACACTTCCGTGAGTTTTTACCTCCTGGAGCTCTACCAGGTCCTCATTCGCCTACAGTGAATACTGGGGAAAATTCCCTCATGCTTCTGGCAGGGGGAAGGGAAAGGACTCACTTTGAAATGTGCCAGAGCATTTTGTCCTTTTTTGGGGGGAGGGTGAGTAATTAGGTACATATATTTATATTATATATATATATGTATATATATATAAATAAACCTATATATATATAAAATATATATATAAAATTATATATATACAAATCTATATATATTAAAATATATAGGTTTATTTATATATATATGTGTATATATATATATGTAATTTTTTTTTTAAATGGTGGTACTGGGGATTGAACCCAGGACCTCATGCATGCTAAGCTGTACCCTCTCTGTTCATCTTAACAAGGTCTGCCCTAGGAGGAGCTGTTTTACCAGAGCCTGGGGGAAGGGAGATACCCAACTCCAGCCCACTCTAGCCATGCTGTCCACCAAAGGGCAGGGAGTGAGAAGCACGGTCCCAGGGCAGCAGCTCACCAGTGGACTGAGACCTCATCGTGGGACTGGAGAACACTCCCCTCCCCCGCACCTCACCGTCCCATCCCTAGAGACCTGCTTACTGCAGTGCAGCACGTCTACCCAGCATATCCTGTCTGCCTTTCAGTAAAAGTTTACTAGACGTAAAACACGGTTGGAGAAGACTGACTATCACAACCAGAGTCAGACAATGGTGGAAATGTTGGAGTTACCAGACCAGGAAACTTTAAATCTATGATTAATAGGCTAAGAGCTTTAATGGAAAAAGTAGACAGCATGCAAAAACAGATGGATAATGTAAGGAGAGAGATGGAAATTATAAGAATTAAAAAAATGGTGGAGATTAAAACCACAGCAACAGACATGACGACTGCCTTTGGTGGGCTCGTTAGTAACCTGGACATGCCAAGGAAAGAATCTCTGAGCTTGAGGAGATGGTGATAGAAACCTCCAAAACTGAAAATTAAAAAGGAGAAAGACTGAGGAGGGGAGGAACCAGAGCAGACTACCCCAAAATTGTGGGACAACTGCAAAAGGTATAACATGTGTAAAGAGAGGAAGGAACAGAAGAGATATTTGAAGCAATAATGACTGAGAATTTCCCCAAATTAATGTCAGAAATCAAACTAAAGATCCAGGAAGCTTGGACAACACCAAGCAAGATAAATCCCCTTCTCTCAATCAGATTTAAACTTAAAAAAATTAAAGAAAAAACCCTGAAAGAAGCTGGGGGTGACTGGGTGGGAAACACCTCACTTACAGAGAAGCAAAGATAAGAAATACATCTGACATCTCAGAAACCATGCCAGTAAGAAGAGAGTGAAGTATTTAAAGTGTTTAGAGGATAAAATCACCAACCTAGAATTCTGTACCCTATGAAATTATCCTTCAAAAGTAAGAAAGAAAAGCTTTCTCAGACAAACAAAAATTAAGACAATTTATTACCAGTATACTTGCAAAAAATGTTAAAAGAAGTTCTTCAGAGAGAAGGAAAACTATATAGGTCAGAAACTCAGATCTATATAAAGAAAGGAAGAGCACTGGAGAATGAATACATGAAAGTAAAATAAAACCTCTTATGTTTCACAGATAACGTTATACTGGAAGTCCTAGCTAATGCAGTAGGATAAGAAAAGGAAATAAAAGGTACACAGGTGGGGGAGAAAGAAACAGAACCATCTTTGTTCACAGGTGACAAGGCCACCTATGTAGAAAATGTGAAAGAATCGACAAAAACGAACAAATCCCCCAAAACTGGAACTAACAAGCAAGTATAGCAACGTTACAGGGTACAAGATTAATACACAAAAGTTCAGCCTCTTTCCCATATACCAGTAATGAACAAGGAATTTGGAATTAAAAACATATAGCGGGGAGGGTATAGCTCAGTGGTAGAGCACTTGCCTAACATGCACGAGGTCCTGGGTTCAATCCCCAGTACCTCCTCTGAAAACAAATAAACTTAATTACCTCCCCCTGCTAAGAAAGAAAAAAAGAAAGAAAAGAAAGTAAGAACACATTACCATTTACATTAGAACACTCCGCCCAAATGAAATACTTGTGTCTAATAAAATATGTGCAAGAATTACGAGGGAAACTGCAAAACTGATGAAATACATCAAAGAAGAACTAAATAAATGGCGAGCGATTCCAAGTTCATGGATAGAAAGGCTCAGGACTGTCAAGATGTCAGTTCTTCCCAACTTGATGTATAGATTCAGTGCAATCCCAGTGAAAAATCTCAGCAAGTTATTTTATGGAAATTAATAAGATTCTAAAGTTCATATGGAGAGGCGGGACGGGGGGTATAGCTCAAGGAGTAGAGCGCATGCTTAGCATGCACGAGGTCCTGTGTTCAATCCCTGGTACCTCCTCTAAAAATAAATAAATAAATAACCCTAATTACCTCCCCCCACCAAAAAAAAAATGAAGTTTATATGGAGAAGCAAAAAACTCGTAATAGTCAACTCAGTGTTGAAGGAGAAGAGCAAAGTTGGAGAACTGACACTACCCAACTTCAAGACTTACTGTCAGGCTACAGTAGTAATCGAGAAAATGTGGTATCGATAAAGAAGTCACCAAATAAATCAAAAGAAGAGAACAGAGAGCCCAGAAACAGAACCACATTTAGTCAACTGGTCTTTGACAAAGGAGCAGAGCTCACACAATGGAGCAAAGATAGTCTTTTCAGCAAATGGTGCTGGAACAACTGGACATCCACGCGCAAAAAAAAAAACCAAAAAACCCAAAAACCCACAAATCTAGGACAGACCTTACATCTTTAACAGAAATCAGCTCAACATGGATCACAAAATCCAAAACATAAAGCTGTGAACCTCCTGGGACATAACATAGGAGAAAACCGTCTCACTGTGGGCGCGGCGGCGGCTTCAGATGTAACACCAGAGGCAGAAAGAACTGATAAACTGGACTTCAGTGCAGTTGAAATCTTCTGCTCTGCAAAAATCGGGGTCGACAGAATGGGAAGACAGGCCACAGACTGGGAGATGTTTGCAAGAGACACCTGACATTGGACTGTAACTCATCAACAGTAAGAGAAAGAATAGCCTGATTAAAAATGGGCAAAAGACCCAAAGAGACACCTCATCAAAGAAGACATCCAGACGACAAGTAAGCATATGAAAAATATGTTCAACATCATATGCTGTTAGGGAATCGCAAGTTAACACGTCAGTGAGATACCACTACATACCTGTAAGAATAGCCAAAATCACAAACACTGAGAACACCAAATGCTGGTGAGCATGTGGAGCAGCAGAAACTCTCATTCATTGCTGGTGGGAATGCAAAATAGAAGAGCCACTTTGGAAGACAGTTTGGCTGTTTCTTACAAAACTAAACGTACTCTTACTACCTATTCCAGCAGTCCTTCTCCTTGGTATTTACCCAAAGGAGTTGAAAAATTGTGTCCACACCAAAAACTGCACACAGCTTTTTATAGCAGCTTTATTTGTAATTACCAAAACTTGGAAGCAATCAAATGTCCTTCAGCAGGTGAATAGGTCAGTACACTGGTGCATCCAGGCAGTGTACTAAGAAGCAGTGAGCTGTCAAGCTGTGAAAGACATGGCAGAACCTTAAATGTGAATTGTTAAGTGAAGGAAGCCAGTCTGAAAAGGCCACATGCTGTATGATTCCAACTATTTGACATTCTGGAAAAGGTGAAATTGTGACAGTAAAAGAAAACAATTCGGTAATTGCCAGGGGTTAGGGCAGAGGGAAGCATGAGTAAGCAGAGCACAGAGGAGTTTTAGGGCGGTGAATAAAGCCCCTTTTCAGTCAGTTCCTCCCAGGCAACCACTCTTCTGATTTCTCTAACAGATGCGCTTTGCCTGTCCTTGAACTTCATGCAGATGTTCCAGACTTATGATGGTTTGACTTAATTTTTTGACTTCATGATGGTGCAAAAGTGATAGACATTCAGTAGAAACCATACTTTGAATTTTGATCTTTTCCAAGGCTCTGAGCCTCTCTCGTGATGCTGGGCAGCTCCGAGATAACGAGGATGAACAGCCGATACACTTAGAACCATCCTGGACCCAGACGATCATTGTTTCTCACTGTCAGTACAGTCCCCAATAAATTGCATGAGACAGTCAACACTATTAAAAAATAGGCTTTGTGGTGGATGATTTTGCCCAACTGTAGGCTGATGTAAGTGTTCTGAGCACTGAGTCTAAGGTAGACTAGGCTAAGCTATAATATGTGGTAGGTCAGGTGTTTAAATGCGTCTTTGATTTATGATATTTTCAACTTACCACGGGTTTATCAAGATCTGCATATGAATAGAGTCATACAGTAATGGACTCTTGTGTCTGGGACCTTTTGCTAGAAATGGCTTTCAGACTTGTTCACTTACATCAGAGTTTTTTGTTTTTTGTTTTCTTTTAATTGATGAGTAGTATTCTGTATGTTGGCTAAGCCGCAACTTATTTATCCATTCTTCACTTGATGGGAATTTGGGTTCTTTCCAGTTTAGCCTATTATGAGTAAAACTGCTATAAACTTTCTTGTACAACACTTTGTATACACATAGGCTTTCGTTTCTCTTGGGTATATAAGGGCAGATTGCTGAGTCATAGTGTCGGTACGTGTTTAACTTTTATAAGAAACTGCCAAGCTTTTTCATAGTATCTGTATCATTTTACTTCTTCGGCCAGGGCAGCGGGGTGTGCGGGGCGGGAGGGGAGAGGTAGCTAGATTTATTTTTATACGCAGAGAGGCACCAGGGGTTGAACCCAGGGCCTCGTGCATGCTAAGCACACACTGTACCACTGAGCTACACCCTCCCCTGTGTCGTTTTATATTCTCACTACCAAGGTGTAAGCGTCACAGTTGGTCCGCATCCTTGCGACATTTGGTGTTACCAGTCTTTTAATTTTAATAATTCAAGTGGGTAGGAGGTGGTGTCTCAGGCTTTTATTTTGCATTTCCTGGGTGGCCAGTGAGGTGAGGAGCTTGCTGTTTGCTTGTTGGCTCTTCCTATATCTTCATGAATTACTTAAATCTTAGGTCATTTTTAAATTGAGTTGTCTTCTTATTGACTTGTAGGAGTGTTTTTACATTCTGGATATGAGTCCTTTGTCGAACCCATTTTTCCCACACTGTCAGGCTTTTTCCTTGTGTTTTAATGAGCAGTTTTTAGTTTTGACGAGGTCTGATTAATTGTTTTTGTTTTATCAGTAGTGCCCTTTATGTCTCGGGTAATAAGTCTTTGCCTATCCCAAGGTTATGGAGAAATAATCTTCTGGGTATATTTTCTTCTAGAAAGTTAGCTTTTCCCTTTAGGTCTGTGATCTATTTTGAATTAATGTTTTTATATGGTGTGAGATACGGATTAAGGTTAATTTTTTCCATGCGAATATCTACGTGTTCTAACTCTGTTGAAAGGATTTCCTTATTTCCCTTTCCCAGTTGAATTGCATCGAGTCTTTATTGAAGATCAGTTGTGTGTGTGTGTTTCCAGACTCTCTGCTGGACTATTCAAGCAGTCCAAATGTGGTGCCCAGATCACGCTGTCTTAGCTGCTGTTGCTTTATTGTGAATTATGAGATCTTACAGTGTAAGCAAGCCTTCTAGCTCCCTTCTTCTCTGTGATTGTCCTGGCAATTTACGGCCCTTTCACCTTCCAAACATTTTTAGAATCATTTTAGCTCATTACGCTCTATAAAAATCTGCTGGGATTTTGAATGAAATGAAATTGGGGAGAATGGACATCCCCCCTACTGAGTCTTCCAAGTCACAAAAATGGAATATTTCTCTCAGTTGTGTAGGCCTTCTTTAATTTCTCTCAACAGTGGTTTGTGGTTTTCAATGTCAAGTCCATGTACATACTTCATTAAATTTAATCCAATATATTAGATGTTTTATGATGCTCTGTAAATATTGCTATTTTAAATTTTATTTTCAATTTCTTATTGTTTATTGATAGTATGTAGAAAATAAGGTTGATTTTTGTATTTTGACCCTGTATCTTGCAGCCCTGCTCATTAATTCATTAATTCTAATGGCTTGTCAATTGCTTTAGGTTTTCTAAGGGCATAATCTTTGAATTAAGAATACGGGCAGTTTTATTCATTCCTTTCCTGTCATTGTGCCTGTTTTTTTTTTTTTCCCTGACTTACTGTGGTTGCTAAGACCTTCAGTGCAACGTTGAGATGTGATGTTGTTTTGATCCTGGAGGGAAAGCTTTCAGTAATTCCCCACTCTGTCCGTGAAGACTTTAAAAACTGTGTCATTATCTCAGCCACTTTCCTTAGTGTTTCCTGCCTTTCTCTTTGAGCTTTTAACATTGCCTCGGGTGCATTTTCTATCTCTTAAAACTTGAGTCGTCAAGATTTGGAAGAAGTTTAAAAAACAGTAAGAGTAGCAGTGGCAGTAGAGGTGGGCGGTGGGCCTTCTGCATCTCCGGGAACTGCCGGCCCCACTGCCGCAGCGCCCGTGTCGGACAGCAGGACTGCACTTCTCCACTGGTCACTCCGCCTGTGGGCAGGGTCATCTCTAGGAAAGGGCCTACTGTCCCTCCTTGAAAGCGGGAGGAACCTTAGCATCGTCAGTCAGCGGGCTCACACGGCGGCTCCAGCCTTCCAAACAGCCAGCCCTTTGCGTTCAAGGGAACTCTACCTGCCTGGCCCTAAACCTGAATTTGGGAGCCGGGGGTTCAGGAGTCCTTGGGCTCTGCATCTCCCCTCCTCCCATTTCCCGCTGCTCCATAGCAGCCGTGCGGGACTGGAAGGGACCACAGCTCAGGGCACGGAGGCCAACATGCCGGTGTGACCTGGACGGCTTGAGGGCTGTGGCTTTCCTGGCCTCAGAAACCCATGAGTAGTATTGGAAGCTGGGGCAGGAAGACAGGGAGGAAGGAAGCGCCACAAATCGGTCCCCAGTCACCAGCCACGTCAATGAGCAAGTGGCACCAACACCGAAAGCTGCATCTGGCCCCTGAGGGCAGGTGTGGGACACTGAACTGGAAGAGAGGCTGCAGCCTGGTGTTGGGCGGCCTGGGGTGTCTGTTCCTCCACAAGCGAGAGTCGTCAATCAGAGCACTTACAGGATGTAGACCCGGACTCCACTTAGTTTGGGACTACTGTGAAAGCGCCCCCCTGGCCCCTTTGGTTCGGGCTTAGGGGTCGGGGGTGGACGGGAGACCTGGAGTGTTAGCTCCAGGCGCGGGCAGAAGCGCGGTGCCGGAGGGCTGGCAGGAAATGCCGTTTGTGAAGCATTTTCTGTGCAATAGCTCATTTACAACATCCCCCCATTGTTCTGTCTTTTGTCTCTTGATGTCTAAGACTTTTTTTTTTAATTGAGGTGTAGTTGCTGTACCATATTATATGTTTCAGGTGTACAACATAGTAATTCACAATTTGTAAAGTTTATGCTCCTTTCATACTTAAGATGAAGCATTGGCTCCGTTCCCTCTCTGTGCTCTACACACTTGCGGCTGATTTATTTTATACATAGACGTTTGTACCTCTTACTCCCCTGCCCCTATCTTGACCCTCCCCTCATTTAAATCTTGAAAGCCCCCTTGTGAAGTGGGTATTATTTTTCTTTTACACATAAGTAAACTGAGGTTCAGAAAGGTTCAGTGCCTTGCCCCGAGTTCACAGGCCGACTGTAACAGTCAGGCTTTGGATCCAAGTCTGCCTGACTTCAGGATCCGCGCTCCTAGTTACTTTAATATACTGCTCTTCTGAAGTGGTTTTGGCTTAGGGGCTCACCTTACTGGGGAGGCTTCCAGCCGCCCTCTTTGGGGTTCCTCATTTCCTCCCGAATTCCTGGGACTTTCCCTTAATCACCTTCACTTTCATGGCTAACCCTGGTTCAGTTGACCGGTGCACCCTCCCCAAATGCACCAGCTGAAATAAGGAACTGAAGAGTCACCTAGACCTCAAACATGCCTTCGGTGACATGTGATCACCTCTAATGTCAGCCCTGGGAAGTACGCACTGTATTTCCAGCCTGTGCTCGGGGCTTTTGTGTACAGTTGTGCAGGTGGTATACTGCACAAATGCTACCCTTCCGGGGAGTGAGTGGAGACCAAAATCTAGCATGAGCTCTGCTTAGCAAGCTGCACGCCTGGAGGAAGGGCACAAAGGCACAGGGTAGGCTAATGGTGGTCCTGACTGCTAGAGCGGCTGGGGGCTAAGTCTTGCCTTTGGGGAATTTCCTTATCTTTTCTGAGTTGTATTCCCATGAAATGATGGAAGCCGGGGCTGCTCGGTTACTAAGAATCACAAAAATATCAGTGTTCATGAAGATGTGTATATTAAAATCATGAATACATTGTCACACTTGACTGGCAGCGTACACTTTGTTTATATGTGTACCTGTAAGTTAAAGCCGGATCGTGGCCTTTTCCCTTGCTGGTGTTCCAGTGCGCTTCCCTGAGGTGCGGAGGAAAGGTGGGAGTTTGTTGGCTCCTTGAGAGCTCCTGTGCCCGTGGATGTCACACGTCACCTGTCCAGGACTGTGGCAGAGAAAAGGCTCTCAGGCGGTGGACCCGGAAAGCAAACAGTGGTAACTCGGCCCCTTGCCCACCTCTGGTTCCTGTCTTCTCTTCTGGTGTCTCTCGGCTTTGTTCCTGAGACTCCATGACTGCCTTCATTCATTTTCCTTTTAATTGAGTTGAATTCGTATAACACTGACCTTTTTAAATGTACAGTTCAGTGACATTTAGTACATCCGCAGTGTTGTGCAACCATCACCTCTATCCAATCCCAGAACAATTCATTGCTCCCAAAGGAGGCTCTGCATCCCTCAGGCAGTCACCCTTTGTTCCTCTTACCCCCAGCCCTGTTGGCCTCTAATCTGCTTCTGTCTCAGTGGATTTACCTATTGTGGATCGTTTGTATAAACAGATTCAGGGACTGTGTGACCTTTTACGACTGGCTCGTTTCACTGAGCGTAACGGTTTCAAGACTCGTCCACATTGTAGCGTGTTATCAGCGCTCTGTTCCTTTCTGTGGCTGAACAATATTCCATCCTATGGGACAGACCACGAGTTGTTTGTCTGTCCATCTGTGGACACACTTGGGCTGCATCCGCCTGTGGCTGTTGTCTCCCGTGCTGCTGTGAACGTTGGGGCAGAAATACTTGTCTTGACCCCTGTTCCCAGTTCTCTTGGTTGTACGCCTGGGAGTGGAATTGCTGGGTCACATGGTAACTCTCTTTTCTTTCGAGGAACCGCGTTTGTTCATTCTCCTCGAGCCCAGAGCCCGGCGGTGGCCTCTTCCTGCCATGCTTGGCCTCCCACCTCCATCCTCACATCTCCCCTGGTCCCCACACTGGGAAGCAGACCTTTTATTCTTCCTGTTCTCATCTTGAGCGTTCCCAAGAACGGTGTCTTGCCGAGCTGTTCTTGGTAGAGCTTGCCCGGCATCCCCTGTTGCTCCGCTCGGGCCCAGCAGGGCAGCCATCTGCAGTGTCTGTGGTTCCTGCCCTGAGCGCTTCCTACCGTCCAGTCCCTGTGATCCTCAGCCCCCCCACCACCCCGGGTACAGTGCACACTAGGCTTCTTCGCCCCTTCCTGCCTGCCCCCTCCACCTGGGCGCCCACCCCAGGTTTCCTGGGCAGCGACCGAACAACGAACAGGCCTGCCTCTCCTCCTCCAGTGTTGTGCGTGCCCCCCACCCCCCGCCCCGGCCACTGGCCGAGTCCTCGGAGCTTCTTCCTGGGCTTGGTAACACCTTGGCAGTGCCCCTCAGCTGACCCGGAGAGAGATCGCCTTTCCTCCTGTTTGATGCCTCTTCTGGGTCCGGCCATTACGCTGCTCACGCTGACAGGTGGGTTTGAATGAGCCGCTGTCCTCCCCAGCCGCCCTTTCCACCCAAGTCCAACTGCCACCCGAAGACTAGACACTGCAGACTGCAGGTCACTACGAGGCCGCACTCTGCTGGCCTTGGAGGCTCCAAGCCAGCGCCCCTGGCACACATGCACTCGGGCCGTGGTGAACTTTAATAGCTACATCCGTGGCCCTCTAAACGCTGACCTCCTGACTTTATTTTGTTCTTGATACAGCCCCTGTGTTTTGGGGGGAGGAGGTTATTAGGCTTATTATTTATTTGTTATATTTAGAGGCGGCACTGGGGATGGACCTCGTGCGTGCTAAGCATGCAGCTCTACCACTTGAGCTAGGCCCTCCCCCCAAGTCCTTGTGTTTTGTTTTTGTTTTGTCCACACTCCTGTTGCTGGTTTTTGATGCGCTCTCAGGAAGCAAGGTTCCCTACACGTGTGAGACCGCAGGCCGGGGTAGGATGGAGAGGCAGGTGTGGCTGCGGTGGCACTGATGGAAAAAGAAGATTTCCTGATTGAAATAACAAACCGAGGGGAGGCGGGTGTGTGGGGCTAGGTTAGAAGATCCCAAACAGCAGTGTAGGGGTTTGCCTTGATAAGGCAACACTTATCCCTGCCTGGATGTTCCCAAGTCCGTCCTTGAAGAGGCCCCTCCCAGCCGCTGGACGGCCGGGCGCGTGTTGCCCTGCCTGTGCGGCACCTCAGCAGTGGTGTCCCCTGGACAGCGGAGCTGGGGACACAAATAAATGGCAAGTCAGTGAATCCAGGGACCCAGCAACAGAGCTTTGATGTGGTGGGAAGACGCAGAATCTGGTAGGGGTGCTCTGATCAGGGCCCCGAGACCCCAACAATGTGAAATCTGAGGACAGGACGTTTTGGGGGCTGGGACTGGTGTTCTCCCTCCAGGAGGCTCGAGTTGGTGGGGCCGGCGTCATGGGAGTTGCCTGCCTGGCTGTGGTCTTTCTGACCCTTTTACGTTTAGCTCAGGGGTGGGGAGGCTAAAAAGTTAAGGTCCAAGCAGGTGACTTGAGTCAAGGAAGCAGGTCACAGGGCAGAGGCACACTGTGTGGGTGTGAGGATTGACCAAGGGCAGAGGGAGCCGTCAAGTAGTCCTCAGCCGGCTGGGGTTCCTTGCTGCCTCGGTCATACACCTTGTCCCACCCCCAGGAGGGACTGAGGCCTCCCCAGAGGCCGAGAGCAAAGGCCAAGGAGAGGAGGAACCTGAGCATCTTGTTGGGTTTCAGGATAAACCAGACACACAGGGTGAGGCTTGGGTGTCCTTCCAGGAGGGGAGATCCTGTCCGGGCAGATGAACCTGTTTATGGCCATCACATCCCCTCAGGGCACGGGCCCAGCTGGCCTGCCCTGTGTGAGCCACCTGTCCACGGGGCTGCCTGCGTCCTGAGCGGGCCCCCAGCACCCCTGCCCTGTCCTCATCAGAGCTCTGGCCGCAGCAGCTGTCGCTGGCGGGCCCCTGTCCTGCCCCTCTGCCCGCAGCCACCCTCACGCCCCGGAGCTGCAGTGCGGGGCCTCCCTCACATGGAGGACATGGTGGCCCAGCCCTGGGGCTCTGCTCCCAGTGACTTGGAAGATGGCATCAGGGTATGAGGCCAAGACATGAGTGCAAGGGGTCAGCAGGAAGGGGAGAAACCAGTGGGAGGAGAGGAAGTGACCAAAAAGCCTCAGGAAGAGAGGCTGGGACAGAGCCGGGGAGGGAGATCGAGTCCAGGGAGGCGGTGGAGAGGTGAAGGGTGTTCCCAGCCAGACATGGAGAGTGTGACAGTCCTTCCTATCATTTCAGGAGGGGTGACATCTTTCCTTTTTGTTTAAACAAGTTCCTGAGTAGCAAGTCCTCAACTGAGGCAGTGACTCAACGAGGCAGGTGCTGGGGCGGTCTGGGCTTTGCCTGGTTCCCAGCAGTGAGATCCTGGGGTTGGAGGGAGTGTGCGGTGACTCACAGACCGTGGCCTGGCCCACCTTGCTCTCTCCCCTACACACCTACCACCGCCTACCCAGGGGCACACCCCGCCATCTCAGCGTCCTCCGCCCTGCCTCCCCACCTCCTCCCTGCGACTGCCCCCCGGGAGCCGGAACTTCGCTGTGGTCGGTGGTCAGATCCTCCTTGGCTCTTGCACAAAGTGTTTTCCTGCCTGTGTCTCAGATTTCTGATCTGTAAAGTGAGCCTCGGGTCACTGCTCACTCCTCCTTGCTGCTCGGAGCCGTGAATGAACGTCTGTAAAGAGCTTGGAGCTTGTCAGATGGAAGGTTGGCCAGACTCGGCTTCTGTGCACTGCCCCCCAGCAGCCCTGCCCCCTTCCTCACCGCCTACCACGCAGACCGACCGGCCCCCGATGGTCGCAGACCCCTGTTCTCCAGCCTCATCCTGCTCACCTCCGCAGCATCTGGTGCCGCCAGCCACCTGCGTCCTTCTTTTCAAAATGATGAAAGTAACGTGTACCTGCTCACTGTTTAAAAAAAGGAAACGACAGAAAGAAAACCCAACACTGTAGACTTGAATTTAAGTAAAATATAAAAATCACTAGTCCTCTGGCCTCTCCCATATAATCACGAGACGCATCTCAAATCCAGCCCCCGTGTCTCCAGCCCTTCTCTGAGCATTTACAGGATTCACATACTATGTGTCTGTTCGCGCTCACCCGAGGTCAGGGACTGCCCATCTCGGTGTGTCTTCACTGCTGGGCGCAAGGCCAAGCCTGTGGCCGGCCTCTGTTGGGTATCTGTTGGAAGAGTAAATGGAGGCAGGAACGACTTAGTTAATAATAAGGAAAGTGGACTCGCATTCGGATCGCTGCTGCTTCCCTGTTGGGCAAAGCTCAACTTCTTCACCCTTAAAACTGGGAAAAGTAAGTACAGTGCTTGTGACAGCGCCAGCCCAGTGCCTGGCACACACACCGGGAGCCTTCAGTAAACACTGCTGGGTCAGATTCTAAAGAGACCCTCTTGCCCTACTTCCTCCACAAATCTGGGCCTGCCCCCTGCGGCTGAGCTCCCCCAGTGCAGGGCCTGGGCTGCCGGCTGCTAAGAAGGGGGTGAGAGTTTGCCCGCTGCCCACGGAGAGCTTGTGGTTGGGCTGGGATGATGTGGCCATGCCCCACCCAGTGGAGCTGAGTGCGAGTCAGAGGGAAGAGAGCTCGGGGAGTGGGTGTGGTGGTGGGGCTGGTGGTTTGGGAAGGGTGATGAGTGAGCATCAGGCCAGCGTTTACAGATTCAGACAGGACGTTCCATGCAGAGCAGCTGTCTGACATCGCCTGCCACCTTTCCCCAGATCTTAGCCGATCCTTCTGTGTCAGGGACTCAAACTGTTTTCACCGTGATCCTCAAAAAAGACACATGTTGCGTGGCCAGTACAGACTCACACTTACCTTTAGACGCAACGGGGACAGGCTCACCCCACAGCACTCCCTCCAGCCGCGGGGGCACCTGACTTGTCGTCACTCTGAAGACCTTGTTTGTGTCCCACTCACTTGACTTCATGGGCCACTGATGCGCTGTGGTCCTCAGCTCAGAGCACATGGCCCGGCTCGTTGCCTCCCCTGGGAGTCTTCTTTCGGTTCTGCTCTGCCTGAGCTTTGTGGCCCAGGATGCTCGGCCAAGGGGACATCTAAGCCTGCCTTGTACTGTCAGCGGCCTTACAGCCTCAGGCCAGGCGCACAGCCCTTAGATCGTGAGCTTTTAGCATCCCTGCCTGCCCCCAGCGTGCAGGAGGATGAACCTGCCGCCCAGCAGCCGAAGACAAGGACGCGGCCACGCCGTCACCCCCAGCACTGCCCTCCATCCTCGCCCTCCTTCAGGCCCCCAGCTCAGTGTCCTGTGCTGCCCCAGGGAGAGAAGGAAAGCTGGAGAAAGGCCACTAGAGAAGAAGGGATGAGCTGGGAAGGAGAGGAGCGGAAGAAAGCCAGGAGTGCAGACAGACAACGGGCCACGCTGCCCAGAGCCTTGAAATCCAAAAGCTGCCGGGAGGCCGTGAGTTCTAGGAGGAGAAGGAGGCAAGCAGGGGGTGTCCAGGCACAGCTGTAGAATCTGGGCCGAGGACGGGGAGGGCCCCAGGACGGGACGCCCTGTGCAGATAAGGGAGAAGCAGCTGAGACCGTGGGCAGAACTGGTGTCCTGGCCGCTCTGGGCTGTCCCCCGCTTTGTGCCAGGCAGCGGGTCATTGACCGAATTACCACGTGCAACGACGAGCTTGGGCCGCGAGGAAGCGTAGACCTTGTAACAAAGACCGCTGTTGCGTTCGGTTATGCCTGAAATCACGTTTACTTCATGTCGGGAACTCGCAGGCAGGGCTGGTGTGAGTTGATCTTGGCGCCTTTGCCCCCCCACCGTGGACCTCAGAGCATGAGTTTTATATATATATATATATATTTGATGGGTTTTGTTTTGTTTTCATTGATTCTTGTGACGTTCTGGAAAGGGCAGGAGTTATTACTCTAGAACACAAAACTTAAACAGAAAGTGGCTCTCCGCTGAAGGGTGAGCACCAGAACCGGGGTGAAAATCTAGGTCTGATTTCTAGATCCAAGACTCTGTCTGCCTTGAGCGCCAGGGCTGGCGCGGCCACGGCGTGGGCGTGGGTAGCTGGGCTTAGATTTACCGCCTCCAAGGGGCCGCTGCGGGTTGACGCCGGTCAGTTCTGGCCGCTCCGACGTTCCGAGCCCACGGAGGACGTGCCAGGTGGTACTGTATTAATTTTTATCTGTTGGTGCTTTTGGAAAAGACTGATCTTTGCCCTTCGTATTCACCACAGGGTTTCGCAGACGCTCTGTGCTGTGTAAGCGGTGAACTAGCTGGGTATCTGGTAGCCCGGCTTTGACTCTTCTAGAATAAATTAACGTCGGGGAGAGAATAGAGGGGAGGGCGGGCAACCCCACGCTGCCCTCCCCCAGGGGCCCAGCAGTGGCACCAGCGTCCTTTCCCGTTGTTCCCGCTGCAGCCTCCAACCTCGGAGCCCGAGAGCCCAGCCGGGGACGGCAGGGCACACCTACAGTGTCCTCTCACCCGCATTCTTCTTGGATTGCAGAATTTCTTTGGATAAACCCCAAATCGATTAAGCATCGGCTCTTGCTGAAATTTCCCCGGGGGAGAAACTTGTCCCCATCCTTGGGTTGGGCTTTGGCCATGCCTGACCTTTCTCATGCTGTCTCGCCCCATTTTCAGAACGTCCTCCCTGGAGGAGAGCCTGTCCCCCGCCCCGCTTCATTGTCGTGGGGGCCGGGACCGTGAAGACCCGTGTTTCACATTAACCAGGTCCAGGACTGCTATCTTCAGAGAGACAGGGGTTGAATGGGTCTGCCTCTCAAGTCGCCCGGGCATGTGGAGTTGACGGGAGTCTGGGGAGGTGGGTGGGGAGCTGGAGCATCTCCTGTGAAGAGCCCTCCTTCGGTGCCTGGTGGGAGGGCTGCCGTTTGCAACCCCGTCCACCTTTTGTTGTCTTCTTTCATTTGTATAGATTTGAGCCAGTTAAGCACCAGCCAGTCCTCTTCTCATAAATCAGACTGTAACCCAATTTCCCTTTCATTTTTTTAGCCTCTAAAACTGCCCAGGTACAGTGTCCCTGAAAAATTCTGTTAAGTTCGGAATTTTTATTTTTAGCCAATGAAGCATTTTAAATATTATTTAGGGGTGGGGGGCTTTATTATTTAAAGGACCCCATGATGGATCTGCCAGCAACGTGAAGTTTCCATTTGTGTGTGCTAATCATCAAATCACAGGAGGTAACATTTGGAACATCCTTAAATGTCATCATTTGATAGAGAAGAAAACTGAGGGTCAGAGAGGTCACAGAGTGGGAAGACTCACACCCCAGCCTCCTGACAACTGCCCCAGTGCCCTTCCCGTCACAGGGCAATGGCACAGTTTTCCAATTTTGATTCCGCTCTATTTTTAATTTCCTTCCCTTTTCTTCTGCTTAAAAAAAAATTTTTTTTAATTCAAAAGCATGGAATGCAGTGTCTCCCCAGAGGCAACCACCCCAGAAGTCTGACATGCCTTCTCAGTTTTGTCTGTGCCTAGATGAACCCCTGTATTTAGAGACAAAAGTGCACTTTTCAGAAAATCTTTTATTTTAGAATAGTTTTAGATTTACCAGAAATCGCACAGGTGGGGTGAGGGGCTGTCGTGTGGCTCACAGCTGGCCCCCTCTAGGGCGAACGTCTCTGTCAGTTGTGAGGGCACGTGTGTCATGATTAGTAACCTGTTACTTATTGATTATCATGATTCCAGCTGAAGTGCATACTTTATTCTGATTTCCTTTCCGAGGCCCCTTTTCTGTTCCGGGGTCCCGTCCATATCACCCCATGGCTTTTAGTCACCGTGTCTCCTTAGGCTGTGACAGATGTAAATATCTTTTTTGCTCACTGCACTTTTGTGGTATTTGTGGCAACTTTCCCCCACACAACTCTGATGGGAACATCTTTTTGGGTCTGTGAGTGAGGCCTTCCACCTTCTTTGTTATTGCTGGGGGGGGGTGATTAGGTTTGTTTATTTATTTATTTATATTTATTGTTTGTTATTTTACTTATTTCACTCCATGCACGCTAAGCATGCACCCTCCCACTTGAGCTATGCCCTCCCTCTTGCACACTTTCTAAACCACCCTGGGTCGGCGGCCCCGCCTGGAAGTGTCAGGGCCTCCGGGCTGTCTCATGAGTCGGACGCTTCCTGCCGCCTTGCAGTCTGGACACCACGGGAGGCGGAGGACCAGGATGTCAGTGGACTGACGGGGCTCAGAGAAAGGAACCCAGAGTCTGCGGTGCCCCGGCACCCCGCCCTCGGGTGTGAGTGAGGGTCTGCACCGCTGGTCCGCACGTTCCTGTGTGAGGGTTGGGCTTGCCCTGGGAGGTCCTTCAGAAGGAGAGGGCGGGGACCACACGCGCCGGGTGTTTCCAGCAGCAGCCTGGTGGCCGCCCGTCCGAGAGCTTGAGGGGAAGGTTGGTATTAACCTGTGAAAGGAATTTCTGGTGATTATCAATGATTGCTGGAAAAGAGCCGAAACATTACGTAGCCCAGGTCCCAGCAGTGGGGGTAGAATGTCTCCTCTGTCGGCCTTGCCTCTCTTCCCCTCAGCCCCAGGCTGGACCTCGGGTGGACGTCCTGTTCATACTAGTTGATGGAAGCTTCCAGATCTGTCACATGGTCTCTGGCGCCTCGGAAGGGCCTGCACGTATTTTGAAACAACTTTTGTTTGGGATTTCACCTGTTTCACTGAGATTTCTTCCCCTGAGGATGGCCTGTGAAACTTCACAGCCTCTGATCAGCCTTAAACCATCCCCTTAAACATGCACCACCACGCTCACCACCTCAGCCCTGGCCTTTCCCTCTGACCTATGACCTTTCCCTTCACAGGCCCCCGTAGCAGAGCTGCCCCTGTTCTGCCCCCAGCCAGGGATTACAGACGGACTTCTTTTAGGGCTGACCTTCTCCGGCTTGGGGCTTAAACCCGAGTAAGGAAGAAACAGACAACCGTCTTTGTCTCCTTCCACCAAGCCCCCCAGCCGGCTGCCCACACTGCGAAACAGAATAAGTCGTTTCTCAGAAGGTGGGGGTGGTCCTTCCCTCCCACGCAGCCCAGGGAGGCTGACAGGACTGCGCATGACCCACGCAGGGCAGAGGACCAGTCTCTGCTAAATGAAATAAAATATAAATTAAAGATAAATAAAATGAAACAGTGGGGCCGCTCCACCGGGAAAGGTGGAGACCACACTGGTTTTTCTTACCTGATGGGGAACCTCTGCCAGGTCCCAGCAGGTGTTCGAGGCAGACTTGGTCCAGGCTGGGATGGGGAGGTGGGGAACACTGCTTTCCTCATCACCGCCTACTTTCCAGCCCTTGACAGATGATGGACAGCTTGTCCTGAGGCCACTGGGGGCCGAGGACATTGCACCTGCTGGCCTCCCGTTGATCTCCCCCTGTAGAGCTCAGACCCCATTTAGGTGTGGATGGATGGGGTTGCTGAGCAAAAGGCTGACAGCCTAGAAGTTCTTTGCAAAGTGCAATTGCTTGATAATGAATGAGCATTAGAGGGTGGCCCCGCCCGGTGCTGTAGGAAACTCATCTGCACTGAGAGGACAGGAGGGGGGAAGCCCCCGGGGCAGGAGGAACTTGGGGAGCAGCACTGAAGGGAGGAGGGGAGCCTTCCCGGGAGATTTGGGTGATGCTGGAACCGGGGTATGGAATGGGAGGAAGAGCAGCAGCGTCGTCCTCAGGAGTCTTTACTCTCAACCCAAATCAGATCTCTGCTCCTGTTTGCTGGGACCTATTTTAAGAGTCTTATAAATACACAAAGGCGGAAATGCCTGGACCGGGGGTGGCAAGAGGATGTGGTTCCATTCCAGGACAGGATCTGACTCAAATCACACCTCCCTCCTGGACTCCAAGCTGTCGGGAGGGGTGCCTTCGACAGGGTGAGAGCGGAACTGGGAGGTTCCAACGGTGGCCTCCACGATGAGTGTCCCCGACCAGCGCCCTGGGCGGCAGGGCAGAGGAGGGCACTGTGGGGTGGTGGAAGCCGGGAGGAGAGGGGACCCAGGCAGCTCTTCTCCACGCTCCCAGAGCACCTCTGCGGTGTCCTGAGAGCATCTCCTTAGGAGTCAGCCCTCCCTTCCCCTGCTAGCGAGGATGCAGACCTTGTGACGGCTGTTCCGTCCAGGACCTGCTGAGTTCAGTCAGGGTCTGTGGAACCGAACAGTCACCAGGCTTAGAGCCTGGAGAAGTCATCCAGGCCCTGACCCTTGTTTTTCAGGTAAGAGGAGCGATGGGTTACGCTTGCTTCAGCGAGTTAACTGCAGGTCTCCCCCAAGGCATCCAACTCAAGCAAGGTTTGACAGGGACACAGCACCGGACGACAGGTGCCCTGTGTGGGGCTAAGATGTGGCAGCAAAGGGTAGCCGAGATGTGCAAGGACAAGCCCTTGAAGAACCAAGAATTCTGCCTGCATTTGCCCAGATGCTGAGCTGGGCGCCTGCTGGCTTCACAAGCAGTGGAAACAAGAGACGTGGCAGCTCTTTGAGGGCTTGGCGTGGGATTCCTTGGGGGTGAGAAAGCACAGTGGGTAGGAGGTAGCAGCTCCCCCTGGACCCTCAGGTTTCTCCCTGCCATCGGAGAGCTTTGTCGGGGCGTGGCTGGCAGAGGGAGGGGCTGGTAAGGAGAGTCTTGGCTGAGAGGGAAACAAGCCCTTTCAAGAGCAAGACAAACTCCTTTGTGAGCTGTTTACCCACCTCCTGCCCAAGGGTGCAGCGCGAGTCATTTAATCTAATTGGTTTAATAAGTAAACGATCTGGGTACAAAGGGGAGGGGGTTGGGCCTGAAGGGAGGGGGAGGGGCAGCTTGGAAAAGAAACCTGTTGCCTGCCCTCTGGGGATCAGGGTCGGTCATTGAGCTGGTGGTAGAGATGCGTGGGGAGGGAGGGAGGGGGAGGGGGAGGGAGGCCGGGAGCCCCAGACGTTGGGTGGAGAGAGGAGCAGAGGGCACGTGGACGTGTTTGCTCATTCAAGTACACAATTCAGTGCTTTTCTATACTTACAAAGTTGTGCAACCAGTCAACACTATTCCAGAGCATTTTCATCATTTTCAAAAGAAACCCAACACCCGTTTAGCAGTCCCTCCCAGTTGCCCTCACTCCCAGCGCTGCAGCCTCCAATCTGCTTTCTGTCCCCGTGGATTTGCCTCTTCTGGACATCGCGTAGAAATGGGATCGTACAATACGTGGCCTTTTGTGTCTGGCTTTTACACAGCATCATGCTTTCAAGGCTCGTTCACACGGTAGCAGGGATCAGCATGTCGTTTTATTGCTGAATAATAACCCCATAGCGTGGCTTCACGACTGCGTTTTGTTGGTCCACTCACCACGGGTGGGCTCTTGGGTGGTGTCCACTTTTTGGCGGTTCTGAATTGACGCTGCTACGATGTTTTCGTTTCTCCTGGGTGCACACCATGGAGCAGGGTTATAGTATCTACGGTGAACCTTTCGAGGAACTGCCAGGCTGACTTCTAAAGTGGCTGCACCATTTTACATTCTTACCAGCAGTGTTCGAGGGTTTCGGTTTCTTCCGCCTCCTCGCCAGCACTTCTCAAGGTCAGGACAGCTATCCCAGTGGGTGTGAAGTGATTCTGTACTTGCTTTAAAACAATTTCTGCCTTCTCTTGCCAACTAAGGTAGGACAGCATTGTCATCTCCCTCTCACTCATAGAGCAGCTGTCCCAGGTGAGAAGAGATGTCCGTGGTACTTACTGTTGAGGGAGAAGGCAAGTTGCAGGAAAATTTGTGTAGAATAAGCCCACCTGTGTGTTAAGAATACACACTCCCATCAGACTGGCAGAACTTTTAAAGATTAATGTGCGGTGCTGATGAAGTTGCCTGGATACAGACACTTTGAAATAATGCTGCTGACACATAATAAATGCTGGAGAGGCTGTGGAGAAAAGGGGCCCTCTTACACTGCTGGTGGGAATGCAGTTTGGTGCAGCCACTATGGAAAGCAGTATGGAGATTCCTTAAAAAACTAAAACATAGACTTTCCCTATGATCCAGCAATCCCACTCTTGGGCATATATCTGGAGAAAACTCTAATTCAAAAAGATACATGCCCCCAGTGTTCATAGCAGCACTATTTACAACAGTCAAGACATGGAAGCAACCTAAGTGTCCATTGACAGATGACTGGATAAAGAAGCTGTGGTATTACACCTGAAACTAATGTTATAAATCAACTACACTTCAATAAAAATTTTTTTAAAAAAATTGTGGTATACACACACACACACACACACACACACACACACACACACACACACAATGGAATACTACTCAGCCATAAAAAAGAATGAAGTGATGCCATTTTTAGCAACATGGATGGACCTAGAAATTATTACACTAAGGGAATTAAGCCAGAGAAAGACGAATATATAATATCACTTACAAGAATCTAAAAAAAAGATAGAAATAAATTTATTTACAAAACAGAAAGAGACAGACATAGAAAACAAACGTATGATTGCTGGGAGGGGGGAGGGGTGAACTAGGGGTTTGAGATTGGCAGATGCAGACCGCTGGTTGTAAGTTGGATAAGCAAGGTCCTACTGTAGAGCACAGGGAACTACATTCAATGTCTTACAATAACCTATAATGGAAAAGAATCTGAAGAAGAATGTATACATACATATGATTGAATCACTGTGTTGTATACCAGAAACCAGCACAACATTGTAAATCAGCTAAACTTCAATTAAGAAAAAATAATGCTGGTGACAACATGGATTGTTTTCAAACCATTTTGGCAAGTAATATGTCAATTACTAAAGTTTAAAAAATACGTTGTACCTCGTAGTCTTGCTTTGGCTCTTGATCTATAGAAATCCTGGCAGCCACACGAGCTGGGTATCGTTTGGAAATAACTGAATGTCTTGTCAGTAGGAAAACTGCCTGCTAAGCTGTGCTGTAGCCATATATGAAATATTACTGCAGCTGTTTTTAAAAAATGGATTATGTTTTGACCTAGAGAAGTGTCCGTGATGTGAGTGAGGAATGCAAGTTCCAGAGTAATACACATATAGTAGGAACCTGTCTTTTAAAATAAAAACCTGAGATTCCATTAGTGTGTGAGCAGGTGCAGAGGTGTGGAAGTTTGCCTGGCCGTTAACTTTGGTTACAGTGGGGAGAGATCGAAGGAGCAGAGACACTTAGGAAAACATGCAGGTGACCCTGGAGCCACGCAGGGGCTGTGGCGCTGACCCTCCACACAGTCGAAGATCCGAGTGTGACTTACAGCCGGTCTCTGTGTCTGTTCTCCCCCTTCCTGTGGTTCCTTCTTCGTGCATCCGCGGCTTCCACGTACGCGGATTCAGCCAACCGCAGATCATGTAGCCCTGCAGTATTTACTACGGACAAAAATCGAACAAAAGTGGACCCCCACAGCTCAAACCTGTGTGCTCGCCTTGGTTGTCTGGCTGTGATGAACACCTGGAATTTTTAGGGAGCAAAAGGAACCACACGTAGGAAGCGTTTGTAAGCAAAGCAGAAAAGTGGGTAAGAACAGATGCTGGGACCAGAGACCTCGGGTTCAAATCCTGGCTCAGCCACTTACCAGCTGTGTGGCTTTAGGCAAGTTTCTTAATCTCTCTGCAGTTCAGTTTCCTCATCTGTCAAATGGAGATAATGACTGTACCCACCTCAAAGGGTGTTTTTGGAGAATCAGATGAGATCATGTTTATGAAGTGTTCAGCACACGGCCTGGCACGGAGTAAACGCTGAGTGTATTAACTCTTACTGTTTCTATTACCATCTCCGTCACTTACTGTCTGCCACTCTCATTCGATCCTCATAACCAATAACCCCATAAGGTAAATCCTACCAACGTCATTCCTTCAGAGAAGGGAACCAGGGCTTAGGGACTAAGATCACATAGCTACGTGGCACAGCACCTGACTGGAGCTCCTCCTCGCCCTTGTGTGGAGCTGGATGGATACGAGTGACAGCGACGTCGCCCACGCAGCAGGTGCCTACTGTGTACCGAGCATGACGAGCAGAACGTGTGGGAGAAGGCAGACTTCACACACCTGCCCATCATGTTGGGTGATAAGTGCTATTAAGAAGAATAGGCAGGGTAGGAGGGTGATGGCTGGGGGCGGAGCCAGCTGGTGGATAGGATGCCCGGGGAAGCGCTCTGAGGGAAGACGCAGCATGTAGATATGAGACGTGCAAAGACCCCGAGGTACGGTGTGCCTGGTGGGGGGGGATGGCGTGGAAGCCAGCGTGGCTGGAGCGGGTGATGGCACAGGGTTAGGAGACAAGGCTGGGCAGGGGTTTCATCCAAAAGGCGTCCTCAGCTGGGTGACCGCGTCGCCTGTGGGATGCTTTGGATGGGGAGAGCAGGTGCTGCGGGGACAAACAGGGTAAACTGGATCTGCCCCCAGCAAGCCCACTCTTAGGGCCCGAAGGACCTCGGGTCACGTTCTGAGTGAGCAGGGGAGGCATAGGAGGGTTTTAAGCAGGAGGTCACCGCAGCCTGACTTGTGCTTAGTGGGGTCACTCCGGCCGCTGGACAGTAGGGTGTGAGGGTGGGGGCACAGAGCAGATGAGAGGTGGTGGCAGGATGAGGTGGGGGAGTTGGGACAAGGCGGGTTTGGTGGCTTCTGAAGGTACAGCTGACAGGACTAGCTGATGGGGTGGATGTGGGAAGGGGAATCAGGAGTGATTCACAGATTTCTGACTGGGCAGTTGGGAGGCTGGAATTGCCGTTTCTAAAACGGGGAGGGCAGAGAGGAGCTGGTTTGCAGGACAAATCAGGCATTTGGTTTCAGACTCATCCTTGCAGATCTCCAAGCCAAGAGTGGACACGTGAACTAGGAATACAAACGTGGGTCTCGGGGAGTGGGCAGGGAAGTGCAGAGGTCTTCCCGAGGAGCAGATGAGGTTAGAGCCCCCGGGAGGGCAGACAGGGAGGACCCCAGCCTGAGCCCGGAGCAGACGATCCGGCTGCAAGGTAGGAGCAGTGAGGAGCGTTATTAGCCGAAGGGCTGGGCGGTGGCCCGGAGGGAGGGAGGGGAGTGGGCGTACAGGGATCCCCACTGCTGCTCCATGAGTTTCTGTCCTCTGAAACCCAGGGAGGGTGCTGTGCACGCACTACTTTCATTTTAGTAAAAAGCTCTGTGTTCCAGGCAGGGCACCAAAGCAGATGCCTGGCTGGGGGTTGGGGAGGGTCGAACGTGCCAGGGGGCCCTGTAAGAGCTCACTTCCCTTCCTGGGCCCAGCCACTCCACCTGCTTCCCCAAACACCTGCTCTAGACCTCCTTCCCCAGGAGGTCTTCCCTGACCATCAGGATCCTCCTCTCTGAGTTCCAGGGGCCTAACTTGGTGCTGTGTTGCGCACTGACCCCACCCTGTGTGTGTGAAGCAGAGCTGGGATCAGACCTGAGCGTGGAAATGGAGCCAGCCGTGTGTTAGCGGCACCGCCTGTGACTTCTCACATTTCCTTCTCGTCCGTGGGCCTCCATAACACAGGCCTCAGCTTCCTCAAGGATTGACTCAGTGGCGGTGGGACGACTGTGAACTTTGGAATCAAACAGGACTAGTTTGAATCCCAGTTCGGCCACTTACAGGATCTTGAGCAAACCGTGTAAATTCTTTAAACCTCAGTTTTTTTATTGGGAGAATGGGGAGAGACATATTTACCTTATGGGGTTAGTGAGCGTTGTAAATTAACCGATGACAAACGCCTGGCGGGGCAAACAGTCAGTAAGCAGCAGCCGGTGCCGGGAACGCTGCGGGAGCCGCCTGCTACCCTCTCTGAGGGACAGATGTTGGTGTAATTCACTCACGGACCTGATTCACCTTCCTAAGTGAATGATGGTGGGGAGGGGGAAGAGTCAGCTGAGACCCTGAGAGGTTAAGGAACTTTCCAAAAGTCACAGAGCTGAAAGGGGCAGGGCTGGGGTTGGAGTCCAGATCTTCCCAGCTCCCCAAATGGTTCTGAACACAGAGCCGGGCGGAGGGGCTGCATGTACGTCCTGGACGCTCAGTGAATCCAGCTCACGGACCGCCCTGCAGCGTCTGCGTTCATCCCTCAGGTCTCTTTTAAAGCTTCCTTCCCACTACAAGCCATTTAGTGCAGCCGTCACAGCTCTAAGAAGCTGATCCAAGAAGCCAGCTCAAAACAAACAGCAAGACTATGCAGCCTTTGTGAGGAGCCCGCGTCTGTTTGTGTACGCGGCGAGCTCCGGGGAAACCCAGCTCGGTGCTCAGCCCACTCGAGGGGATATTTTCATCTTACCCCTCAAATTGCCCACAACAGGCTCTTTGAAAGGCGGGAAGCATATCCCCTGAGACCTGGGATCGCTAACCAGCTACTAGATTCCCAGAGGTCTTCTGCATTACTAGGGTACCGAACGCTGGCGCGGGTCATTAAATATCAAAGTTCATGTGCAGGAAGGCAAAAAATCATCCAAGTTCTCTGTGCCTCGCTTGCCTTCACAAGTCCTCCAAGGAGGGGAGCGCTCCAGGAGCTGTTTAGGCACCGAGCAGGTGGAAGAGCGTCGCAGGGACGCAGGGACGGAAAGGCTGAGATCTCCAACTGTGAGCGGTGAGGCTCCGCGGGCACAAGGCGCCCCCTCCTCGTCTTTGGAACTTTTTTGTAGCGCTGGCCCCTCCACAACACTCTGTCTCACTTTCTCCTTTTTTTGCAAAGGATCGGCGTCGTTTGTCCGATTTTGGGCAGGAATCTACGCGTTCCTGTTTGGTTCCCGCCAGACCTCATTGATTTGTTGGTTCTCTCAGGTGCTTTGAGACAAATCGGTATTTGTGGTGATGGAGCAGGTCTGGGTCTTGATTGTGGAGGTGATGTGCAAATCTACACGTGATAAAATTGCACAGAACTTTAGACGCACACAAGTGCACGTGAAACTGGCAAAATCTGAGTAAGGCTGGTGGATCGTGCCAATGTCAACGTCCTGGCTCTGTTATAGTTACCGAGACGTTACCATTGGGGGAAACCGGGTGAAGAGTACATGGGACCTCTTTGTGCCTCTTTTTAAACTTACTGTGAATCTATAATTGGTTCAAAATAAAACAATAGTAAAAAAAGACAAATCAGGCACACAGATTTGGGTGGAGTGACCGTGCTTCCTAGCTCAGTCTCAGCAAAAAGCGGGTAGAGTTGAACGACTCCCTGCACCTTTACTGTTGCCCGTGGCTGATCTAGGGGCGCTCACCCTGAAGGTCTTCTTTGATTTGCCAGGTGAGTGACTTTCACATTCTTAGCTTTACACCCTCTCCCCGTGTCCTCTCCATGGAGGAATTTTTAAATAAATCTGAGCCAGCAGTGATTCTGTGCTGCCCCCACTTCTGGGCATGGCTTGGGCCAGCTGTCCCTTCTGTCCAGCATGGCGGCGGACCAGGCTGGCCTGTGGCTCACGGGAAAGAGTGCTGGAGGAAGTCCCTGGGGCGCGGGGGCCAAGGGCACGGCATGGGGTAGAGGGTCTAGGAGCGAACGCTCATCCTCTCCAGCTGCTGTACCCCGTGGGCCATCAATCCTGTTGACCCAGCTATAAATAGGCCAGATAGAGTTGTGCAGCTCAGTCCTGTCTTGTCATCCCCCCAGCACATTTAGCCAGTTTGGTGAGGCTAGGGGCAACAGAGGTTTGTGAAACCGATAATTTAGTGTCAAATAAACAGTGTGACTCTTTGGCCTGGGTTTCCAGGAAAGATGTACTGTTTCTGACATTCTATTGCCTTGGTTAGACCACATAGCCTGACTCTGGATTCAGAAAACATGGTCACTGACATGTCAGATGACCAGTTGACTTTATCAGATTTTTGCTTTTCTATTTATAGCTTTTCCCTGTAGATACAGAGCTGGTGTTTTGACCATTTGGGATATAAAAACCTTATACTAATAATTTAATCAGCCGTCCTAGAGGTCAATGTTTTCTTGCATTTGTAAAGAGCATACCGGTAGAGTTTTTTTTTCCCACTTTTTTTTATTGAAGTAGAGTCAGTTTACAATGTTGTGTCAATTCCTGGTGTACAGCATGTTTCAGGCATCCATACACATACATGTGTTCATTTTCTTATTCTTTTTCATTATAGATCACTATGAGATATTGAATGTAGTTCCCTGTGCTGTGCAGTAGGACCTTGTTGTTTATCTGTTTTATATACACTAGTTAGTATCTGCAAATCGAGATGATCTTATGGCACTTAGCTCGGCAGTTCTGGAGCTAACGTAGATATTTCAACAGTTACACTGTAGTCCGATGAGTGGATCCTTATTTGTGAAGGCAGAAATCAAATAACATTAGCCAAACCGACCATTGGTTCTCCTGCTTAACTCCTTCTCCACTGAGTCTAAATTCCTCCCTGTTCTCAAGGATCCTTACATTCGTTCATTTATTTATTTAACAAAGTTTTTAAGCTTTTTTTTCTTTTTGGTGGTGGGAAGTAATTAAGTTTATTTATTTAATTATTTTTTAGTGGCAGAACTGGGGGTTGAACCCAGGGCCTCGTGTATGCTAAGCATGCACTCTATCACTGAGCTAAACCCTCCCCACCCATTCATTTATTTTTAAAAGTGGTTGTTAACCCAGAGAAAAGGGTGTTTTTCTTTCCTCCCATGTCGAATGTTAATAGCATAGCGAAGGAGTATTTAACATGCTTGTGGATATTTCTGGATTCGTAGATTAGATTTTTTTGAATAAAGATGCTTAGAGAACAAAATATAGTAAAAACAACACATGAAATTGATTGACTCAGTGAAATCCGTTAGTCGTTTATTGAACATCTTCTGTATTTAAAGCCGTGGCTGGAGAGGGTCAGAGGTTCATGTGACTCAGCCTCTGCTCCTGCGGGGTCCATGGCTTTGCTTTCCACAGTCACAGCGTCTACATTTAGAACCAGTCTGGACCCGGCTGGGCAGGCTCTCAATGCCCAGAGAAATGTGCTCTCCAGGCTGCCTGAGACCACGAGAGGGGCCGTGCTCAGTCCTAAGACCAAAGACGCCACGTGCTGTGTCACTGCTCCATATCCTGTGGCGTCACACGTATGTCACAGGCCCACAAACTGGGGACACACGAGCAGGTTAGTCCTGTGGTCTGGACTGGCGATCCAGACCCCGAAGAGAGGAGACCTGGGTTCTCATCCTGGGTCTGCCTCCAACTCGCTTTGTGACCTCAGACAGCGACCTCGGACTTCAGGCCTTCAGTGTTCTGTACACGGAGTGTGGGGCCTGCACGGATGGTTCCCAAGCGCCTCTCCACTGCAGCGCTTACTTTTCTTTCTTTTTTTTTTTGTAACCGAGGTTAAAATGAATGGATGGAGTATCACTTTCAAAGGCTCTGACAGCTGATGGTTTCACCTCTCTTCCCAAAAGATGTGTTCTGAACGTTGTCTGGGTGAGGGTGGAACTTGCTTTTCCTGAGGATGTGCTGAGTAATCAGCTCTCCCATCTTCCACATGTTCTGTGAAGTCTTTTAAGTCCTCGAGGACCAACTCCGTGTGCCGGTGTCTCTCCTACTTTCAGCTCTACCTGCAGTGTACGTGCCTTTGCGTAGAAGAGAAAATGGCTCTCCGACAAGGCCCACTTGCATTTTCGGGAGAACAAGCACATAGTGAGTTAAGCTGTCTTGACGTGGAAGATTCAGAAAGTCCCCAGGATAAGATGCGCCCTCCTCTACCTGTTCTCCTGGCGGGGCTGCTGGGGTCTCACCGCCACGGGGACCCCTGGTGACGTGAAGGCCACTCTTCCCTGGGAATCTGAACTCCGAGCAGAGACACCCAGGTGTTTGGAGCAGCCGCTGGGCCTTGGCCTTTCTGGAGCCCGGCTGTGTGATACAGGCTGGTTCTGAGCCACTCTGTCATCCTTCCCCAAATTGTCCTCCACCTGAGCTCGGAAGGAAGACAGGCAGGCAGGCCCCTGATGCTAACTGAACAAACTATCTTTAGTGAAGGACCGGTTTTTCCAGTTTTCGATTTTGGTTTCCTAGCCTGTCACCAGCATGGTCATACTACGCGTTATCAGCGTGCGCCTCACACCACCTGTGCCTCACCATCAAGATGTCCAAATGGCCCACACTGCGCTGTCCCGTGTCAGTGCTGCAGGAGTGTCAGGTTGCACGGAAAGGCTCCAAGCGCTTCCTCCAAGTTTCTCTTCCTGCCTGTTCGAGGACGGGTGACCCACAGTTTGTGGACGGGTATTGGCACTGGGCTGGAGTTTCTAGGGGCCCAGGTAACTTGGCCTCTGTCTGAAGCTGGGGTGTGTTGACACCACTAATGCCACACGGGCTAGTGGACCAGGACACCACTGTCCCTGTGGAGGGCTCCACCCTGCCCACCCGCTGTCCCCAGACTCCCTGCTGTCTCAGTCCAGCACGAGGGTTGCCACCGTGTCTCTGCCACGCAGGTGGCAGCCTGGCTCCTCAGCCTGTCTCTGGAAGAATGGACGATGCTTTTAGCAGTTTAAAGGAGAGAGAGCACCCTGCCCACCAGAAGAAAGGAAAGCAGGGATTTGAACAGACATGTGTACCTCCATGGTCATGGCATCATTCACAGTGACCAAGGGTAGACGTGACCCAAAATGTCCATTAGCTGATGAATGGAAAAACAAAATGTGGTCCCTCCACACAGTGGAATATGGTTCAGCCTTAAAAAGGAAGGAAACTCTGATGCCTGCTACCCCACAGATGAACCTGGAAAACACAAAGTGCAAGAAGCCAGACACAAAGTCTCTGCTCGTATGAAGCATCCAGAAGTCAGATTCACGGAGGCGGGAAGTTGAGTGGTGGCTCTAATTCCAGCTGATTTGTACGGTGGGGCTGTGACAACCCAGTTCCTGCCAGCGCGGCGCTAATCTCCACACCCGCCCCAGACGGGGTCCAGGAGCCACAGGGGAGCCACAGGCTCTAGCCTGGCCTTGACCCCGCTCCCCTTTGACGTTAGACAAGTTCGTTAACTCATCTGTGGATGTCCGTGTCTCCATCAGCAAAGTGGACGTGGCTCATGGGATTTGGGATGAACGTGTAGGAGAGAGCTCTGATGAGCACCTCGGATGCACTGACTGATGGGATGGACTCAGGGCTGGGGGCTGACATGCGACCCCAGCCCCTGTGCTTGGCGTGGTCCCACCCGTGAGTGTCCGTTAGGGTGAGAACCTGGGGCGCGGAGGAGAGCAGGGCCCAGCTCCTGCTGGAGACCAGAGCTCCTGCCGCGCGTGCCCCCGCCCCACTCGTCACCCTCCTTCCCAGAACACGTCCCGACAACCTCGGCTCGGCTTTGGCAGGTCTCCTCCGTCAGACCTCACAGACTCGCAGCCGCAGCCCTCAGGTCAGACCACGCGTCTTCCTTGTCCGCAAGGCTGATGTCGAAGAGAGGAGGTTCAACTGGAGGCTTGAAAGGGTTCATTGTTCTAAGAGGAAACCTCAGGGGAGAGAGGCCTGGGAGGCGGCGGCTCCTGGTCCCAAACCTGGTCCCAGTGAGGCTCCAGAAAACTTTCTTGGCCTCGGGGCTCCTCCCTTCCTACCTCCTTTGGCTTCCATTGTGTTTTCCACTCAGCAAACAAGAGAGTCTGTATAAGCAACTTGCTAAGAAATACACATTTTTTTTAATGAATCAGCTGCCCTGGATTTGAAAATCCCAGCTGTTTTCTAAAGGCTTTGAGGTCTGGGGCAGATTGTACCCTGACTGCCCAGGGCCTCAGTTTTCTCACCTGTAAAATGGGAATCATATTAACACCTCCCTGGAAGGATTACCATGCAGACTAGAGGCTACAGTGCCTGTCACGTGTGTGGCACTGATGGCCCTGGACAGGTGCACGGGTGTTGGCTGTTGTGGTCGTCCTGTCACCCGCGCAAGGACGAGCCTGCGGTGCGCTGGGCCGGGGCACGGACGGAGGAGGGCTCTGTAAACAGCGCCATTCCCCTCCCTGGCACTTGGCTGCGGTCACCCCCAGTCTCCGTGATGAGCGTCCGTCTCCCATTCCCCACGCCCCGTCCCGAGTCTCTCAGTGGCTGACGATGCTCTCTCTTCTTAAGCCGCGTTCCCTGGACCCCTCTCCCCGCCTCCAGTCTTGTTTCCAGGGTTCGGTTTTTCCCCCTGGTTCACACTCTGTCTTTCTGTAGCACCTCTGTCCCGGAAGGTCTTCCAAGAACTATAACCCCAGAAGCGCCCCACCCCCACCACCCCCACCCTGTCGGGAGGGAGTTCTGGGGTCTCCGGCCTCCCCTGCTCCCTCCTTCCACCTGAAAAGAAGGGGAGAAAGGGCGTCAGCTTTCGCCTGCTGCTTGGCCGTTGTCCGCTGTGGCTGCAAACCCTCCGAGCTTCCATGGGCAGCGTCAGGTCTTCAGGTGGGGCCTGGTGACCCTCCCACTGGCACGACTCCAGTGCCGTCTTCCAGGACCAGGGTCTCCTCCTGTCTGTGTTGCTTCTCTTGAGCTCTGGGATCCCGGAGACGTTTGCAGAGCACTTCAACTGAGGTTCCCGCAAGGATGTCAGGAGGAATCATCACAGCGTCACACTGTCCGTGTCCGGTTAGCCCGGCTGCCTGACGTGCGCTAGCCGGTTCCCTAAAGCAGGACTGGCCTGTGCACGCCCTACGTGGGGCATGGTGCGAGTCCAGAGCAAGTGCATGGGGCCACAGACACTTCAGTCCTTCCGTTTGCCATGGCGTCTACCCCAAGGGCACTGGGAGTGGATGGAGCTGAGCGTCTCTATCTGTACCTTTCCATCCATCACATCCATTAGCAGAGCTTGCAGTATGCAACAGGCGCTCGCTAAATGCATGGGGATTGGTCAGTTCATTGATTCCCGTAGTCACTCTTCCCAGCCTGCCAATAGCTCACCCTTGACCACCACTAAACTCTCTATGAAAGATGCCAGAGGGAAAGGATGGTCCCACTGTTGCTTCTCGTTCAGACACTTGTCCGTGTCCCGGGCCAGAGGGACAACTGGACAGGACAGTCTGGCCTAAGGGTCCTCGTCTAAGTCCACTCGGGGATTAAAGCACCCCTCCTGTGGGCGTGGCCAGTTTTAGAGATCCTGGGCCCAGTTACCTCTAGATTTTCCTGAAACCATGGCATTTCATCAAGGGTCTCCCGTCAGAATTGCCCTGGGACAGAGCTGTGTTTGTGGCTGTGATTGTCCTGTTGCTGGCGCGTGGGGCTTTAAACGTTGTGGGTTTTGTTTTGTTCTTTGTCATGGTGATGGTGATGATGGCGGTGCCCTGGAGGTGTCCTGGGGCCTGGCCAGACCTTCTGGGACCGCTGCGGATGCTTCTGGGACCACTGCGGCTCGGGGAGTGGAAAGTTCCCGGGCTGGGCACTCCAGGAGCAGTGGCTGCAGAAGAGAAAGGGGCCTGCCCCACTCCCCATCTCCTTGCTCCGTCCACCCCCTTAAGGTCTTATCCTTGGCTGTGGACGTCTGGGTGAGCAGGACGTGTGGGCAGCAGGGCTGGAGGGCCTGGCACAGCTCTGATGCCCCCTTTCGGGCCCCATTTGGGCGGCACCCACAGGGCGGTGGGTACAGTCCCTTGCGTATCACTGGCAAGCCTCGGCCTGCCGGCAGCCACAACCCTCACCGCAGCTCGGGTGGGACCTGGCCGGGAGCTGGGAGCCGGGAGCAGCCGGCTGCTCGTCTGGTTCTGCTCTGAGCCGAGCATCTCGGGGGCGGAGTGGGAAAAAGGGGGCCCTTCCCGTGTCTCTCTGCTCATCAGTTCGCAGAGGGGCTGGGGAGACCTCGGGGCCCCACCTGTCTCCTACCTGAGCCACCCTCGCCCCCACCCACACACCTGTGCCAAGGTAGGAGGGAGGGGAGGCTGAACCCTCGCTCAGACCCGCTCTGGGCCGACCCTGCTCAGCGACCCGCGGCCCCTTGCTCTGCCCTCGTGTTGAGAGGAAGAGGCAGAGACCAGGAGGAGGTAGCAGGCCTACACACAGACGCTTTCTGCCCGGTTTTCCAGCTGTTCTGGGATATTTGTGTCTCCACACTCCCTTTTGCCTTTCTTTGGCTTATGTGGAGAGGTTACTGGCCAAATTAGAGGGGGAAGGAAATAACCGGTGGGGTATGTGGGTGGGAGGGTGAGCAGGAGGCACCTGGGGAGGGAGGCGCAGGCCGGTGACCAGTGAGCACCTGGCACCTGGTGCTGCGGTGCTGGCGGCAGAGGCGGGCCAGATCCTCAGTAGAACACTGAGTATATTCAATAGACAGGAATGGAACTGAGGACACTGGGTTCACATCCTGGCCTCTGTCAGGTGCCCTCTCTGTGACTTTCAGTGAGATTTTGACCCTCTAAGCCTTGTTTTCCTGTAGGATTGTTGTGCTGAAAGTCATCTGTATTTCATTTGCTATAAATACACGTATGTATGCCTGACGCACAAATGTCAAGTGTCAAGGTTACGCTGATAACAGTTCCTCTTGCATCAGGTTCCCTGGGGTGTCACGGCTGGAAGAGAAAGGCCATGTCTTTGCCGTCAGAGATTTGGGTTTGCCTTAGAGACTCCATCCCAGGTGCCAGCCCCTGGCCTCATCCCTGCCTGTCTGCGTCACCTCAGGTTCCTGGTGGCGTCCAGGCCCTGCTGGCGTCTGGCCACAGCAGCTTTGCTCTGTGGCGGCCATGTGACCGGCCCTCAGGTGCACTCCAAGGTCAGCCCCAGCCTTGCGTCTCGTCCCCAGACGCAGTGCTGGGACCGTGCCCGGGTGCCATGGCCTCCTGTCCCCTGGACAGCTCACTGTCCTCTGGTGGAGCAGGGGCCCATCTCTGTCCAGCTCCTCTGGGTTCATCACCTTTTCCCTCTGCAGACACTGGGCTGCTCAGCGAACCGTCTGCATTCACCCTGGATCTTTGGGTCCTTTATATCCTCGGAGCCTGTGGGACCAGTGCGCCCCCTGCCCGGCTCCTCCTTCAACCCCACCTTCCCTCGAGGACTCAGGCCTTCCCATCCTGCACATTGTGTTGAAGCTCAGGGAAGGTGCAGCCCTTCCAGTGGAGCCCTGCCCAAGGCTGCAGATGGAGCGTCCACGGCCCGCCTGCCAGATGCCACCCGCCCCCCTGCCCCACGCCTCCACTTCCCTTTCAGGCATCTCCCTCAGCTGCACCTCTCCCCCGATACCCACCCTCCTCATCCTGGTGACAGCAGCCCCAGCCTTCCGACTGCAGGGTCAGAAGTCTTCCAGCCACTCCAGAATCAAAACTGAATCAGGAATGAATCTGGATCCTTGAATGAATCATCCTCTCCCCCGTCCAGTCCATCCGCTGTACCTTCAAATCTGTCCAAAAATCTGAGCAACCAGGGCTTCCTTTCTCCCCCGTGTGACTGTCCCCTCATGTGACTGTCCCCATGGACCACGTGACATAGCAGGAAACTCGGATGAGAGATCGGGAGACACAAATGCAGGTTTCGGATCTGCACCGCTGTGGCTAATCGTGAAGTCGTCGGCTCGGCGTGTGAGTTCCTCACCGTGTTCCGGGCACTAAGTCCTCTCCGTGGACTGCCTCGCTCCCTGTGTGACCTTAGGCTGGTGGCCTCACTTCTGTGTTGCTTCATCTCTAAAGATGACAGTAGTTCACAGGGAGGTGGGGAGGAGGCAGTGACATAGGTGAGAATTTTTGAGAAAAAGCACCAAGGGATCTCTGCGTATTTTCACCAAACAGCCAACTAGACCACCCCGGGCCCTTGAGGAGCCCGCACCGCACGAGGAGGGGTGTTGGCAGAGCTCCAGCCGCTGGTGAACTTGATAGCCCGGCCTTGTGAGGGCGGAATGTGAGACCCCTGGCGGTGCTTCGTCTGTCACCTGAGATCGGGGTGTCTGTCTCCTGGCACAGATGTGACACCTGTTACGGGGGAGCAGGCCCTGGCAGCTGGCACGCTGGGAGGAGAGGCCTGGCCAGGAGCAGGAGCAGCTCACCCACCCGAGGGCAGGGGACAGGCGTCAGCAGAGCAGTTCAGTCAGCACGATCCCTACCTCCTCGTTCCCCCGGGAGGCTGAGCAGGGCCCAGGCAGCGTGGGGCGGGGGTCACAGAGGAAAAGCGGGGTAAGAGGAAACGTGAAGCCCTGCTCGGTACCTGCGCTCAGTGACTGTTAACGGGAGGACCCAGAGGTGCAGAGGGCAATCCCTGGCAACAGAGAGGCAGTGCCACCTGTTACCCCACCGCTGGGCTGCTGGGGCCACGAAGCTTGCTTTTCTGCATGGTCAGGAGAGAGCCGGCTCCTGGCCACTTGCCAGGACTCACATCTTCTGAGTCCTGAGTCCAGAACCCCAAACTGAGACGTTGTAGGGGACGCTCACTGTGTCTGACCCCCTCTGAGTCTGACGTGCATCATTTAATCCTCATGACAGTCCTGATCCCCCTCCACCTGGAGGAAGAAACCAGGGCCAAAGAGGTTAAATTACTTGCTCACGCCGTCACTGTTTATGAGAATGGAGATCCAGGTAGATCTTTCTGACTCCAAAGCCTTGCTTGTCTTTTCCACACCGTGAAGTCTGCAGAGGACATTCCCTGCTCCTTGAGTTGCTAGAGGCTGGGCTGTCCTGCTCCAAGTATTCCGAAGCTGCCCAGACTCACCTGGGACCCGGGCAGGGCCTGGTCAGGTTTAACCGCTGACTCCCGCTCCCCGCAGTGGGTTTGTCCTTGTTCACTGGGAAAGCCACCTCTTACCGTCTTTTAAAGAGAAACAGAGCCAGACACAAGTTACAGGGAATAGATGTAATTCAGTGCAATTGCAGTGTGGGAAAGAGACTTCAATATGGAGCTGAGCGCAGTTCCAAAGAGCACAGACGGCAGGGGGTGGTCAGCGGGATGGAAAGTTACCAGAAGAGACATCAGGGTAGGGGGATTCTTGCTAGACTGGCCTAACAGGGTCCCTGCTCCAGGCAGGCCAAGGACAGGGCCCCAGGACAATGCCTCCTCGAAAAGAGGGCTGGGGGGTGGGGTATAGCTCAGTGGTAGAGAGTGTGCCTGGCAAGCAGGAGGTCCTGGGTTCAATCCCCAGGACCTCCATTAGAATAAATTTAAAAATAAATTAACTTAATTACCTCCACCCCCCCCAAAATTGAAAAATAAAAATAAAATAAAAGAGGGCTCAAAGGAGCCTGTCTAGAGTTTGGTGAAGGTGAGAGTCCCCTGTCACCTCCCAGCCGATGCCAGGACCAGCACGCATTTGACCCATGGTGAGAGTTCGTTGAGGTGAGCTGTGGCTTCCAGGAGTCCAAGAATTTGGCTGGAAGTGACCACTAGTCCACAGGGGAAGAATGTGCATCTGAGACACACCAGAGCTCCCACTGATAGGACAGTCAGCATGTTTGGTATCAGTTAATTTACCTGTAGCAGAGCAAAGTCAAGGAAGAGGGGACCCAGTGGTTCCGGGCAGAAGCAAGGCAGTGCCTGCCTGCCCCTCCCACAGTGTGGCTCACCTGTCACCCGGGCCCCCACGCCCCCACTGCTAACCAGCAGCTCCTTGGGCTTGAGAGCGGCTGGGCCCCGTGGCTGTGTCTGCGCTGGGTTCACGGAGGAGCAGGCGGCTTCCCCTGGAGCTCGTCCAGGAACCTAGGAATTGGTCTGGGAACACTGATTCTCCTTCTGCCTCATTCCCCATCCTCACCTCAGCCACTGGCCCCAGGACCCCGCTTCCCCAGGACGGCCCTCTGCCCTGAACTGGTCTGACCTGTTTCTGACATCAGCCACGTTGGCCAGAGCCATGGAGACAGGAGAGACCTTGATGCAGAAGTCCCTCTAAACATAACACGAGTCGGGTTGAATGTCTGCACAGAAACCCAGAGGCACAGATCTCCGGGGGAGGCCTCTGCCCCCAGGATTCCTCAAAGTCCACGCCGAACAGCGTCCATGGGAGAAAATGAAGGCGGGATGAGGAAACCAGCTTGCGAGACAGAGAGGCTCCCTGTTCGGATCCTGGCTTTGAAACCAGTCTTCAGCTCTGGGCTCCTTTTTCCCATCTGTAAAGTGGGGCTAATCAGACTGGCCCGTCTCCCAAGATTCTGCCAGGCTCTGATGAGATCATGCCTGGGGGTGCTCTGAAGGGCCACATGGGACGTCGCTGGGTAAGAAAAGCCACCCACACACCCCCTCGTGCGAAGTGCTGGCGTCCACCTTCCGTGGCCCGTGCCTATGGGCTGTGCTCTTTCCTCTGTGTCTCTACTGGTGCTCATGCGGGGGTCCTCAGACACTCCCAGTGGCCAGCAATGTGGGTCTAACTCCTGTGCAGTGCCCTCTGCAGACTCCTGGGGGCATCGTGATGAAGATGCCGCAGAGTTTTCTGCACCTTCGCAGCCCAGTGGGTCTGACACTGAGGCTGAGGTTCCAGCCTCAGCCTTGTCACTACAGGAATCCCGCCTTGTTCGTGGTTTCTCTTTCTGTGGTTCCCATTAGCCAGGGTCAACCACGGCCTGAAAATATAAAATGGAATATTCCAGAAATAAGCAATTCATAAGCTTTAAATTGCATGCTGTTCTGATCAGTGTAGTGAAATCTCGCACCAGCCCACACTGTCACACGCGGGACGTGAGTCACCCCTTTGTCCGGCACGTCTCAGTGTTGGTCACTTTGCAGCCATCTCAGTTATGAGAGGGACCATTCTGGCATCGCAAGTGCTGTGTTCAAGTGACCCTTATTTTAAACAATACTGTCCCCAAAGCGCAAGAGCAGTGAGGCTGGCTGTTCACATTCGCCAAGGAGAAGCCACAGAGCACTTTTTTAAAGTGAAAAGGTGAAAGTTCTCAACATAATAGGAAAACCCCCCCAAAAAATGTATGCGGAGCTTGTTAAGATCTATGGCAAGAATGAATCTTCTATTCGTGAAATTGTGAAGAAGGGAAAAGAAATTCGTGCTGGTTTTGCTGTTGTTCCTCAAATTGCAAAAGTTACAGCCATGGTGTGTGATAAGTGCTCAGTTAAGATGGAAAAGGCATTAGATTTGTATACTAAAATATTTTGAGGAAGACTCATTCACAAAACTGCTATTGCAGTATGTTGTTGCAATTGTTCTATTTTATTTTTAGTTGTTAATCCCTCACTGTTTCAGGCATCCCCAGGGGGCCATGAATGCAGTGCCAGCAGACAAGGGGGTCGACTGTGTTTGCTAAGTGAGCCTGGATCAGTCACTGGCCAGCCGGGTTCCGTTTTCCTCATCTGCAGTGAGGACTAGATGGTCCTGAAACCCCCTCCCAGCTCCTGACGGCCCATGATTCTGGCTTCTGGTTCCACACGTCAAAGCATTCCCCTGACCTGAGGGCAGCCCTGGCCCCCGTGGTCAGCAGTGCCGACCACCGAGCTCTGGTTCTCCCTCCACCTCAGTGCACCCCTTGCCTCTTTGCGTGGCTTTGATGGCACATGTGCCCCCCTCTCTCCCACCGTGGTTCGGCTGTTGGCCTTCCCAGTTGTGTGTGAGCCGTCGGGGTGCAGACATCGGCCGCCGTGCACAGCCTGCAGGTTGACCCAGGAAGAGCGGGGCCTCGAGCGTGCTCTCCTGCTGTTTATAAATTTGATTGGCAAACACCAGGTCCTGGCCCACCCTTTCCTGCCGCCCCAGCCCTGGTTCCGTCCAGCAGCCCAGCGACTAACCGTGGGCAGTGGGAGGGCCTCCCCGGCCAGGCCCCCCGCTGTCTCCTGGCTTGGAGGAAGGGAAGCTGTGAGGGGAAAGCTTAGCTCCACCGCCTTGCACGACCGGTTGGTTCCCCACAGCAGCTTTTGGGAGAAACAGGCCTTGAGGCAGCGGGGGGAGAAGTGGCCTAGAGCGTTGGTCACCAGTGGCAGGACAGGGCTCCATTTCACCTGGCCTGGCTCCTTCCTTGATTTAGGAAAGACAGCAAGTCCTGACGGGATATGAGCTCACATCCTCTCTCTGCCCTGTTGACCTGGGCCAGGGTGTGACTGTCTCCCAGCGCCCCCAGCCCCCCCACGTGCCCACCGCGTGAGGAGGGTGAGGAGCAGCGGGAGGAAGGCCCTTACCTCTGTGCCTGCATGGACTGATGAGGTCTTCAGCTTGTGTTGACCTGGTTCCTCCCCTTCTTCCCCTTCCACAGGGTACGGCAGCTGGAGGGAACTGGCCAAGGCTCTGGCCAGCAGGAACATTCCGGCTGTGGATCCAAATCTCCAGTTCTTCCTTCCCCAGAAGCTGGGCCTCAAGGTACGTGGCAGGGTCAGCCCAAGCCTCCCTGCTGTGCATCACCAGGGGTCCTCGCTGGCCCTGCCCTTGGAGCCTTAAGGGCACCTTCCACTGTCCTGGTGGGAGACGCAGGGCACAGAGAACCCCTGGAGGGCAGTCTGGCATCACCGGTCTCCCAGCTTCTTGGGGAGAGATGTCCATCCTGCCCTCCTCAAAGCCTTTGTCACGTAGCTCAAGATGCCCCTCTCTGATCCACTCCAGGCACCTGGTCCCCATCCCCAAAAGCAGCAGAGGGCTGGAGGCAGGGCCAGCACGTCTTGTCCCTTGCTGGCATGAGGGCTAGGCTGGTACTTGAGGGGCAACCCCAGGTGCTTGCTGCCAAGAGTCAGAGATGATGTGGTGCGTAGACACCTCTCCCGGCAGGTAGCTGGGAGACAGATTTAGTGGAGCGTTTTCCTTGTAGTTTCTTGGGTTAATGTTCCCAAGCAGGGCAGGAGCAGCCCTGGGTGGGGATTAGGGAGCGTGAGGTCCAATTCAGTTGGCAGCCCTAAGGCTGAGCCTCTGAGCCAAGAACAGACCCGGATCCCTGAGGCTGGACCAGGAACCAAACTGAACCCGTGGACCTGCTCGAAGAGAAGAGTTGGGGTGTCCCCAAGGGACTCCCTAATTGTTGGGGCAAATCCGGGCAGAGCCTTGAGGGGATGTAGAGGAAGAAGGAGGCAAGGTCCCTGCCCTCAGGAGAGCCTGGTCCAATTAGAAAAGAATTTCCGTATGAGAAGACTGAGAAAATTCAGGAAAGCAGGAGAATCTCAGGAGTATGCATTGATGAAACTGTGAGGAGGTATATTCCTGAGGGATATAGTGTGAATCAGAAATGGGGGTGCCCCTAAGACAACCTGTGGACCTGGAGGAAATATCTGCAAATGATATGACTGACAAGGGCTTAATTTCCAGAATATGCAAACAGCTGATATAACTCAATAACAGAAACCAAACAACCCAATCAAAAAATGAGCAAAAGACTTAAATAGACATTTCTCCAAAGATGGCCAAGAGGCACATGAAAGGATGCTCAATAGAGCTACCCTATGATCCAGCAATCCCAATCCTGGGCATATATCTGGAGAAACTCTAATAATTTGAAAAGACACATGCTCCCCAATGTTCACAGCAGAACTGTTTACAGTAGCTAAGACATGGAAGCAACCTAAATGTCCACCAGCAGATGGCTGGATAAAGAAGTTGTGGTATGTGTGTATATATAAAACACACACACACACACACACACACACACACACACACACACAGTGGAGTATTACTCAGCAATAAAAAAGAATAAAATAATGCCATTTGCAACAACATGGACAGACCTAGAGATTATCATATTAAGTGAAGTCAGACAGAGAAAGACAAATACCATATGAGAACATTTACATGTGGAATCTTAAAAAATGATACAAATGAGCTTGTTTACAAAACAAAAAGGGACTCACAGACCTAGGAAACAAACTTACTGTTCCTGGGGTGGGGGAAGGGGCGAGGCAGGGATAAATTGGGAGTTTGGGATTGGCAGATGCAAACTACTGTACGTAAAATATATCAACGAGGTCCTGCTGTACAGCACAGAGAACTATAGTCAATATCCTATAATAACCTATAATGAAGAAGGATATGCAGAGGAATGTGTAATTGAATCACCACGCTGCACACCAGAAATTAACACAACATTGTAAACCGACTATACGTCAATTTAAACAAAAGAAGAAATGGAGTGTCCCTTAAGTTGACATGGCAGGGCTGACTCCTGACCCACAGGGACTTTCACGGAGCCCCAGTCCTGTTGTCACCCTGACGCTCCCACCAAGTTCCTCCTCTGCTGTTCCTCCAGGACCAAGAGTCTGCGCGAGGCGGGAGCGGTGGCAGCAGCTACCTGACGTGGAATAAGCCGGTCCCCTGGCTCTCCGAGGTGAGGCAGCTCTTCGAAGGGTTAGGAAGTACTGTGTACAGGTAGTTCCAGCGACCACAGAAAGTCTCCTTCTGGCACTTATTATTACAAATTTAGGGGGAGGTTCTAGCTCAAGCGGTAGAGCACATGCTTAGCATGACAAGCCCTGGGTTCAACCCCTAACCCCGCCTCTAAAAATAAATGGACCTAGTTACCCCTCCCCAGATAGTAAAGTAATACGATAACAAATAAATATTTAAAAAGTATTTTTTTCACCCAAGTTAAAGAAAAGAAAGGAAAGGGTTCGAGGCTCACTGGATTTTCTTCGTTTAGGGAAGAGTTAATGTTTGCTGCGGGCCTACTGTGTGCCAGGCGTTCTGCACCATCTCAAACCCACTTCATGAGCCTGCAGGAAGGCCCAGTATCCCCATTTTATGGGTGAGAAAAGCAAAGCTCAGGAAAGCTACAGGACTTTCATGTCCATGCCAATCCCCAGTCGTAAAGTTCAGTTTCCCAAACCGCCTTTCTCGGACCGTTCAGTCCTGTCAGATATTCCAGGCAGAAAGGAGTCCATTGTTAGGTAGGGTTTAAAATCTATGGCCATTCACTGCTTGGAAGTACACATGGGAGGTTCTGGTTCTGCGGTGATCCGTTTGGCTCGGTTTAGCTCGGCGTGCCTCAAACTGCTTCCTGAACTGCCTTTTTTCCTGTGAAACATCTGTTAACACTCTATGAAACCAGGGTTCTAAGGAACATACACGAGGAAGCTCTGCTTCTGACAATGTTTATAGGAAGTGGTTAAACGTGTGAATAAACATTGTTATAAGCATCGTCATACCTTTTATTTACATAGGATTTGACCGATTCTTTTTCTTTTAGTGAAGATACTGTGGCTGGGGAGGTGAATTAACACGCACAAGATTACCTCGAGTGAGTGCTCGCACCGAGACTCCATAGCAGCCTGGTGCTCTAGGGGCGAAAACTTTAACTTTGGGTTTCATGTTGTACAACTTGTCCAAGCCTCTCTTGGCCGGGTGGTGCTGGCCAGCCCACGGTCTTCATCCACACCTGTCACACTGATTTCCAACCCACCCGTTTGCTGTGGGGCAGGAGTGAAGGAGGCAGTCTCATGCGAAGTGTCACGTTAGGTTACCCGCCTTGTGAAATTGTCTCTGCGTAACCCCTGAGAGAGGGCGGATCACACTGCACACCTGTACAGAGTGACACCATCAGGTAATTAGGCCCCACCCCACCTGCAGACAGCATTTCGAAAAGCAGGTGATTTCAAAACCATCAGTCCAGTGATCCAGCCTTCTTTTTTTTTTTTAAATAATGCTGATTTCCTTTTTGGAGGGGGAGGTAACTAGGTTTGTGAATTTTATTTATTTGAATTTTTAATGGAGATACTGGGGATTGAACCCAGGACCTCGTGTGTGCTGAGCATGTGCTCTACCTCTGAGCTACACCCTCCCACAGTGATCCAGCCTTCTTTCCTTTGAGGACAGTTTGGATCGTTTTTCTTAATGAACCAATTATTTGGAAAGGTTATAACTATGTAATATCTTGCATTTATTAATCACTCATTTCTCCACTTTTTTTGGCCAATCAAGGATAAATACATATATGAAATGAAAACCGTGAACCCAAACAGCACATAGTGGTTAAAATAGGATTAACTTTTCAAAGAAATAGTTGCTCTTTTGGTAAGTGTGTTCAGACTTTTGGTGGCAAATGCCCGGTATCCACAGACTTTGTTCCCTTAATATTAAAAGTAGCTCACAATGTCCTCATTACAGTCTCCATGGATCTTCAGAGCATCACTGAAGATCCAATCTTCTTTTAACAACAAGGGTGAGAAGACTGAGAGCTTAAGTAACCCACATGCAGGCACCAGCTGCGCAGTGGTACCACCTCCTCCCGCCCATTGTGGGGACCTCTCTGTTCCCCTCTCCTGCCCTTTGACATGCGGTTTCAGCAGGAAATGCTCAGGTTAATGACATATGTCACTTATCCAGCATCTGCCAGCTGTCAGGGGCTGTTAGGTTGTGCTGTCAGGGCCCCATTCCAGGCGATGGCTCAGGGAGGGGTTAACTCGCTCACCCCCAAGGTGGCATGGCTGGTGCAGCTGCCCCGAGGGTGAGCGTGGATGGAATATGAGAAAGCTGATGGCCTCTTCCTGGACGTCTCCCTGCCCCAGCCTTTGGCCGGCAGCTCTGGGCCTCGGAAGCCACAGGTCAGGCCCAGGCATTCTGCTGTGTGTGTCAGACCGTGAGTGGAGGACGGCTGGTGGGCTGGACTTCATGGGGTCACCACCGCCTTCAAACGCTAATCCCTGTCGGCCCAAATCACAAGACACTGATTAGCAACTCCCACTAATTAACAAACCTCAGTGCTTGTCCATTCACTTCCCAGTCAGCACACACCATTGCCCAAACACTGTTTATCATGCAGGGCACTCCCCCCAGAATTTACTAACGGTTTTATTGAGATATAGTTCATATACCATATAATCCACCCATTTAAAGTATACAACTTGACGGCTTTTAATAGATTCGTAGAGCTGTGCATCCATCACTATTAGTACATGTTTGTACACCTTCAGTACATTTTCGTCATCACAAAGAGAAACCCCTGACCTGTTAGCTATCACCCTCACTACCTGAAGCCCCCAGCCCTGGGCGATCACTGACCTCTGTGTCTCTAGCCTTGCCTGCTCTGGACACTTCAGATAAAGGGAATCGTACCCTCTGTGGCCTTTTGCGCCTGCATGTGTATCAGAGCGTCGTTCCTTTTTTCCGGCTGAATAATATTCCACCCTGTGGTTGGATTGCAGTTTCTTGTCCTCAGTAGATGGGTATTTGGGTTGTTTCTGCTCTTTGGCTCTTGGGAGAAATGCCACTGTGAACATCTGTGTCCGAGTTTCTGTGCGGATCAGACTTCCCTTTTTCCAGAGCCCTGAGCTGCCGTCGGCACACAGGCTGGTCACCAGGGGAGATGCAGGTGGCTTCTCAGTTCACCGAGAGCCATCTGTTCAAGTGGGGATAGTTTCTTCCATTAGGATTTTAGCAGATGGGCTCTGCCCCTTGCCTCAAAATCCAGAGGCACCTCTTGTCTTCAGGGAGCTGGGACCCCCTGGGAATCCAGGGGGTCCCACACAGGGCAGGTGTGTGCAGGGAATCAAGAGTCGCTCGAGGGCTAGAAACTGCACAGGACCCGGTGACCTCTTGGTCCTGCTGGGTGGAGCTCACGTGGTCCAGCCAGGCGTGCTGGTCCCGCAAGCGTGAATCTGACTGAGCAGCAGCGAGGGGCGGCGGAGGGGCCGTGCTCACCGCCCGGGCTGGGCTTCTGACCCCTTCCCCCCTTCCCCTGCCCAAGCCCCTGGGGCCTCTGGCCTCCTGGCTGAACACAGCCGACTTCTGGAGGCATGTCCCCCCACCCCCACAGTTTGCTAGGGACCTGAAGGTCTCCCGGGAAGCGGCAGTGGGGAGGCCGTGTGGAGGAGACAACTGAGTCTTGTAAATGGGACTTAAGGAATTTCCCCAGAAGTGGCACAATGTCCCCATTCTTTCCTTCCAAGAAGCCTTAGGCTGCCCACCACAGACCCAGCCCACATTCTCTCTCCCACCCAGCCCAGCCCCCACTCATATTCCAGGGAATGATGGCCGTGACCCAAGTCCCCACAGGCCAGTGTGCCAGGAAGTGCCATTTTGCCGAAGGGACAGGGATGACAGGCTCTCCGCCTGGGGCCGGGGCACCCCGCCAGTCTCACCTGGGCCTTCCTGTCGGGGAGCTCTCCCAGCACCTTCTCCTCTCCCCACCTCCCTCCCTCTAGACCTCTTGCTGAAGACTTTCTATCCAGGCTTCCAGCCTGAGTGTCCCTTCCTCCCGTCTTCCTAGGGAGGCTCAGACTTTGCTATCTGGGGGGCCCCAGAGCGGGACAGGCAGGGCCTGTCTGTGCAGCCGGATGGAGGCCCACCTCCCACCTCCTGAAGGTTAAGCTCCAGGGAGGGGTGGGGGAGAGCTGGGGTGCAGTAATCTGAACCTCTTGGTCAGGACAGTTCGGGGCAGTACCCTGAGCTTCCCTCCCCTCTCCCACTCCCTGCCCTTCCTCCAAGGGGGCCTCTGCCCACCAGCACCACAGCCGGGAGGGGAGGGAGGGACCTGCCCAGGGCTGCCCTGAAGCCACAGGTACCTGGTGGTCATCCCAGGAGAGGCTTGGTCAGCAAGAGGCTCTGGGGCTCCCCTTCTGCTGTGGGCCCCCAGCCTCCTTTAGCTCTCCCAGCTGCAGGGAGCTGGTGGGGCGACCACCACGGGTGGACACCTGTGCTGCTCACCCTTGTTAGGTGTTAGGGGAGGGGAGATCGGGTGCAGCTGAAACCCCAGCCGGGCGCCTCCTTCCATCCCTCTGTCACCCCCGCTGCTAGGTCATGGCTCTCACTCCCCCTTGCCCGGGGGGGTGCGGACCAGCCTCCGTCCTGCACCAAAAGGGCCGGGAGTGTGTGTGGGTGCGTGTGTGTATGTGTGTACGTTTGAACACGAGTAAGGCTAGAAAAACAGACCCAGGCCTCAAGGCCGGGCCACGGGGATGAAGTTCCCAAAAGCAGCTGTGGGCGCCAAGGATGGGAATGGGGCGGACGTGGGCCGTGACCTTCGCCAGCAAGAGGAGCTTGGGCTGGGGCTTTGTCCCCACCGGGCTCATCGAGCCTCGGCACCGCGGGGCCGGGGCAGGGTGCTCACGCTCACACGCACGCTTGCTTCCCTGGCCCTGCAGTTCCGGGGCCGCGTCAACCTGCATGTGTTTGAAGACTGGTGCGGCAGCTCCATCCAGCAGCTGCGGAGGAACCTGCACTTCCCGCTGTACCCCCACGTGAGTGCACGCCGCCTCCTGTCTCTGCTCCCCCTAACTTCTGTCTTCCTCCTCTTCCCTTGCCTTTTCTCTGGTTCATTTTCTTTCCTTTATCCCATGGACCCTCTCCCTCTGCCCACAGAACTCCCTTGTTCCCTTCCCAGGGATTCCTTCAATTTCCCTGCCATCTCGTTGGCTCACAACACGGTTTACCTGGGGCCACTACGTACAGTTGTGCCGGCTGTGCACTGTACAAGGTCACCTGGACAAAGAAGCGAGTGGGAGCGGAAGTCTCGCCTGCACTCACTTCACTGTGCTGCACCCAGCTCACCCGCTCCTCGTCTTCCCTGCAGCCCCGAGCGGGCCAGGCTCTTCAGTTTCCTCTTCCTTCTGTAACAGTTTCCGTCTCCTTCCCTGCCACAGATCCGCACAACCCTGAGGAAGCTGGCCGTGTCCCCCAAGTGGACCAATTATGGCCTCCGCATCTTTGGCTACCTGCACCCCTTCACCGACGGTGAGGACAGCCCCCATGTCCCTCCCCTCTCCTTCCTGCCCCAGAGTTCTTATGGTGCCCAGCGACCATACCTGAGCTGAGAAATAGGTCTGCACTGGGCCGACGGGGCCCTGTTAACCCACCATCGGGAGAGAGGAGAGTTCAGGCGTGGGGAGGCCTCCGTGCCCTGATCTGCAGAGTCTGGAGCTAGCTTGTCTCTCCCCGTGAGTCTCCGTCTCCAGGGCGTAGAGACCCCCACTCTGCAAAGAGGGAAGTCAAAGCACCAAGCCCCTGAAGGAAAGTCAGTCCCTGAGACGTGACAGCCCCTGGGTGAAGGCCCTTCCTGCTCTCACCGGGAAACGCCCCCTCGCCCAGGGGAGATCCAGTTTGCCATCGCCGCCGACGACAACGCCGAGTTCTGGCTGAGCCGTGACGACCAGGTCTCAGGCCTGCAGCTGCTGGCCAGTGTGGGCAAGGTACAGCCCCCGGCCCTCCCACTGCCCCAGGAGCCAGGTTGTGCAAGAGGCACCTGCCTGTGTCAGGTCACCCTCGTTACCGTTAGCATCTCCGCGTGACAGCTGGGGAAGAGGGGTGAGAAGCACGTTCTCCCCTGGGTGGCAGAGGGACAGACAGGGTGTGGGCGGGAGCAGACCCCGGAGGACTCGTGACCTGGCCACGCCCGCCTTGGGTGCCCTGGTCCGTGGCCTGGTGCTGAGGGCCCTTCGAAGGAGGGGGCTGCCCTTGTCTCCTCACTCACCGCCTCCCACCCTCCGTGTTTTATCTTTTCCTCTTCCTTTCTCTTCCCCCTCCCCCACACCTCTAGACTGGAAAAGAGTGGACTGCCCCTGGAGAGTTCGGGAAATTTCGGAGCCAAATTTCCAAGCCAGTGAGGTAAGGAGGGAGCAGCATGACCCCAGCCTCCCTCGGGAGCTGAGACCAGCTCGGAGCCAGGGCCCCGGCGCCCCTGCCACCCACCCCCTCATCACAGAGGGCCCCGTGGGTTCTGGTAAACGGAGTCTTTGAGTAGACACCGCCTGGCCCATCCGTCCTCACTTTACAGGTGAGGAAACTGGAGCCCAGAGAGGGCTGTGACTCCATGAGGGCCACACAGCTATACAGCGACACTTAGGACTGGAAAACAGAATAGGTCCCCCTCCTCCCCATCCTGGCCTGCCCGCTTCCTCCATCCCTGGAGAGGTCCTCCGCTGCACAGCCCAGACCCCCGCTGCTCTGCCTGTGCTGCAGAGAGCCATGCATGGCGGGGATCCCTTGTTGGGCTGGAGGGGAGGCCACAGGGGCTGGAATGGGAAACCAGCCCATCCTCAGAGCACCACCTGCTGGCCTGCGTGCGCACGCACACACACACGCACGCACAATTGTGAGAACATCTTGGCTTGATGGTCACGGTGTTGAAGTTGATGGTAGTAAGACAGGAATTAAGTGCGCCTGTGTGTAAAAAGCGCGCGGAGCAGAGCCTACGCAGAGGAACGGCTCTCGAGGGTTAGTGACCGTTATTTCACCTGACTCTCCGGAGTATCCCGGGAAGTTAGTGCTGGTACCATCCCCATCCCACGGAAGGGAAAACCGGGGCTGCCCTGTCAGTGAGTGCTGAATGGGGATTCTGACCGGACACCAGATGGCAGGTGCCCAGGACGCGGGCAGGGGGAGGGGGGCGGGAGTGCGTGGTGCTGGGAATGGGGCCCCGGTAATGAAGGCAGCCTCGCCCCTGCTCTCCCGCAGACTGTCGGCCGCCCGCAGGTACTACTTCGAGGTGCTGCACAAGCAGAATGGCGAGGGCACTGACCATGTGGAAGTCGCGGTGAGACCCTCTACCCCGCCTCTGGCCACCACCCCACCGCCTGGCCCCCCCGCCCCCCCAAACCCTGTTCAAAACCCAGCCACCCCCAACCCGCCACCACCCTCCTCTCTCCTCATCCAGTGGCGGCGGAATTACCCCGGAGCCAAGTTCTCCATTATCGACTCCACATCCCTGTCCCTCTTCACAAGTGAGTGTCCTGCCCTGCCCCATCTTGGGGACTGCGGACAGGCAAGGGGCAAGCCTGCGGGGCTCAGCCCACTGGGGAGCTGGTCCCAGGATGGGGGGGGTCCGGAACAAGGAGCAAGGCCTAAAGGACATCAGGATCAGAGGGCCTTAGCTCTCGGGGCCAGTGACCCCATGAGAACCTGCTGGAAACTCTCCCAGCCCTGGCTTCGGAGAAATGCCCCGTCTGCCCACACGCAGTGTCCTATGCACCATTTCAAGGGGCTCCCGAGACCAGGAGGCTCACTCCAGAGGAGAAACCTCTGCGGGAGGCCAGGCCCCTATTTTGCAATGAGGCGCCGTGGTTCCTCCTCGTAGCCATGGCCAGAGGAGAGAAACCGTCCTCACCTGCTCTCCTTCGGCAGTCAGTGAACCCTCCTGTGATCCTTCTCATCGCTTGTGATTTTCTAAGCGAGACCCCCGTCTCAGGCCCCACTGAGAAATCGCCACTGGCAGGCGGGCCGTGTGGGCCCAGGTGTGGGAGGAAGGGACGGCGAGCTTGGAGGGGACGGGAGACGCGGGAAGTGGGTGTGTGTGTGGAGCACAGGGTGAACACGGTCGGGGGTCTGGGTTCACAGGAGAGGGTGGCAGGGAGGAAGGGGCAAGGTGGGCTGGGGGAGCGGCTGGTGACCGAAGCAGGAGGCCGCAGGGTCAGGGTGGGAGGGCTAGGTGTGGGCTGCCCGGCTGGCCGAGAAGAAGGGAGAGTTGGAACGTATAGACTGTGTGTGAGCCGAGGGAAGAGCCCGCAGCAGATCGGGCAGGAGACCAGGAGTCACTGGCCTCAGGCGGAGAAGGCCAGCTCCACCTGGAGCCGAGAGGGATGGGCCCAGGGGCAGGGCGAAGACCAGCAGCTGGCCCCAGGGCTGGTGAGATGAGACACGCAGGGGCGGCGGGCTTGGAGGTGAGGCTGCCGGAGCGGGAGGGGCGCCCTGCCCCCATGGGCGTGCACGTGTCTGCCCGAGACGCTGAGACGCCTCAGACGCAGCTTTGCTGTCTGTAGGTTGTGATCTCAGGCACGCGACTCAGCCTTTCTCTGCCCACGTCCCTTGTCTGTAAAATAGGAATGATGACAATGGTGTCTAAGCCACGGTGCTTATGAGGATTAAACGGGCTGATGCTGGGAAGATGCTGGGAACGGCACCTGGCTCATTGTTCAGGAAGTGCTCTACGCATGCTTGTTACATGAGTGAGGCACGCTTCTCACGGCAGATTCCCAGCAGGTAGCAGAAAAGCAGTTTGAGGTGTCTTTTTCCACCTCACACAAAATTGGGGTGTGTGTGCTCGTCGGGGGGCTGGTGGAGGGGGACCAAGGGAGATAAAGAGCTGAAGCCACAAGTTGTGGGAGCGGCTGGGACAAGAGGGAGCCAGCGCGTCGACAGAAAATGCACAACCTGAAAGCTGAGAGCTACGTTTCGTTCAGTGGGCTTTCTGAGGACTCGAGCTGGGGAGGGAGCTTCTGAGGTTGCTCTAAAGGACCGCTCCAAAGAGGTCAGGGAGGAGCCAGAATGTATAGGAGTTTTTGCAGCAAAGACCAGGGAGTCAGAACATCAAAAGATGACTGCTAACTAGAGAAAACCAGACGTCTCGAGCTAACGAATTCAGCGCTTTTGTACGTACAGGATGCAAGAGTCTGGGCTTGTTGAAATCATCCCTTTGATGTGCACGTCAGCTGTCTAGGGCCAGTGTCCTGTGCTGTCCCGTCCTGAGTCCCCTCGGGGGCACCACTGAGGGTGGCTGCAGTGGCTGAGAGCTGCAGCATCCTTTGTTTATTGATACGACAGGTGACATTTTTCATATACAAGCACATCTGTGGCAGGGGAGGGCGTACAGGAGCCTTGACTCGGCCCCTTCCTGGCTCCTCAAGGAGGCAGGGAACTGCTCGCGGGCCAGGTTTGCTCCGGGAGTCACGGCTGCCCTCTGTCCTGTCCTCCATGCCCAGACGAGACAGTCCTAAGGATGGACGAGGTGGGCCACATCCCGCAGACAGCCGCCAGCCATGCAGGCTCCCCAGCCGCTGTGCCCGGCGAGGAGCAGCCCGCCGTCGACATGCTGCGGCCTGACCCTCGGGACACCCTGTACCGAGGTAGGGCCCCGCCGGGAGCTCGCCCTCCTGCCGGGGGAGGCGCTGCCTGGTCCAGGGACGCCGGGGGCGACTCGGGAGGCTTGTTCTCCCACGACATCCCCAAGTCGGAGGCTCTTTTCTCTTACGTGTGTAACTGTAAACATGGACAGAAGAGTTCACAAATACAGATGCGCAACTTTGCAATTGTACAAACCATTGCAGAAATAGAACTAGAGCCCGCACGTGCCCAGTGCGTCCCTCTGCAGTCACAGACGTCACGGCTCTTACTGGGTTCCTGCTCTTGTCACCCAGTGAGAGGATTCTGTCCCCACTAAGGCGTTGGAGCCTGAAACTCTTGGGAGTGTTTCCATCTTACAGGATGACAGAGTGTGCTGTCCCCCCCCCCCCACCCCGGCAACTGGAAGGAAGTTCAGTTAGTGGCCCTGCACTAGGGTGAGGCTTCGTGGCCTGGAAGCTCCTAAACCTGTTTTGAGGCTGGCCCTGCGGCGACCCCAGCGCCACACTGTGCCCTGAATCCCACCCCCACCCCCAAGAGGGGCCCCATCTCGGTTTGTGGCCTCAGCTGCGGCACGTGGACACAGCTGTCACGAGTGACTAGGAAAATGTGCGATTTGGGGGCAGCAGACTCCAGCCCTCGCCTCTCCGCTGGAGCCTTCGTGGCTGTGAGCCTTCCGGCTCCCACTCCCGCCTCATCCTGCTTCCCTTCTGTCCCCAGAGACTCTTATCCCCAAGTCTCACGTCCGCCACGTCCTGCCGGACTGTCCCTACAAACCTAGCTACCTGGTGGATGGGCTCCCTCTGCAGCGCTACCAGGGACTCCGGTTTGTAAGTCTCGGGCCGGGCAGTGGGGGCTGGAGTGAGGGAGGGCTTGCTGCCTGTGGCTGGGGGGTTGCTGAGGGGGTCCCCACGCCACACGCCAGCCGGCGGGATGGCCTCATGGGTCCCTAGGCCGGGAGAACTGGCCTTTTACGGTGCCTCGGCCCAGATGGACTGCCCTGCAAAGCTTGAGCATGCCCCGCGGTAGCAAGTCCCACACCAGCCCTGCCCAGCGCTGCTGCGAGGTGGGCTGGCCTGAGGCCTCCTGCCACCTGCCCCGAGGGCCCCCGGCCCTGTCCCACCTGGGTCAGTCCTACCAGACGATCAGCTGCAGTGTTTCTTAAACTTACGGACAAGGTGCTGGGGAAGTGACCTGTGGAGGGGCTAGCTTCAGAGAACCTAGAGCCCATGTGGAAACGGGAGGCAGAGTGACACCGTGCACCCAGTCCAGGGATGACAGTGGGAGCTGCGGGCAGCGTGGGAGGTGGGAGAGAGGCCAGGAGTCAGCCGTGGGTCGGAGTGGGCGGGCAGGATTGGGAGGGTTTTGGTGGTGGTGTTCTGTCTGAAGGGGGCAAAAAGCAGTGCAGGAGTAACAGGGGTTGTCCTGGGGCTGTGGGCTGTGGCAGGAGAGGGGAAAGTGTAGGCAGGAGAGGAGGGGCGCAGCTGCGGAGAATGAGCCAGGCCAGGAGAGGAGGGACGTGTGTGTGCACCGGGGGCTCGACTCAGGGGTCTGTGGGGTCCAGGGCCCCGGGGAGGAGGCGTAGAGAGTGGCCCCGGATCCGCAGCAGCCCTGCTCTCCCCACCCCCTATTTTTCCACCTCCAGGTTCACTTGTCCTTTGTCTACCCCAACGACTACACCCGTCTGAGCCACATGGAGACCCAGAACAAGTGCTTCTACCAGGAGAACACCTACTACCCAGACAGGTGAGCGGCACCACGTGGGGCATGACGGCCTGACGGAGGCCCTGCAGGAGCCCTGAGAGCTGCCCGGGCTGCAGGGGCCACCAGGGGCCTTGGCTCTTCTGGGCGATTCATACACGCACACACGCACACACGTGCACACGTGCACACGCGGCCTCCTCCCTGCCCTCCCAGCTGGGCGAGGCTCCAGAGCTTCCCACGTGGCCTGCAGGGCTCGGATGCCAGTCTCACCTCGTCCCTCCTGCAGGTTCGGCTTCCAGGACTACATCAAGATTGACCAGCCGGAGAAGCAGGGGCCGGAGCAGCCAGGTACGGAGTGACAGCTGAGTGTCCAGGCCAGGCTGCAGGATGACGGTGTTTCTAGGGAAAGTCTAGACCGTGCCAGGCCTGCCCCCGAGGAGCTTAGAATCCAAACCCCACAGCCCTGCCCCCGCAAGCCCAAGGGAGCGGGGAGCAGCCCCTCTCCCCGCATCCGTTCCTTTTCAAGGCACACGTGGACTGTTTCTCATGGCCTGCTGGTCAGCGGGGGGAGATTAGGGCCCCGGAGGACGTTACTGGGCTGCCGGAGGTCCTTGCTGCCCCGCACACCCTTGGGGAAGGGCTGCCCTGAGAAGCAGTCTTCCCGTGGCCTCTCTCCTTGCGGGCTTAGGGCCTGGCTGGGGCCGTCTGTTGCGTTGCTGCCGGAGCCAGGCTCCTGCCAGCACTTTCCGTGCTTCTCGGTCTTCACAACAGCCCTGTGGAAGATGGGCTGCTGTTCCCTTTACGCCAGCGGAGACCTGGGCTTAGCTGAGGTCGAGTCACTCGCCCTGGGTCACACAGCCAGTCAGTGACGAAGCCCGATGCGGGCCCAGTCTGGGACCCCAGCATCTCACCCGCACGGTCAGCAGCCGTCTGTGTGCCTTGTTGGGGAGAGGTGGAAAACACTGACGTGAGGCACGGTTGTTATCAGCAGCAGCTTTCGAGGAAGGGCTCCTGGAAGAGTCCCAGTATGGAGAAGCGGCAGAGGACACCCCTGCCCCCGAGGACCAGGACAGGACACCAGAGGGGAAACAGGGGCCACCCACCGCCCCTGGGCCGGCCACCACCAACCGCAGCCTCCGAAGCCTGCGGAGAGTGCTGGCTCAGCCTCGGGACGCTCCGCCAGCCTCCTCTTCCAGGCGGAACTCCACAGCCCGCTTCCCGGCGAGGACCAGCGACAGGCCAGCCCAGCCGGCGGAGAAGAGAGCGAGGAAACCCAGCCCCCAGCCCCGCCAGGATCCCCGTCGTCCTGACAAGGGGCCCCCTCCTCAAGTGAAGAGGCCCAGGCCCACCGGGGACAGCCCCAGGAGGACGCTGGCACAGTCCCAGTGGCTGAATCAGGTCGAGTCGTACATCGCAGAGCAGAGAAGGGGAGACAGGATGGAGCCTCCGGGCCCCGGGAGGGGTCGGCCAGGGATGGAGGAGGAGGTAGCCGCTGCAGGCCAGGAAGGACAGGTGGAGGGAGAGGACGAGGGTGGGGAGGAGGAGGAGGGGGAGGAGGAGGAGGTGAGTGAGGTGTTGGAGTACCTGTCCATGTTTGACCCGGTGGTGAACTGGGACCAGACCTTCAGTGCCCGCAACCTCGACTTCCAAGCCCTGCGGACAGACTGGATCGACCTGAACTGTAACACGTCTGGCAACCTGCTGCTTCCAGAGCAGGAGGCTCTCGAGGTCGTGCGGGTCTTCCTGAAGAAGCTCAACCAGAGGAGCCGGGGGTAAGGTAAAGGGCTCTCCTGGGCCGGGCGGGGAGGGCAGGAGCGCTGCAGGGGCCCCGGCCACGGGCGCCTGGGGAGACAGTGTCCTCCGGGGCCAGGGCTGGCCCAGGACACATGCTGAGCACGGGAAGGCTGCACAGAGGCGGTCGCCTCCCCGCGGAGGAGCTAGCATACCGACAGAGCGGGCCTCACTGAGGCTGGAACGACACACAGACCCGGCCGTGGGGTGGAAGGGCTCGGGCAGGAGGCAGGGCTGAGCTCTTGTTTCTTCATGGGTCCATTCAACCCGCCTACGTCTTCTGATGGAGATAAAATGCACATACCATTTAATTCTTAGTGGTTTCTAAGTATATTTGTAACGTCGTGCAGTCATCACCACTATCTGAACCCAGAATGTTTTCATCACTTTTTTCCAATCAAAAAAATTTTTTCATATTTTTTTCAGGTTTTTTTTGAGGGGGTAGGTAGGTTTACTTTTTTAATTACCACTACCACTGAGCTGCACCCTCCCCCTGTGCTTCACATTTTTGAGCTACCAATCTCTCTTCCAAACCGTCTGCACCATTTTCCATTCCCCTCAGAGGCGTGGGAAGGTCCCAGCTTCTCCACATCTCCCTCAGATCCTGTTATTTTCCCTTTTCTTGGCATCACCACCCCAAAGGGTGTGAAGTGGGGCCGCACGGTGGCTTTGCTTTGCGTTTCCGGGTGAAC